>NC_063344.1:10925683-10972312 GCF_021869965.1 Rhincodon typus | reverse complement strand
GGCACCTTGTTATCTCAGATTCTCCAGCATCTGCAGTTCCTACTATCTCTGAAACTGTATCTTCCCGTTTGCTTTCTTTCATTCAGTTCAGAAGAACATCAAAGCCAACCCTTACAAAGAGTTTAATAACGGAGGATGAGCTTCTCCTTCAGGCCAGCCAGCTGAAGGTTCGAACAGCAATCAACAAAATGTACATTGCTCTGAACTTTCCAAGTAACGACCCAGAAAAAATTTCACTTCCAACTTTCCTTACTTCTCAACAACAAAGGCTCTCCCAACTCCGGGAAACTATTAGGATGGAAGAAAGTTTTAAAGATGTAAAAAAGTCACCTCTGGAATAGAGATGAAGACACTCAATAGGATACAGAACAATTTCTGTATGGAGTCAGGGCTAGGCGTGGAGTGATTGTGTAGTATATACAAGTATTTGAATTTCAATTTGGACTGAAGAATTATCAAAATGAAACAAAAATCTCCAGCAACTCTCCCAGTATTGCATCTGGGAGTAACATTGGTCAAAATAAGGAGTCTGGTTTTAGGTTGAAGGTCCTGGCCTACCTTTCTAAATCAGACCCACAAGTTTTTGATTGTACCAGAATAGAGGTGTTGTCTTAAATCTTACATGCTGTTATTCTTAGAGTCTATTAGGTTTATTGTCAAGATCACAAATTTATTTTTCAGACAATTTTTGGGTATGTTAACATAGTGCTGTTTCTTCAGTTGAAAACAAAACTTAATAAAACTCAATCTTTCTAAAGCTGATTATTTTACAAAATGCCCTGTTTGTAATGTTCCACTTTGAGTCTAAATGTTTCGCCAGAGAAAGGTACTGGTAGGAAGAATGGCAAGAATAATGCTAACACCAGTAGGTGCATAGAAGCGGATCAATAAACAATGAGGCAATAAACATTTCTGATAAAACAATGAAGACGACAACAGAGGGCGGAATTTGGAGTGTTTAAAGTGCCAAGACTATGCCATTACTTATTTCAATTTCAGCAAGTTAGGTGTTTTAATTGCTTATAGTTAATCTGGTAATCTCCAAATTACTTCCAGTGCTAGTGAGGTTAAGAACGGGAGGATATGGCAGATGAATGCAAGGCTAAAGAATTGGGGTGAGGTTGGGGGGAACGGGCAAGGATTCAGATTTCTGGATCATTGGGATCTTTTCTGAGGCAGAGGTGATCTGTTTAAGAGGCATTCGTTGGACCTGACCCGGAGGGGGACCAATATCCTGGCTGGCAGATTTGCTAGTGCTACAAGGGAGGGTTTAAGCTGGATTGGCAGGGTGGGTCGGGGGCAGGGAGGTAAGTGAGAGGCTAGAAGGAGATACAGTAATCAGAAATAGCAAGTTGAAAAGACCAGTCAGGTGGGAATAGAACAGGGAGCGAGGAATGCCAGTTGAATTAAATTACATCTATTTCAATGCAAGAGGGCTGACAGGTAAGGCCAATGAACTCAGGGCGTGGATATATATGTGGGGCTGGGATATTATAGCCATTACAGAAACATGGCTAAGAGAGAGACAGGTGCCAGAGTACAGGTGCTTTAGGTGGGACAGAGGTGGAGGAAAGAAGGGAGGGGGAGTTGCATTTTTGATTAAGGGCAGTATCACAGCCGTCGTCAGAGATGAAATAACTGAGGGATCATCCAGTGAGGCTTTGTGGGTAGGGCTAAGAAATAAGAAGGGGATGGTAACATTATTGGGATTGTACCATAGCGCGCACCCCCCCCAAATAGTCAACAGGAATTAGAGGAACAAATATGCAGGGAGACTTGCAGGAGCAATAGCGTTGTCATACAGGGGAATTTTAATTTTCCTAACACAATGGCAGTCCCAGTCTGTTAAGGGCTTAGATGGGGTGGAATTTGTTAAATGCATTCAGGAAAGTTTCCTTAAGCAGTATATAGAGGGTCCTACTCGGGAAGCAGCAAAACTTGACTTACTCTTAGGAAATAGGGCAGGACAGATGACTGAGGTGACAGTGGGTGAGCACTTTGGGACCAGTGACCATAGTTCTTTTAATTTTAAAACAGTTATGGAGCGGGTCAAAACTGGTCCACAAGTTCAAGTTCTAAATTGGGACAAGGCAAATTCTGTTAGAATTAGACAGGAGCTTGCAGGGGTTGATTGGAATAGTTTGTTTGCAGGCTAAGAGACCTCCAGCAAGTGGGAGACCTTTAAAAGTGTGATAGCTAGAGTTCAAGGTCTGTATGTTCCTGTGAGGGTGAAGGGCAAGGTTCACAGGAGTAGGCAACCCTGAGTGACAAGAGATATTGGAACTTTGACCAGAAAAAAGGAGGCATGGTTCAGGTACAGGCAGCTGGAATCAAGGGAATCCCTGGAGGTATATAGGGGATACATAAATTTACTGAAGGAGGAAATCAGGAGGGTGAAAAGGGGGCATAAGATATAGTTTTGGCTGAGAAGATTAGGGTGAATCCAAAGAGATTCTTTAAATGTATTAAAGGAAAAAGAATAACTAGAGAGGTAATAGAACCCCTCAAGGAGCAAAGTTGACATGTATGTGTGGAACCGTAGGACATGGGCAAGGTCTTCAAATGAATATTTCTCCTCTGTGTTTACCGTGGAGAAAGACATGAAGACATGGGAATGTAGTGGTGATATCTTGGGGACAGTCCACATCACAGTGGAGATGGTGTTGGAAGTATTAGAACATATAAAGGTGGATAAATCTCCTGGTCCTGACCAGATATATTCAAGAGCTCTGCAAGAGGCTGGAGAAGAAATTGTGGGGCCCTGGCTGATATATTTGCATCATCGTTAGCCATGGGTGAGGTCCCAGAAGACTGGAGGGTAGCAAACATTTTGCCCTTATTCAAGAAGGGCTGCAAAGAAAATCCTGAGAATTATAGACCAGTAAGCTTAACATCTGTGGTAGCTAAGTTACTTGAGAAGATTCTGAGGGATAAGAGATACATGCATTTGTAAAGACACGGTTTGATTTGGTGTAGTCACCATGGATTCGTGTGTGGGAGATCATGCCTCACAAATCTGTTAGAGTTCTTTGAAGTGACCCGGAAGGTTGATGAGGGCTGGGTGGTAGCTGTAGTCTATATGGATTTCAGTAAGGTCTTTGATAAGGTTCCACATGGTAGGCTGCTCTGGAAGGTTAGATCGCATGGAATCCAGGGAGAGCTGGCAAATTGAATACACAATTGGCTTAATGGTAGGAAGCAGAGGGCAATAGCGGAAGGATGCTTGTTGGACTGGAGGCCTGTGGTATGCCGTTTGTTATCTATATCGATGATTTGGATGAGAATGTGCAAGGCATGGTTAGTAAGTTTGTGGATGACACTAAAATATGTGGTATCGTGGATAGTGAGGAAGGTTATCAGAAATTGCAGCAGGATCTTGATCAGCTGGGAAAGTGGGCCGAGAAATGGCAAATGGAGTTTAATATAGATAAGCGTGAGGTGTTGCATTTTGGAAAGTCAAATCAAGGTAGGAGTTTCATGGCGAATGGTAGGGCCTGAAGGAGTGTGGTGGAACAGAGGGCCCTTGGAGTTCAGGTGCATGGTTCTCTGAAAGTGGAGACAGAGATAGATAGGGCAGTGAAGACAACTTTTGGCACACTGGCCTTCGTCAGTCAGGGTGTTGAGTATAGAAGTTATGTTGCAGTTGTACAGGAGGTTGGTGAGGTCACACGTGGAGTAGTGTGTTCAGTTTTGGTCACCTTGCTAGAGGAATGATGCTATTAATTTGGAAAGAGTGCAGAAGAAATTTACAAGAACATTGCCAGGACTCGAGGGTTTGAGTTATAGGGAGAGGTTGGACAAGCTAGGACTTTTTTCTTTAGAGCATAGGAGACTGAGGAGTTGTGGGGGGGGTGGATCTTACAGAAGTGTATAAAATCATGAGAGGCATGGATAGGGTGAATGCACTCAGTCTTTTTCCCAGGGTTGGGGAAATCGAGGACTAGAAGGTATCAGTTTAAGGTAAGAGGGGAAAGAATAAATGGGAATCTGAGGGGCAACTTTTTATTTTACACAGAGGGTGGTATGCATATGAAATAAGCTGCCAGCGGAAGTGGTTCAGGCAGGTTCATTAAAAGGCATTTGGATGAATACATGAATAAGAAAGGTTTAGAAGGATATGGACCAGGTGCAGGGAAATGGGATTAACGTGGATGGACATTCTGGTCGGCATGGACCAGTTTGGGCTGAAGGGCTGTAAGTACTCTGACTCTATAATTTTCCAGTAAGCACAGTTGCTGGATCACTGGTTTGTGATGCAGTGATGCCAAAAGCATGGGTACAATTCCCATACTGAGGTTACCATGAGCGACCTTCCTTTTGAACCTCTCCCATTGCCTGACACATGGTCACCCTCAGGTTAAACCACCACCAGTCATCAGCCTCTAATGAGAGAGCAGCCAGTAGAAATATGGGACATTACCTTTAATCTTCCGTTGCAAATAGCATCTGATTCCTTTGTCAGTGTCTTGATGTTGCACTTACGGCTAAAAATTACTCTCAAATTCCAACTCAGCAGTTACTCCCTCCTTCCAAGCTCATTGACACAGCTAGGGTATCATCATATAGTTACATTTTCATGAAAGTTTAGTCTAGACAGTGGATGTTATTAGCAATCTAACTGAGGTCAAACCAACTGGTTTGAGACCAACTTTGAGACTGGCATGGGGCAGTCTCAATCAGTTTCAAGACACCCCTCCCCAGCATACTCCTAGCAAATGTCCAGGCTATAGAAAGCAAATTGGATGAACTCAGATCTACACTTACCTTCCTGTGAGATTGTTGTGTGCTCTGCTCCACGGAGACTTGGCTCATCCCTGCCATTTCCGACTGTGCCCTAGAAGCTGACGGGTTCTCCATATATCACATGGACTGCACGGCATCCTCAGGTAAGGCGAAGGGCAGTGGGGTATGCTTCCTGATCAACACCTCCTGGTGCTCATACGTAGCGACTCCAGCAAGCCATTGCTCCCGGGACCTAGAATACCTTACGGTAAAATGCTGTCCCTACTACCTACCGCAAGAGTACACCACCGCTATCCTGTCAGCAGTCTACATACCACCCTATGCAGATGTGAAGAATGCCCTAGACGTGATTTACACAGTCACAAACACTCTAGAGACGAAATTCCCCGAGGCCCTATTCATTGTGGCTGCGACTTCAACCAAGCCAACTTCAAGAGGTTGCTGTGAAAGTTCCAACACATCTCCTGCCCCACCAGAGGACCAAACATTCTGGGCCACTGCCACACAACCAAAGACACCTACCGCTCCGTCCCTCATCCACACTTTGGGAAATCAGATCATAGCACTGTGTTCCTCCTCCCAGCTTACAAGCAAAAGCTGAAACAGGAGGTCCTTCACAAAAGGATCCTTCACAAAAGGAAGTACGTTGCTGGTCCCAGGCTGTGGAAGACCATCTCTGGGACTGATGGATCTCGGCGGATTGGACTGTGTTCAAGTACGAGTACGCCACCACCATCACGGACTGCGTTAGCAAATGCGAGGGGGACTGTGTACCAAAGAAGTTAATCCGAGTGTTCCTGAATGAACCAGGAAATCCACTCCCTCCTGAAGACCAGACATGTAGCATTCAAGTTGGGTAACCCAGACCAATACAGAAAATCCAGAAATGACCTCTGCAAAGCCATCAGGGAAGCGAAGAGGCAGTACCGGACCAAGTTAGAGGCGCAAACCTACCAAACAGACTCCTGCTGCCTATGGCGAGCCCCGAACAATATTACAGGATACAAAATGAAGCAGAGCAAGTTAGCGGACAAAGAAACATCCCTCCCTGATGTACTCAATGCTTTCTATGTTCGGTTTGAGCAGGATGCCAGCGGCGGTCATACCTGCCCCGACAGCCCCTGACACACCTGTTCCCTCCAGACATCAGGTCAGTCTTCCCTGGAGTAAACCCAAGGAAAGCAATAGTCCCGGACGGTCTCCCCAGCCGTGCACTCAGATCCTATGCAGACCAACAGGTGGAGGTATTCAGCGACATCTTCAACCTCCCCCTCCTACAAGCTGAAGTCCCCAACTGCTCCGAAAAGACCACCATCATCCTCGTACCCAAGAAAGCACATGCAGTGTGCCTTAATGTCTATCACCCAGTGGCTCTGACCTCAATAAATCACAAAGTGCTTTGAGAAGCTGGTCACAGCCCACATCAACTCCAGTCTTGCAGCCCACCTCAAACCCCTACAGTTTGCCTACCGACATAACAGGTCCACAGCAGATGCTATATCCCCAGCCATACGCTCGTCCCTGGAACATCTGCACAACAAAGACACCTACATCAGACTCCTGCTCATTGAAAACAGAGATGTAGTCAACACCATTATCCCCTCCAGACTGATCTCAAAACTCGATGACTTGGTCTTGGCTCTGCCCTCTGCAACTCGATCCTCAGCTTTCTGACCCACACGCCACAATCGGTGATGATAGGTAACTGCACCTCCTCCACAATAACACTGAACACTGGAGACCCCCAAGAATGCGTCCTTCAGCCCCCTACTATACTCCCTGTACATCCACAACTGTGTTGCCAAATTTCAAACGAACGTCATCTACAAGTTCGTTGATGACATCACCTTAGTGGGACGGATATCTAACAATGACAAGCCAAAATACAGAAGGGAGATAGAGGGCTTGGTAACATGGTGCAATGAAAACAATCTGTCTCTCAATATTGGCAAAACTAAAGAACTGATCATCGACTTCAGAAAGAAAGGACGAGAACACGCCCCCATCTACATCAATGCAACGGAGGTGGAGAGAATGCGGAGCAACAAGTTCCTCAGTGACGATAACTGACAACCGGTCCTGGACTTCCCCCGTAGATGCGACAGTCAAGAAAACAACAATGCCTCTTCTTCCTCAGGCATCTCAGGAAATTTGACATGTCCATAAGGTTCCTCACCAACTTCTACAGATGCACCATTGAAAGTACCCTGTCCAGGACCATAACTGCCTAGTTCGGCAACTGCTCTGCCCAGGACCATAACAAACTATAGAAGGTGCCGTGCACAGTCCAAACCATCACGGAAGCCAACCTTCCATCCATAGACTCCATTTACATGGCTGCCTTTCTGCGGCAGCGGACCAACAAAGACCCATCGCACGCTGGTAATGATCTCCGACAACTTCTTCCGTCAGGCAGAAGATAAAGCTTGAACACACACACCAGCAGGTTCAGGAACAGCTTCTCCTCAGCCATTGCTAGACTGATGAATGGACTCTAGCCTAAAATAACGCTGATCTTGCTAACATTGATCTCACCTAACGCACACCCGGTGTGATGTTAATCTGCATATCCTTGCTTATGTGATCTGCCTGTACCGCTCATAAACAAAGCTTTTCACTGTACTTTGGTGCACGTGACAATAAAGCAATTGCCGTAACCTCTTAGATACATGCCTTATCTGTATATAATTAATATGCCTTCTGTTGAGGAACAGTTACTTCACTCATTGATAGAACCAACTGGGATAGAGATGCCACCATATGTGCAACATAAGAAAGGAGTTTTAGCAGTTTTAAAGTTGCTATACAAAACAACACTTCAGAGGAATTAACTCTCCCAACCTCTGTGATGGAATACACTTTTATTTGCAAATGCAATTTGACGCTGATGTTGTTAGACCAAAGGTTCATGTTTCTTCCAGGAAGCTAGAAAATGTTCTGAGTTTACTCTAAATACCTGATGTTAAAAAGCATAGGCGAAGGGCTTTGAGAAGCAAGTTGGTTTCCTCAAATGAAGCAGATCCTTTTGAAGATCTCAGACGCACAAAGATAGGGGAGGTGATGGCCTAGTGTTATTATCCTGAGACCCCATTAATGATCTGGAGACCTGAGTTCGAATCCTGTCATGGAAGATGATGTAATTTCAATTCAATTAAAAATCTGGAATTAAGAATCTCAAGATATCCTCGAGATTCAGGAAAAACCCTTCTGGTTCATAAATATCCTTTAAAGGTAGGAAACTGTCACTCACCTGGTCTAGCCTACATATGATTTCTACAGCAACATACTTCACTTTTAGCTGCCCTTGCCTATCCAGCAACACCCATATCCCATGAATGCATTTAAAAACAAATTCCCTGAACTACCCTTGTGCTGTAGCAGGATCCCAAGACAAGGTGAAAAGATAACCACATTCCAAACAATATTAGGTTTGAATAGAAGATTCAGAAATTCAGCTTTATTTAAAAAGGCTTAACTGAAATAATATATCCACAAATGGGGAATGTTTCTGCATGTTCACGTGAAAAAAACTCATAGCATGACAAAAAAAAAAATTGGGTTTTCTCCCTGTCCCCTTAGCCAGCATTCCTCCCACAAATGGTATCATCAAGGAACTGGTTGATCATACATCTCATTTACTTTAAGCTATACTTTTGAGAGACTGACTGTGGTGCACTGTTGATATTACCAGAGATGGTGTTAAACCAATAACCAAATCCCCAAAACGTGAAAATAAAATCAAAGAACTATGGATACTGGAAATCAAACAAAAACTGAAACTACCAGAAAAACTCAACAAGTCTGGCAGTGTCTGAGGAGACAAAGCAGAGTTAATATGTTGGGTCCAGTGACCATTCTGAAGAGAGTGTCTGGTGCATGCAACAGAGCTCGGTGTGAGTTCAAGAACAGACCAGGGAGTTGTTCTTCATGCCCTAGCAACATACATCCTCCAACCCACAGTTTAAAAAAAGAACTGGTAGTCATCTCTGTACTGTTAGTGGGATCTTGGGGTGCATAATTTGGCTTATGAATTTGGTACGCTTGGAGGAGTACCTAACTGGTTGTAAAGCATTTTGCATCGGCCGTTGTGAAAGGCACCAGAGAGACACGTGGCATTGGAACAGTGTTTGCTTTAGACATAACCTATGATCATGTTTCTACGGGTAATCTGCTACCCCGTGACTTGTCAGTTTTCAAAGTGCTCCGAAATCACAATCCTTCCTCTGCTGCAGTTTGACTGTATGTATTGTCACCATCACCACTGGCTACACACCTACTCAACGTCATTGAAATGTTACTTGACCCTCGAGATGAGATGCTGATTCACAGGCTGTTCAAATAAACAGATCCCACTTGCTAATTAGAAATGTTGGGAGGAAGCCCAGACCTTAAATGACTCTGGCAGATCATGCTACCATGGTGCACACTCACTTTAAATATTTGCATTACAAAGTTTGATGATAAATTACTTCCTTCCTTTTCCCACACCACCTTAGCTAGCTTATGATTGAATGGACAAGACAATGAAATGTGACCAGTCAGATTTGCAGAATAGCCACAGACAGCCTGTGAGCACTCAATACCACCTGATTCAGGAAGACAACCAAAGGAAACGGTAAAATCAACTTTATTCTGACTGCTCAAAATGAGACTGCTTATGTTACTTTACTATTTTTGATATGTCTTAAAGCTCAAATTTTAGAATTTTGTGTTTATTATTTGAAAGCAAAGAATGGGAGGCCATGGCATAGTAACAATGTTACTAGACTCGCAATCCAGAACCCCAGGCTAAAGTCAAGTCCCTGCATGGCAGATGGCAAATTGTGAATTCAATAAAACAAAACTGAAAGATCAGAATTGTACAAAGCCATTAATGTCCTTGTTTACCTAATGTAGTTGTGTCAGAGAAAAAAGGGCATGATGCATTACACAACAGAAATTTTTATAGTGGCAAGAAAGCACATCTACAAAATAGCTAATTGCAAAAACAAAAATTCAACTCCATTCTGCTACAGTGGGTTACGGCAATTTAAAATCTTGGAAGTCATAAGCATTAACAACAGCACAAATCAGTACAGGCAGCTTACTTCAGGCTCATTTCAAGAATGCATTCAGTCCTTTCCTACAAATTCACAAAGACCCAGGAAGCACTGGGCAGGCGCATGAATGCAAAAACAAAAGACAACCTGCAAACTCTTCAGATGCAAAGCTTTTAAGATGTGGATGATATAAGGCAGTCTATTGCACTTTATAAACATGGAATAAATTTAAACTGAGCATTTAATGGGGAGCCAGGCATCATTGCGAAATACATTTTCTTTTAACCTCAAAAGCCATTCTTGAATAGCCTCTGGTTAATATGAAACATTTCACTCATGAAATACAAATAGAATTTGTTCCTTAAAATTTGCAGCTCTTTCTTACATTTCAAGGTCAGCAATGGAAACATGGAACAAACTCATACTGCAAATAATTTTTCCAGAATACTCAAGGTAGCAGAGATAAGGAGTTTCATGTTCTAGATATAATTAGGCATGGTGCAAGGGAATGAAAATTTAAAATTCAGTACCATCATTGCAGTTTCAACTCACCTAATTGATACACCCAATACAATCTGCTGTTACAGCTAGAACACTTTAATCAGAAACTGACTGCCTAGTCTGCACAAAAGCAGAACACCAAGATGTGACTCAGCCTTTGGAAGCAATATTTAAATGCATTAAGAATGAATACTCCATCTGCACGGCTAAATATAAAACACTAATTTACCCTATATTTGACTATTGACCTAAATGATATCTAGGTAAGCAAGCTTTGTGCTCATACCAGGTTAGCCAGTATAGGGGTACAAAGCATCAACTTTTTTGATGGAGAAGGAACAAAAAAGAGACAAAGGTAAATGCCATCTCTTTTTCTCCATTTACTCGTTTTAGAAAAAGCACCATAATCAAGCACCTTGGTGAAAGCAATGCCCTTGTGTCTCAAAAGATGACTTTATTGAAAGGTTTGAGAAGAAATTTACGAAGGATGATATCGTGTAACTTGTTCTCAAAAGATGAGAATGCAGAACAACAAGGTAACTGAGATGGTTTAGGCAAGTCACAAATGTTTCAGATAAAGCAAGGAGGAAAAATTTTGCAATTAAATTCAAAGAGCGCAACACAACACATGACTGTTCAAAATACACAAGATATTCTTACATCATGTGAATTCAAAGATTTAAAGTAATTCAAATGTTTAAGCAGTATTAGAAATAATGACACTTTTTTTCTCATTTGTATATGGAACTATGGCTAAAAGGATTTTTTTTAATAAAAGGAAAGGTATCAAATACTCTTCAAAAATAAAGTGCATTTTCTAATGGATTAAGATAGTACAGAATGCAAAGATACATACAGTTTGAAATCATCTATATTGATGAAGAAAATATTATAGAGCAAGGAAACCTAAGCTGCAAAAGTCACATGCTGGCAATCTCATCTTAAATCTTTCAGTGCTGTGACCAAGTATAAAATAATTCATTTGAAAATCTGATACATTAGAATTGAAACTTTACTGCAACAGGAGTAACTTTATGATTTGTGCTGACTTGTTTTATGGTGTTTATCCTTGTTTCTCACCATTGGCACTCACCCATCACTCCCATCCACTCTAAAAAAAGTACATGGTGAGGAGAGAGATCTGTTGAGAAATCATGGGAATGGTTTCTATGGCTGCCAGTGTTTTCTTTCCGTCTATCCCTCAAAGTTTAGAGAGTGGTAATCAATAATTCACTGAATTGATATATTTTATGTGCTACTTGATATTGCAAATTGGTACAGACAGAATGTTGCCTAGGGTATTAGAAGTATTTTAAAATATTTAATTGGAACTATGTGCATCACTGCTAATTTTAGCACAGTGCACCCCACAAAGGTTATTAGGGAATGTTGTGGGTGTTTACCCTTTTACCAAAACATAGCAGGCAAATGAGGAGATTCAAAAAGAACCAGATATCTGAGACATCAGCAAAAATTCAAATTAAAATTTTCCTTCCAGTAAACAAATAATCAAAGGCAGACAAGAAAATAAAATTCCAAAGCGCTGCAGTGGCATTATCAAATTCAATTATGGCAAAAAAAATGTTTATTCCATTTTATTTCAAATTAAATTTCAAAAAAGCTGGCCGTGTGAGATTTTTGTTTTGTTCCCCTCACAAATGAGCTCAATGGGCTAGCTTACAGTTGATCCAAAGTTGTTATGAACTTATTACGCATTCCAATTAGGTTTGAGAGACCTGACCTCTGCATCATCCTTTTGAATTCCAGTTTCAACTTTTCACACCACAGTGTGTTAAAATTTAGTATGTTCATTCTTATATGTTAGCTTTCCAATTGAAATCCCAGAGTTCACTCTTGTGGTTATATTATTCCATGCAAATCAAAGACATATTTAAACCGACTTTTAGGCAGCATTCCACTAGCATTATCTTTTGCTACCAGGCTAGTTATACCTTCTGAAACAAGACACTTTGTGCCCCAAGTTTTGTTTAAAAATGTTGTATGAAGTGAAATGGCCATTTTCTCCATCACGTGAAAAATAATATTCAGGCTACTTGGAAGCTCTAGAAAAGGGCATAACAAAATCTTTTTCCCTGTTGGCAAATATTTCAGTGTGTGATTTCAAATTACTAATACTCTTACTAGGTACAAAAGATAAACCTTAGCCTACTAGAGTGCATTTGAATAGGTTTACACCAGGGCTACGGGTTAAACATGTGCCTGCATAAATTATAGTTAAATTCTAAATTACAATATCAAACATAAAATTTATAGTATACCACTCATTTAAAACACAAAATAACAGAACTGTTATTTGCCATCTGTATTATTTCATTAAATGTTGCCATAAAGTCATATTAAATTACATATAAAAAAGAAACTATGTTCATATTACAATTTGATATATGTGCAGTACACTACAGGGTGAACATGATCAGTGTATGAGCATTGAAGTCCTTTCTATTTTTCAGAGGAGGTTTTCAAAGGACCAGTATGACTGATGGGGAGCATCCAGTCTGCACAAACAGTCAGTGCTGCTTTAAGTGCAGTCCTTCATAGTCATCAGTCTTACCATTCTCAGAAAACATCTTCTAAAATACCTGCAAGACAAAAAAAAAACGGAGAATAAGACATGAGAACATTATCTGGCTTCTTTCAACATTTACAGTTGCAAAACTAGTGACACATCATCCATTCATCACAAAATACCACAATGTTTTTAACGCATTTAAAACCTTGAGATGTTAATCAGTAGTTAATAACTAAATTAGCTAAAAATAATATATTTCATGCAATTGCCTGTGGGTAGCAGGTAAACTATCATCTTAGTTCAACTGCTTGCATGCCCATCAGAATCAGAAATGGTGCGTTTGACGGTCAGTTTTTACTCTGAGCCTACATTTAAAACCTGAATGCTAAATGACTATAAGTGCAATCTTTTAGATAAAAGAAAAACTTGTTCTGGCTAACCAGGAAAAACACAAGATTGGAGGGTGGCAAATGTCATTCCCTCGTTCAAGAAAGGGAATAGGGATAATCCTGGGAATTACAGACCAGCCAGTCTTCCTGTGGTGGGCAAAATTATTGGAGAGGATTCTGAGAGATAGTATTTATGATTATTTGGAAAAGCACAGTTTGATTAGAAAGAGTCAGCATGGCTTTGAGGGGGGCAATTCATGCCTCACAAGCCTTACTGAATTTTTTGAGGATGTGACAAAACACATGGATGAAAGCAGAGCAGTGGATATGGGGTATATGGATTTTAGCAAGGCATTTGATAAGGTTCCCCATGGTAGGCTCATGCAGAAAGTGAGGAGGCATGGGGGTTCAGGGAAAATTGGCTGTCTGGATACAAAACTGGCTGTCCAACAGAAGACAGAGGGTGGTAGTAGATGGAAAGTATTCAGCCTGGAGTCCATGACCAGTGGCGTTCTGCTGTTCTGGGACCTCTGCTTTTTGTGATCTTTATAAATGACTTGGATGAGGAAGTGGAAGGGTGGGTTAGTAAGTTTGCTGATGACATGAAGGCTGGTGGAGTTGTGGATTGTGTGGAGGGCTCTTGTAGGTTGCAATGGGACATTGCCAGGATGCAGATCTGGGCAAAGAAGTGGCAGATGGAATTCAACCCAGAAAAGTGTGAGGTGATTCATTTTGGAAGGTCAAATTTGAATACAGAATACAGGGTTAATGGCAGGATTCTTGGCAGTGTGGAGGAACAGAGGGATCCTGGGGTCCACTTTCATAGATCCCTCTAAGTTGTGACCCAAGTTGATAGGGTTGTAAAGGTGCTGTACGGTGTGTTGGCATTCATTGGCAGGGGAATTGACTTTAAGAGCTGCAAGGTTATGCTGGAGCTCTATAAAACCCTGGTTAGACCACACTTGGAATATTGTTTTCAGTTCTGGTTGTCTTATTAAAGATGTGGAAGCTTTAGAGAGGGTGCAGAGGAGATTTACCAGGATGCTGCCTGGACTGGAGGGCAGGTCTTATGAGGAAAGGTTGAGGGAGCTAGGGCTTTTTCCATTGGAGCGAAGAAGGATGAGAGGTGACTTGATCGAGGTTTACAAGATGATGAGGCATAGGTAGAGTGGATACCCAGAGACTTTTTCCCAGGGCAGAAGTGACTATTACGAGGGGACATCATTTTAAGGTGATTGGAGGAAGGTATAGGGGAGATGTCAGAGGTAGGTTCTTCACACAGAGTGGTGGGCGTGTGGAACGCGCTGCCAGCAGTGGTAGTGGAGTCCGATACATTAGAGGCATTTAAGCGACTCTTGGATAAGCACATGGATGATAGTATAACACAAGGTATGCAGGGTAGTTTGATCTTAGTAGGATAATAGGTCGGCACAACATTGTGGGCCGAAGGGCCTGTACTGTTCTATGTTCTATTCATGGACTTTCAAAACTATATCCCTTCACAGTCACATCTGCTTAACCTGTTCCATTCAGTCTTTAAACGCCTTCAAACGCTTCTGTTCAAGTCTTAACTTTTCCTCATTTTCCTTCTAAATAAAGATATTTCTGTAACAGGGGAATGCCACAAAAACAAGTCTGCAAATTTTTCTAGTATAAATTAAACAGTTAACTAAGAAAACTGTTTTTGTAGTACTTTCACATGCTTATTAAAATTATACATCTGAAAGGATTACTCACAAAAAAGGCTGTTCAATGCCTTAAGATTTAGCTAAGATCGATGCAGTGGGATTGAATCCATGTGTACATTGAGCTTCATTTCATTGTCCAGAATCTGCACAAGCTGTTGCATGGATGGAAGATGGCCAGACTCGAGTTTGGACCATACTGGAACATCTAAAGAACAGTAGAATAAAAAGCTTGTTAAACATTAGTTACCAGCACTTTGGGTATGACTGTATGCGAAAGAGCTTCAGATTTGGTAAGCGAACTTGTTCAAACCACATAAACAGAATATACAACTTTTACATAAAAACCATGTCATTAAATTCCTGAATTTTAATTGTGGGCAGAAATGGGGAAAAATATAGTTTTAGAAACCAAAGATTGCTGAAGGATTACTGAATGTTTTTGAAAAAAAGTAATCAGACACTCATCACAAACAATGTTTACACAGCTGCTAATTCAAGCAGTACATGACCCAGATGAGCTAGAGCTAATGGTGTGGACACGTAAAGAACCAGATGGCAACAAGTAGCTGATTGCTTTATGGACTAGTGGCCAGCTATCGATGACAAAGGCCTTTTGCCTGCCAACACCTATATGATTAGTTGATAGATAACTGAACACCTTATTGCTGTGAACAAGACAGGGAGAAGCCATTCAGAAAACAGAAGGGTCCTGACCCAAAAGACTGCTCTTCTGACTCTGCCTGGCCTGCTGTGTTCCTCCTGCTCCACACCGTTATCTGTGCCTTCT
The DNA here is from genome assembly GCF_021869965.1 of Rhincodon typus. Classification (NCBI taxonomy): domain Eukaryota; kingdom Metazoa; phylum Chordata; class Chondrichthyes; order Orectolobiformes; family Rhincodontidae; genus Rhincodon; species Rhincodon typus. The sequence goes on along the minus strand of NC_063344.1, from coordinate 10,956,635 downwards.
GTCAATTTGGGTCTGAAAATCAGGAAAACTGGAAATTTTATGTACTTCTATAAAAACAAACTAACTTTTGTGATGACTCCAGCAATAATGGGGCCTGATTTCCAGTGCGCTACCTCAGTGAGGTGTAACATTGGCCAGAAATGTCCAGTGGATGATCCATCTTTGCATCCTTTTGGGGTCCCAGCATTAAGATAGTTTACAGCCAAGTTGATTCACTCCAAGTGATATTAAGAAACAGATGAAGGCCTGCAATCTGCAAAGGCTATGGGCCCTTATAATTTTTAGTAGTATTAAAGACTTGTGCTCCAAAATTAGATGAATGCCTAGCTAAGCAGTTCCAGTACGCTACAACACTGATATCTACTTGGAACAGTGGATAATAACTCAGGTACAGTTTGTCCACAGAAAGCAGGAAAAAAATCTACTTTCATGGTGGAAATGTGTCAATGTCTTGATTGCACAACTGTTTAAACGATTAACCTATTACCTCCTAGCCTGCATATCCCCGGACACAGATGAAACTGGGGCACCCAGACGAAATCCACGCAGACACAGGGAGAATGTGTAAACACTACATAGACAGTCGCATGAGGGTGAAATCGAACCCGGGGCCCTGGCACTGAGGCAGCAATGCTAACCACAGAGTCACCATGCTGCCCCTGGAAAAAGCAGAAGTTTTATAAACTTTCAATTATCCTTTAGATATATAAATTGTTTCTGAAGTGGAAATGATTTAACATCTATGTTAAAACAGAGACTGGGAAAGTGTAGATATAGATATCAACCAGGTAAAACTTTCAGAACTCAAGTCATGCTAAAATGCACGCTATTCAGATTGATAATTTGATTAAATTATTAAATTTGTCAAACATAAGGTTCCCTTGCCCCCAACTGCTGCCAGCCCCACAAATAACTAATGATGGATAAACCCAAGTGCAATGTAATGAAGAGCAGTTCAGAAGCTGATGGTATCTTAATGGCCTTATTAGAAGAAATGCAGGCACAGGTAGAACAAGAAAGGCTAGTGTATGGAAAGAAAACTGGTTTAAGATAAGGAGGCCATTTAGCTCCCAAGCTGGTCAAACATTCAATTAGATTATTATCTGCAACCCAATATATACTTGCCCTATTTAACATTCCTTCCTTTGATCATTTTTGTTAAGCACACTCAGATTTAAAAATCAACAAGTGACTTAGCACCAATTATCATTTGAAGAAGAGAACTCCGACCTTCTACCAAATGTTTCTTCCTTCCTGAAATGCTTTGACAGGCAAAAGAGATGGTTTAATGAGAGCTGCTCGTATTATAGTAGGGTTGAAATAAGTCTGTCCATTCCATGGTCTGGGACTACTTAATGGATAAAATGCACTTTGGCACATCAATCTTGATGATAAAATTTGCTGTAGTAAAGATAGGAAGCCAGAAAGGGGGTAAAATAATTGAACACAATGTACATAACTTAATGAAATAGACAGACAGTTGGAAGAAGCAATTTTACACAGAAGAGCCAGATAACCTAAATTTATGATGAAGAAAGGAAGAAATAGGATCAAGGCACAGAAGTAAACACAAGATAGATATTGAAAAAGCTAACAATAAGTATTTATGGTTCTATACAGAAATTGCTGGCAAAACTCAGGTCTGGCAACATCTGTGAGAAGAAAACAGAGTTTAAGTTTCGAGTCTGGTAACTATGTTTTGTATCGTATCTTAGTTTTACTTCAAGGTTCTATAGCTTGGTCCCATCTGCAGTTGAACATTATTCTTTTACTATTTAATTAAGAACAGAATAATTCAAAGTGATTTTTTTCTTCAGTTTGTTTCTTTGTACATTACTAGAAATTTTTAAAATGGCATCAAAATGTGACATTAACTGCCTTCACATTTAATTTACACATCACTTGGTAAATATAAAAAATCTTGTAACCTTGTTTATGTTCACCAAGTGTTATTTACTGATGCATAACTTAGTTCAGTTTTGATTTTTTTTAAGTTACTGGACTACCATATTTAGATGGGACTACAAATGCAGTTGCTTAACAAGACAGTAATGTTAATCTTATGACTTACCATTTAATGTAATCTCAAATGCACCTGTAGACATACACTGATTTTCAATCATGTTGCTAAGGAAGAACACCATCATACATGCATAGATCTAAATAAAACAAATGCAGCTGGTTTTAATGTCATGTTCTAACTGAAATACTTCTCAATGAAGATTAGTCTGCATGGTTTCACATTTGTTCAGTAGTTTATACTAACCGATATCGGGTATAAAATGGATGACAAATGCATCTAAAAAAGGGCAGGGAAGTTCAAAACTAGGGGGCATAATTTTAAGGAAAGAGGAGAAAGATTTAAAAAGGGACCCGAGGGGCAACTTTGTTTACACAAACCACTTTTGGGTGGTTCGTATGTGGAATGAATGCCAGAGGATGTGGTAGATGCACGTACAGTTACAACATTTAAAAGAAGTTTGGACAGATACATGAATAGGAAAGGTTTAGAGGGAATATGGGTCAAATGCAGGCAAACGCAACTAGTTTAGTTTGGATAATCCAGTTTGCACGAACGAGTCGGACTGAAGGGCTTGTTTCCATGCTGTATGACTATCTATCCATCCAGAGGGCCAGAACAAAATATCAATTCTCCCTTAAAAGTTTGTCTAAATCCCACAAAATTTAACTATTCACATAATTGAATGGGGCTTCAGTTAAAGTCATTTCTTTGAGGTGTGGAAAGCAGACACCATCTAGTGGTAGCTAACAGCAGTAAAGTTATAAAAACGTCAGTGCTGTTTCATTTTCACAACACAAACCATATAGTATGCTCTGGGTTTTTTTTTCTCGGAAGAATGCCCATGCAGGTGGCTCTACTGTTAGCCACAAATTGTGGCTGCAAAAATCTTGTGTAGCTATTGCTTGCACAACCTGATAGGGTGGTTGAGACAGAAACTTTCATCACATTTTAAAAAAAAAATCTGAATGCGGTACTGTAAACCAAGAGCCTCTAAACAAGAGGCAGAAAACGGAATTAGACTGGATAGCTCTTTTTTAGCTAGCTCTGTGATGACCAAATGGCCTCCTCCTGTACAGTGACATTTCTACCTCAATGTTGCAACAATCGTTGTAAAAAAATTCATTATTTTCAGCCATCTATTGTGTGTCAAAAACAATGTAATATGCAGTTTAAACAGCAGTAAAAACTTCACAACAAAAAATTTGCTGTATGATATCTGCTGTGACCACAGTGAGACAAATCCTTACAACTTCAGTTACATATCAATAAATCCTGATCAGATATTAAATGCCTTTATGTTGAAATTTAACGAAATTTTAGTCAATAATTTTTTGCAGGAGATCGACATTCGTAACAATTTTTTGCATTATAAATGACTTGTTAACAGTCAAATACAAATAGTGCTGTGGGGCAATTTGCTAAACTGACCAAGTTACTTCTCAAATCTAAAAATTACAGCAACATTCTGCATATTTGAATCCACATGTTGGGGGAGGCAGTGGCATAGTAGTAATGACCCTGGATGAGTAATCTAGAGGCCTATACTAATAATCTAGGAATACTGCATCATAATTAATTATCAAAATTAATCTTCAGTAATTAAACAATAAATCTGGATTTTAAAGATATCGTCAGCAATTGTGCCATTAAACTGCTATTGATCATAAAAACCAAACTGTATCACCAAGGAAGGGAGGGCTAGGAAGAATCAGCAATTGGCCATCCTTACCTGATCCGGCCTACACATAACTGAGGTCCACAAGAATGTGACAGACTTAACTGCCCTCTGAAATAGCCTGGCAAGCCACTCAGATCAACGGCAATAGGAACGGGCAGCCTTTGACTTCCATATTCCGTGAATAAAGCAAAAAACAGCTGTGTTCTGTCAATTGCTGAGTTGCCAATATAAATTGGGCTTCTGTGGGAAGCTCTCAAGCACTTCCAATCCATTGGGTCTAGAAGTACGTGTGTCTCTTCAGCCATTGTTTGTCCACAGCGTAACAATTCAAGGCAAAATAATAATTTGGGGTTTTAAAAATCATGTGTAAGCATCCTCAAGCAATCAAGACAAATCATGTCACACAAGTGGAGCATTTTTTAAATATAAGCATAGCTTACTGTTACCAGAATTGTTTTTTCAAACATTACATTTGAGGAGAACTTTTCTACTTTAGCACCTTTTTCCTGCAATTAGTTACCTTGTTCTGCTGACTCCAGTGCCAAATGCTAGGTGTTTCCATGCCCAGACTAGGAAAGGGGTCTTTACCAACTATAATTAGTCCTATTAAGACCAGCTTGAAGACTGATAGAAAGGATGCTACGTGCCTGTAAAACAAGACCACAAAAGAAACGTTGAAGTCATGTGCTTTGCCACATATTACATACATATTAGTTCCAGCATTTTATCTGTTCTTGCACATTAAATAGAACCAAAATGAATGGGCTGTAAACAGGTGCTGGAACACAACCAGTTATTTCATTAAACTAGTGGATTAATAAAATTAGTGAAGAAAAGTTAATAGAAACAATGACTATTTGGCTCATCACTCCTCAACAGCCACATTAACTCAGTGATACAACCCTCAACTTGGACTCAAAGTTGTGGGCTTTTAGGCACATCATCCAAGCTGACATAATAAGTACACTGAAGGTGAATGCGTGCTAGGTTATCAAAACTCCTGGTGTGGGAGACGAGTTGAGACCATGCCGCACGCGAGGCAAGTCCTGGATGCGCGTTGCATGCCGGATCCCAGAGCGGGAAGCATTCCAAGTCCAGGCTGGCCTGGGAGACAAGTCCTGGAAGTGAGTTCTGGAGGGGAGTTTGGGCTGGAGGTCAGCGAGGTCTCGTGCTCTGAAGGCCGGTGGGCACAGACTTAGCGAAAAGGACTATAGTTTGAGTACTTTTTAAAAGATATTTTTATTCTTATTCTGGACTTCCAGCAAGTCAAATGCTTTTTAAAACTTTTTTATACCCTTTCAATTCTGTAACAAACAAAACATCTTTACCTAGGTAGCCAGTACCTAAGATGGCACCAAAGCGATGATATTACAAACTTTTCACTGCCAGTGACAGTAAAGGCTATTCTGAAAGCGCTGTCTTTTGGACAAGTTGTTGAACAGAAATCCTAAATATTTGTTTAGTTAACACAGAAGATACAAAGGTATTGTTCAAAGAAGTGCATGCAGTTCAGTGTCTAAGCTAATACTATTCCATATGAATAACACCATTATTTAATTTACTATCTTAAAGACCGCACAACTTTGGCTCTCTCAGTAAGCAATCAGCTGTGAAATGCTTTCCAATATCCCAAGGTGGTGATAAGGCCACATTCTGTCAATTAAACATTCAGGTCCACTTTAGGTATTGCTGATATCTGCTTTTTCTACCCTATGCGCCAAATTGTTATGATTCCAGCTGATATTACTACTGGACAAGTCAAACCCCACATTGAAATCCAGCTTGATAGTTCACAAAATAAAACAAATGACTGCTGATGCTGGAAATCTGAAATATGAACAAACTGCTGGAGAAACTCAGCAGGTCTGGCAGCACCTATGGAGAAGCAGTAGAGTCAACAATTCAAGTCCAGTGAATTCCAACTATTAACTCTTTTCTCTCCATAGATGCTGCCAGAACTTGCTGAGTTTCACCAGCAATTTGTTTTTGCTCTACAGATCATACTATGTTGTTTTATTTAATGAGGTCTTCTTTCACTGAAACACAAGCACAACAGTGCAGATAAATTATTAACAAAAATAGTTTATTATGCAAAGGAAATGAAATAAGTAGAACCAAGATATTCAGCATTGGCTTGAAGTCCACTGCTGAGCAGGTAGACGAGAGGAATAGTTGTGGGCTCGGTTGGTGCTGAAGATTCTGCATTAGGAATAGTTGGTCCTTAAGCAAGCTAATCCACTGTCATAAAAACAAAGGCCTGCAGAAACTCAGCAGGTCTAGCAGCAATCGTACGTGACAATGGTAAGGCCACATTTGGAACACTGCATACAATTGGTTGCCCTGCTACAGGAAGGATGTTATGAAACTGGAAAGCATGCAAACAAGATTTACAAAGATATTTCCAAGACTGCACAGTTTGAATTTAAGGAGAGACTGGATAAGCTGGGAAATTTTTCCTTGGACCGGAGGAGGCCGAGGGATGACATTATATAGGTTTATAAAATCATGATGGGCATAGATAAGGCGAATAGCCAAGATCTTTTCCCAAGGGCAGCAAAGTCCAAAACTAGATGGCATAGACTTAAGGCGAGAGGGGAAAGATTTAAAAGGGACCCAAGGGGCAACTTTTGCATAGGTGTGTATATGGAATGAGCTACCAGAGGAAGTGGTAGAGGTGAATACAATTGGACAGGTACATGGATAGGAAAGGTTTAGAGGGATATGGGCCAAATGCAGACAAATGGGACAAGTGCAATTTAGGAAACCTGGTCGGCATGGTCAAGTTGGACCGAAGGGCCCATTTCTGTGCTTTATGCCTCCTGAGTTTACCAAGTGGCACAGTCAGTCACAATCTTTCACCATATCCTGTCACCCTTGACAGTCCACTTTTTTGAAAAATTGCCAATTAGTAGAATGGAAGGTAATTTACTGAGAAATTCAATGGTGAAGGTTGGCAAAGTTGTGTTCAAAACTCCAACAGAAATCTCTACATTAATGTTTCAAAAACAGGTGACAAATGCATTAATTGCTGATAGTGCATATTTAAACAACAGCAGCCCATCACCAACTAAGGAAAGATTGCAGCGGTTGTAAAGACAATTCACTTCACAAAACAAAACTTATACATTATTTTAAATCAATAAAACACAAGTTACCTGTAGATAGGTTGTGGAAGGTAATTTTCTCCTTCGATACGGATGTCGGGATACCGCTGGCTAATAACCCGCGTGTACTCCTCAAACACTTTCCTGTACCCTCAGGAGATACTAGTGGGAGAAAAAATGTAATTAGTTTCATCCCAAGAAAGAAGAACCACACTAAGAGAAGAACAAGGCAACCACTGCTGATGAGGGAAGTCAGGGATGCCACAAAAGCAAAAAAGATAAAGCATACAATGCAAAGAAGCCTTTCTAAAAAAAAGAGGATAACTAAAAAAAATGTGGAAGGGGAGGAGAGAGATGAAATACAAGGGTAAGCTAGGTAGCCGGATCAGATGGACTAATACTCCAATTTTATAAAGGATATAGCTCAGGAGATTGTAGAGGCATTTGTCTTTCAAGAATCAATGGAGTCAGGAAGGGTCACATAGGACTGGAAGAAAAATGGCGAACTGTAACACCTATTTAAGAAGGGAGGAAGGCAAAAGACAGGAAACCATAGGCCAGTTAGCTTGACCTTGGTCATTGCTAAGATTTTAGGGTCCATTACTAGGATTAAGATTGTGAGTATTTGGAAGTGCATGGTAAAATTGGGCACAGTCAGCATGGCTTTGTCAAGGGGAGGTCATGCCTGACAAATCTGTTAGAATTCGAGGTGGTCATCTGCAACATAGCAACAATGCTCTCAGTTCCTCATCCAGATCATTAATATATGATGTGAATAGTCGTGGTCCCAACACAGACTCCTGCAGAACTCCACTAGTGACTGGCTACCATCCTGAAAAAGACCCATTCATCCCCACTCGGTCTTCTACACAATCTTCTATCCATGCTAGCACCTTGCCTCTAATACCATGGGCTCTTGTTCAGCAGCTTCCTGTGCGGCACTTTGTCAAAGGCCTTCTGGAAATCCAAATGCATACATCCACTGACTCTCCTTTGTCTAACTTGCTCATTAGCATACAATCATAGAGCTGTACAGCATGGAAACAGACCCTTCAGTCCATGCCAACCAGATATCCCAAATTAATCTAGTCCCATTTGCCAACTGTCAGAATTGTTTGACTGACTTGGGGAGGCAGGACTGGTGTTAAACCTGGCTAAGAGTGAGTTTGCAAATACCAAAGTCACATCTCTGGGCCATGTTATTGGACATTGACAGACAGCCCCATGGGATGTGAAAACAATGTTGATTGGGGAGTTTCCCATACAAATCAAAGAGAGAAATAATATGATTCCTGAGATTGAGCCGTCTTTACTGAGAAGTTCGTACCAAATTTTAGCAGTTTGTTTGCTCAACTGACTGACTTGTTGAAGAAGTGCAGAAAATTTCAGTGGACGGAGGAATCTTAGAAGGCATTTGACAGCCTGAAAGCTGTGTTAACTGTTGCCCCAGTATTAGCCAGGTCTAATTATGCAAAGCTATTCATAGTGGCTATCGATGGGAGTAATCTGGGTGTCGGTGCTGTATTCTTGCAAGAAGACAATGATAAGATAGAAAGATCTATTGGGTACTCTTCCAGAAAATGTAATTAGCATCAACAGGAAAATTCCACGATTGAGAAGGAAACCTTGAGCTTGGTGTCGACAGTGCAACATTTCAACATTTATATTGCCAGTAATGTGTCTATACTGACCTAAATCCCTTGAAGTTTTTGGAAAAATTTAAGGATAAAATTCCAGACTTAAGATGGAGCTTATTATTGCAGTCATTCAATTTGAAAATTATACACATAGCAGGATGAGAGAACGTAATTGCCGACACATTGTCGTGACTTTGATGAACAAAGATGTGTTTGGTGGCAGGAAAACAACAGACTGAAATGGACTGTAGTGGTGAATGTTTGCATGCTTAGAGTCAATGTAATGTATATGTATTGTACTGTACTAATAGCACAAGGCTAACAGTTTTTAAAAATGAAGTGATCTTTGTATATTTAGGGATGGGCAAGAAATGCTGGCCAGCTAGCGATGCCCACATCCCATAAAATGAATAGAGAAAAAAATAATGGTTCTTCTTTTTGGGCAGGGGAAGGTGTGACAATACTATGGCTTTAAGAGGTGTATTTTGTTTTTTTTTTGTGAAGAAAGGTTGAGGTACCAAGCAGTCTGTTCCAAAGGCAATAATGTAACAGCTTGTGAGGCCTTTATTTTAAAAATGTTGGAACCATAGAAGCAGCCTGAATGGGTCAGGCAAGCTCCCACAGAACCAGGACCCTTTTTTTAAAAAGTTTTAACCTTTGTTAGCAGTTGCTGGGGTCTTGAGGTTGGGATATGGTAGCTTTTACTCTCCTCTCTGGTACAGCTAAAAGCTGGCATTCTCTTCCTGCTGCCAGAATTGCATGCGAGACAAACTTTTTTACTGAATTTGTATTTGTCTTTTATGGGATGCTCCTATATTGGAACAGCATAAGGAGTTTAATCGTAAACTACATTTCTGGCCGTTACATCAATCCCACTGACCCAGAATGGCTCTCACATTTTGTATATTTAGAGTTACACGGCTTTGCTTCCATTAGAAAACTAAACAGGCTGACATGCCACATCTGAAGACCGAAGCATTATGCCTACCACTTCCAGGAGATCTCCAAAAATCATTCTGCCCCTGTAAACCTCTAACAGTGCAAAACACTAAAACATTTGTGTGTTTATGTCACTGTTATAGATCCATTTCCAGCCAACAAAATAATAGCACACAGGATTGGCAGGTTACAGTGTGTAACTGTATTTCAAAGATCTAAGTGTGTGACAAGTTTTTGGAAAAAACTCAGTTTGTTTATTTTTATGTAGATTCCAAAAGGAGGTGTTGAGGAAACAGTTTTTTCCTCCTTCTTATGGTCCATGTACTCTTTGGTTTCTTAGAAATAAAACTCAGGGAATCAAAAACATCCAAGAGAAAACAAAAGGCATTAAAAACAACTCTCTGAATCTCAAAGGAAACCAGAGGCCTGATGAAAAGAAAATTGAAACCCTGGAGTTCAGCGGTAAAACTAAAGCAAATTGGAGTACAAAAACATTACCAGAATTAGCAAGATCAACAACTCAATGGTATACCCATTTTAACTGGTTCAGGGTCTGTTGACAAATAAAAACAAATTACTGGAGAAATTGGGGAAGCAATGGCCTACAAGTATTATTGGTAGACTCTTAATCCAGAAATTCAGCTTATGTTCTAGGGACCTAGGTCTGAATATCACCATAGCAGGTGGTGTAACAAAGTAACAAAGTCTGGAATTAAGAATCGACTGATGACTGTGAAACCATTGCCAAGTGTCAAAAAACCCATCTGGCTCACTAATAACCTTCATGGAAGGAAACCTGCCATCCTCACCTGGTCTAGCCAACATGTAACTCCAGATGCATAACAATGTTGTTGACTCTAACAAGCCATTCAGTTCAAGGGCAGCTAGGGACAGGCAACAAATATTCCCCCACCAGCAATGCCCACATCCCACAAATCACAAAAAACAAGCAGCACAGTGGCTCAGTGGTTAGCACTGCTGCCTCACAGTGCCAGGGACCCAGGTTCCATTTTATCCTTGGGTGATTGTCTGTGTGGAGTTTGCATATTCTCCCCGTGACTGCGTGGGTTTCCTCCAGTTTCCTCCCACAGTCCAAAGATGTGCAGGCTAGGTGGATTAGCCATGCTAAATTGCCCATAGTGTTCAGCGACGTGTAGATTAGGTGGGTTGGGTCTGGGTGGGATGCTCTGTGGGTCGGTGTGAACTTGTTGGGCCGAAGTGCCTGTTTCCACACTGTAGGGATTCTATGATTCTAACTCAACAAGTCTGGCAGCATCAATGGAGAGAGAGCAGAATTAACATTTTGGGTTCAGTGATTATTCTGGTTTAGGGTCTGTTGATATGTGCATCACAGGTGTATGATATAACGTGTAATGTGTGGGTGAATAGAGTCAGTAAGTTTTCTGCATGTCTTCGTTAGCTTGCTTCTCATTTTCAGTCTACATCACTGGTTGGTAACGATGTTGAAACGGAAGAAGTGTTTTCCTGTCAGTACACAGCCTCTGCAGTGGCATGTCCTCAACAATGCTTCCTACTGGCCATATAAAATCTGGCTCACTCACAGCCCCAGCCTGAAACTTGAAAGAAACCTGGAGGAGGTTAAACCGACCAGCACTAGGACACACCCTGGCACTCAAACCAAATTCTCAACAGTTACGGTCAAACTGATCCAGTGTCTGATGGATACCTTGGGACAGCAGAAGGTTAAAAAAAAAATCTAACTCTGGACAAAATCTGAAGTGTAACCCAAAAGGTGGACGGACTAATGTCTAAATATGATATCTTTCTGCAACCACTGTCAAGCATGATGCTTTCCATTCCTTTTGTTTCGTCATTGGTGACGAGTCCAAAGGCATTTAAAAAAGCACATGAAAAACAAAAATGCTACCAAAGTTCACTCGATAAACAGGACCTATTGTCATAAGTTTGAGGTCTTCCTTTGGTTACTGCATCCAACAGATCAATGAACTGTAGAGTGTGGTGATGAGTTCAGTCAGCAGGCTTTCTGCTCACCTTTGCTAGCTTACTTCTCATTTTCACCCTAAGGAATACTGGGGAGGCTGGGAGGGAGACCCAACTTTCAGGCAGCTCAGGTTCTCCATTATTTTTGCCCAAGCTCGTGTTCAAGCGGACATTCCAGTTTTGTTGCTAACCACCATGGTGCCAACCAAAATCTTAACAGATGGAAGACTGCCAATGTAGTGTAATACAAAAAAAGAGAGAGACAGATATTCTTCTCCTGATCACAGAGGCATCTGGTTTGATTTCCTATGGGATACAAGAATAGACCGAGTACAGAATCAATTAAAATACTGACGTTTCAGATTGTGTACACCCAAGGCAACATTACAGAAAAATGTCAGTTATGTTTCTCCCCTGACTGTATTAACTAGAACATTCAGCGCACTGCTTTTTCTCCAGTGTCATTTGCAAGAATTTCAATAACTGCTTTGCTGAGCATTTTATTTTCTTTACAAACCTAAAGAAAACCTGTGACTTACTCTACCAGCATATCCCAGACTGGTGTTACAGTATCACAAAATCAGCAAAGCTTACTATTAAACTGGATCGAGCACAAACCAACACAGAAACACAGACTATTATAGATCAACATATGGTCATTTGTGCTCCCAGACCTCTGCTCAGAATTAAATTTCTTTTTTATATACAAGTCCTGAACTTCTAATATTTCTAGTATTACAACAGTAACCACACCTTAGTAGCACCAGGCTTACCCACAAGTGAGGGGTGAACTTCGTAAAGTGACAACACTACTTGCACGCCAAACAACAGATGCAGTATGCAATAGACAGGGCTAAGCGATCTCACAAGCAATGGATCCGATTGAAGTTTTGACATCCTGCCACATCCTGTCATGAATGGTGGTGAGCAACCAAACAACTCACAGGAAGTGGAAACTCCATAAATATACCCATCTTCAATGATGGGAGAGACCAGAACATCAGAACAAATGGCAAGCCAGAAGCATTTGCATCAATCTTCAGCCAGAGTGCTGAACGGATGAACCATCTCAACCCCCTCCTCGACTCATTTCACGTAGTATCAAGAAAAAGCTGAAGGCATTGGATATGCAAAGGCACTGGGGACATTCCCAATGATCTGTGTCCCTCACCAAGCTGTCCCAGAACAGCAACTGGCATCTAGCTGACAATCACCATCCGATCAGTCTATTTTCCATCATCAGTATTCTGATCAAAGGGGCTGTTGACAGTGCTAACAAGCAGCATTTGCAAAGGTATAAGCTCATTGCTGATGTTTCAATTCAATTCAGCCAGGGCCACTCAGCTCCTGACCTTATTACAAACTCGGTGCAAACATGAATAATGATCTGAACTCCAGAGGCAAGGTGAGAATGATTGTCTTTGAATTCTTTTTGATCAAGTATGACATCAAGAAACCCAAACATAACTCGAGTCAATGGGAATTGGTGATAAACTCTCCGCTGGTTGAAGCCATACTTAGCACAAAGGAAGATGGCTGTGGTTGTTGAATTTCAACCATCTGTTATCGGGTATTGCTCAAAGACTTCCAGTGAGGTTTCCTAGACCTAATCTTCGGCTGCTTTATCAATGACCATCCACACATCGTAAGTTCCGAAGTGGGGATGCTCGCTGAATCCCCCACCATCAATATGTTGGGGGTTACCTACGGCCAGAAACTGAACTGGACCAACCATATAACTTCTGCAGCTAAAAATTCTGCAAGTAACTCACTTCCTGCCTTTTCTGTCCAAATCAACAATTCTCAATTCATGCTTACGTATTATCCCTCATCCAATAAGCTCTATTTTTAATGTAGTAACTTCTTCTGTGGCACCTTTTGAAAATTCAAGTATGCTACATAGACAGCTCCCATCCTCATCGGTCTTGCTCATTTCAAATTCAAAAATCTCCAAAAGATTTGTTATTTATGACTTGAGATGCTCACAGTTATGAAAGGCACTAGAGAACTCTTAAATATGCTTCAAAGCACCACCCTGCATTGTACAAACTTATAAGAAAGGTGCAACAATATGTACCATTTATCCATTTCTTAACCTATCAACCTCTGGGGAAGAGACTACAAAATAGCATTCCTACAAATAAACATCTCAGATCAAGCTCAAATAAAATTAAATTGGCAGGTGATTAATCAGAATCTGCATCACACATACTGATCCCAAGAGTGAAGCAACCAAATTAGTCAGAGCCACCCACTGGACAACTCTAACGTTTTCAGTTTTTTTCTGCAAAGATAGATGTGATACAAATAGATCTAACGTAATTGGTCCATTTTCCAAATGGAAAAGTAACACGAACATGTACATTCTGCTTGATAAAACTATAATGTTAATCAGAAATGACAAGTTTAAAGCAACTTTGCAAAATTTAGCAAAGCCCAATTCAGGTGAAATCCCAAATACAGACAGGGTGACAAAAAATATATTGCCACTTCAAAAAGCAAAAGACATTACTAATCCCCAAGCGACAAGTCCAACTGCAAGCTCTACTGTGCTTATTAGGCTGAAATGTTGCTGCTCCTGTTAAGAGACCGTAGCACAGCTGCAAAGGGATTGTTTATTGTTCCACAGCATAGAGGGAAGGGTGTTACTGGAGACCAAATCATTCAGCACATTTTGCTCTGCTTATACAAAGTACGGAAAAAATGCGTAAATATCCTGGATGATGGCGGCACCTCATGGGCTGATCAAACTACACATGGTATAAAATCTAATTAGAACAGTCTGGTTACTGGGCTTGAACAGCACGGAATACCTGAGTTTTGGTTGTTATTTCAACTTAATTGCACGCTATTAGTCATGTTTTGCTGGCTCAGCCCTTTTTTGCCAGATGGCAAGTTGGCAAAAGCTTATTTTTTTGGAAAGCTAATGGGTTAGTCATTACTCTTTAGAATCACAACTTTTGAATTGAGGAACAATGACATGAAAAAGCAACAGATTTTAAGGCACTACGAAACTTGTAACGACAATGTACGTTTAGAAAGTAAGCATTTCATGAGCTGAATATTTAAAGAACTGGAAGCAAAGTTTCTGCATAATTCCTGCTACTCAGTTCATTGAACCTTTTGGCAATCAGCTTCATCTTGTATAGAGGGGTAAATGCCTTGGGTAAACAAGCCGTGTCATAATAATGCTGCACCATACTTAACCAAAACAGCCAAAGGTCAGCAAAATACCTGAAAATTTAACCCTCAAAGCAGTGACTTATTCATTGATCCTAACAATTCCAGAGAGAATTCAATTGTGTCAGTATCATTACAAAAGCCAGCAAAAGGTTTTGACCAAAACAGCTGGTTTGCTAGCTAAAACCCATTTTTTAATTTTGCATTTTTTAAAAAGGAGAAACAAAGGTGGGGGGAGGTTTGGCTGCCTCTTCTCAAAGTCTCCCAAAGTCATTTAAACCTGCACTCAGCAGTCACAAATCGTTCTTTCAGCCCAAAATTCTGCAACATGCTTGTTCATCTCAAAAGCATGTCCATCTTTCCTGCAATCACGTTTCAGATACTCAATCAGCTTTGAAATGGTTCTAATCAAAATCCTCTGAATGTAACCGAATCGCAGAGGACTCCTGTGGTGCAGTGGGAATGCCCCTATCCCTGCGCCAGGAAGCCTGGGTTCGAATCCCACCTGCTCCAGAGGTGTATAATAACATCTCTGAACAAGTTGATTAGAAAAATAAGCTAGAATTTTAAAAATTAAGAAACGTAACTAAGTCACGGAGGGCTGTTGTGGTGCAGTGGCAGTGTCCCTGCCCCTGGACTGGGATGCTGGGTTCAAGTCCCACCTGCTCAAGGGTGTGTCATAACATTTCTGAACAGGCTGATTTGAAAATATCTGCAAACAAGTCACATTCATCCCTCAACACACTTGGCAGGCCATTGAAAATGGAGATGAGAAATTTCTTCACTCAAAGGGCAGTGCACCTGTAGAAATCTCTACCCGAGAGAGCTGTAGAAACTCAGTTGTTGCATATGACTGAGATTGATACATTTCCACATATTGAAATCATCAAGGGACAGGACAGGAAAATGGTGCTCAAGTGAAAGGTCAGTCACAATCTCACTGAATGTCAGATTGGCATGAAAGGCTGAAAGGTCCTCTCCTACTCCTATTTCCTTTGTCATGCACAGAAGAGGCCCTTGGGCCCATCAAGTCTGCACCTATCTACACGAATTCCTTTTTCCAGCACTTGGCTCATAGACTTGAATATTATGACATTTCAACTGCTCATACATGTACTTTTTTAAAATATCATGAAGTTTAACTCTTCTATTGCCCTCCTAGGCAGGGCATTCCAGATTCCCGCTATCCTCTGAATGAAAAATGTTTTCCTCAAATGCCTCTAAACTTCCTGTGCTTCACTTTAAAATTGTGCCCGCTTGTTAACAACCTTTCAACTACTGACCCTTCCTGGCCATCCTATTCACGTCCCCCAGAATCTTATACACCTCAATTAGATCGATCGGAGCCTTCTTGGCTCTGAAGAAAACAACCTGAGCATATCCAGCTCTCTACATAACTTAACTGCACCAACCCAGCCAACATCCTGAAAGATTAGTAAATCCCATTTCTGTTAACAGACAACTCATACCAGCACACAGTTCAATACACCTTAGAACACCAAGCTGAGTGCAGTTTTGACATCATCCAAGATAAAGCAGCCCTCACAATCAGTTTCCCTCCATTTTAAACACGCATTCTCTGTGGTAACATAGTTGCAGTGAACCCCACACACAAAGGCATTGCAGTAACTCACACGGCTTCTCCCAAAATAGCATCTCCCAAACTTCTAATATCTACATCAAGAAAAATAAAGGCAGCCAAATTAAGTTTCCACAATGGAGATAAGCTATTCAACTAAGACCACGAACTATTCAAAACATGATGAAAGGCCTCTTCAGGGCCCAACCAATGCTCTTCGCTCGATCAATATTGCTATTATTGCAGTACTGCCATTTCCAAACGTGTACAAATCCTACAACATCCTGACTTGGAAGCAACAGATTTTCCTTCATCAGCACTGGGTCAAAATCCTGGAAATTCTTACCTACTAGCATAGAGAAGCTTTACACCACACAGGCTGCAGTGATTCACGAAAACAAGACAAGTAATGCTGGCCATGCCAGTGATACCACATCCATATCTTGTGAATTTATCAAGAAAGAAGCCATCAGTACCATGGCTAGGTAGTCATTCTTTTCAAGACTGCAAGGTGCAAGTTACTGAAATGAACAACAAAGCTGAGCTCAATTCTATTTTCATCCAAAGTTCATAAATCAATAGTTTTCAGCAGAGCTCACTGAGCACCTGAGAAACCCTTGGATAAATGGTCTCTACATGAGCGAATAATGTCTTTATTATTTTGATGCTACAACTGGAAAGTAAGCTAATTAAGTACAAATCAGGGATTGAAACTGGGCAATCCTTTACACCGTGAGCCAATATCTTGAGTATTCCATCATGGTTGCTCTTTGGTTACTGCTCAAAAATATTATAGGCTCCAGCCTATTATCTATGCAGAAGATATTCATTAAGGCAGAATATTGCCAAATTAAGTTTCCACAATGGAGATAAGCTATTCAACTAAGACCATGAACTATTCAAAACATGATGAAAGGCCTCTTCAGGGCCCAACCAATGCTCTTCGCTCGATCAATATTACTATTATTAAATGAGATATGAAACCAGTCACTGATGACAGACATTTGCCAAGCAACATCACGGGACTTAAAATTTGAGCTGTAGGTTCTTTATCAATCATTGATTCATAAATCCAATGAAAGCTGGTCACATTACTGGATAATAATTAGCCAACTCAGGACAGTTCAGGTATTACAAAACAGATGGAGGAAATTTCACAATATAAAATAGCATACGCAAGAAACTAAACAAAATATACAGGCAGTCCCCAGGTTGCAGACGGATTCTGTACTGGAGTCCCTTCACAAGTTGATTTGTATGCAAGTCTGAACACAATGTAGGACAATATAAAATAGTTGTTAAGTACAGGAAATGTTTTATATCAGATCTTTAAAATTACACCCCTGTATAGGATCGCAGTCTTGTAAGTTGGGGATCCTCTGTATTCTCAAATGCTGTCAAATCACATGAGGATGACGTCAAGTGATTCTTGGTTTCAACAGACATATATATAGGAACGTATAGCAACAATGAAAATGCTCAACTAAAACACAGATCACATGAAGTCAGAGTTTGGTTAGGTCAGCATCACCCATTCTGGGGGCTTTGCTTGACACAGAAGCACAGTGATATTTAAGCTGCTAAGGCAAACAAGATCCACAAGGTTGATTCCTAGCATTATGAGTACGAGAACGACGAGAGAAGAATGCACTTGAAAGGAAATGAGTAAGAACGAATCTGAGAGGGGCATATTAAAGTTTGTAAAATGGCACTTAAATTATTCCAAACTAGATTTCAAGAAAAAAAATCATGACATGCTTTAAGTGAAGAAATGACTCATTTAGATCTGCTGCAGGAATAACATTTAGAGCAAGCAAAAGGAATAGACTTGCATTGAAATTGCCAAAGATTATCTAATAGTTATTTTGACTGTGTTCTATAATCTGATGATTTTATGACACAATAATAAGAGTTGTAGAGTTATGGAGGCAAAACCCTAGAATTTCTGCACAAACCTACATGTTGCAATTTGGGTGGTGAGCAGGGGAAAAGAGGAAGAAAGACAGCGAGAGAGAACAGATAAGCTATGATGAGGATTTATAATGCGATTAGAGGCAGCATACATACGTTGACAATAAAGAAATATCTCCTGTGCTCCATCTTTAGTTTTATATATCAGATTTCAACAATAATAGCAAGTTAGTTAACAATTACCAGGAATTAAAACGTAAGTGCACACTCTATGGATTTAGATGTACCGTTTTAACAACTTGTGTACGCTTTTCTACAATTCATTCTCAGTTACTCATTTTCAAGTCTGTATTTCACCAGTTTTTCCTCATATGTCACAAGTTAACAATCAGCCTGAAACACCTTCCCTGATGTTTGTCATGATACCATGAACATCCACACACAATTTTATTCCAAAAATAAAAAATTTACTAAATAAGTGTGTAATTTTTTAGCCTGGAAATATTGTGACACATGGATTTAAAAAATACAATTCTACTCAGCATAGCAAAACATTCAATTACAGCCAACATTGCAAAAATGCAGAAAAATTGTAGCCGGCAGTCCCCAAAATATTGTGGCTGGTGGTGCCCAAAATATTTAACAGTTGGCCTGGCAAAATCTTCAAGAACTGTTCTGAGGAAGGGTCACCGGACAAGAAACATTAACTGATTTCTCTTCACAGATGTTGCCAGACCTACTGAGGTTTTCCAGCAATTTCTGTTTTTCTTTCTGATTTACAGCATCCACAGTTCTTTCAAATTTTCTTAAATAACCGTGGCCGGCCCAGCAAAATGTGAAATAAAATTGTAGCTGACATGATGGCAAATTATACAGTAAAATTATGGTCAACATGCAAAAATGTGAACTTCCACAAATTATTTTGAGAGCACTATGTTTTTCTGGTATACCTATGCTGACACTATCTCCCTCCCTGGCTTGAATCAGTGTCATGTACAAACAGGCAGCTCTTCACTTCCTCCCGAAGCTCGGGCCTAGCGCTTCTGGAAGCCCGAGCCTCCGAGTCGAGCGGGTGCCCAGCGAACTCCGCCCTACGGGGGAGGAAGGAAGGCAGGCTTATCCGACACCCCGCTCCTTCTCTTTCTTCACTCACCAGATCTGGAAGCGCAGCACCGGCCCGGTGACATACTGCATCTTGAGCCGCTTGTCGGCCAGCCCTTGGCTGAGGTTGCCCAGGCAGGTGAAGGCGAACAGCAGGAGAGAAAGCGCGGCCATACCCGGCAGGGCCATCATCGCTGCAGAGCCGGCTGCCGTCACCGCGGAGACCGAGAGGAGAGAGACAATGCGCCTGCGCGGCCGGCTCGGGCGCACGTGATCAACATCCCCGTCACGTGACCCCCAACGCCACCAAACTGCTACTTTGGCAGGGATAGTAGGAACTGCAGATGCTGGAGAATCCGAGACAACAAGGTGCGGGGCTGGATGAACACAGCAGGCCAAGCAGCATCATAGCAGCAGAGAGGCTGACGAAACGTCAGCCTCTCTGCTCCTATGATGCTGCTTGGCCTGCTGTGTTCATCCAGCCCCGCACCTTGCTACTTTGGCACCCAGCAGCCTCCAGGCATTGAAAAGGTCCCACCTTTGGACCAGGAGACCCAGGTTCAAGTCCCACCTTCTCAACAGGATGATTAGAAAACATACCTCAAGTCTTGCGAGGGTCAGTGGTGACGGAGCCCAGAGGAAGGAAAAAAGGAACAAAGTGATTGTTGATGGTGAACTCAGGAAGACGAAAAGCTAGGTAGCTGATAATGAGGACGATGAGTGGGTGCAAAAGGGGTTGGCTGTGCTCAAAGCAATCCACATTATGGCAGAATAAAAACCGAAAGAACTACAGATGCTGGATCTGAGGAAGGGTCACTGGTAGAAGACAGAGCGTAGTGGTAGAGGGTTGCCTTTCAGACTGCATTCGTGTGCCGCAAGGTGTGGTGCTGGGTCCATTGATTCTCATCATTTATATAAATGATTTGAATGTGAACATAGGACGTATGGTTAGTAAGTTTGCAAATGATACCAAAATTGGAGGTGTGGTGGACAGCAAAGAAGGTTACCTAAGAGTACAATGGGATCTTGATCAGATGGGCCAGTGGGCCAAGGAGTGGCAGATGGAGTTTAATTTAGGTGAATGTGAGGTGCTGCATTTTGGAAAGGCAAATCAGAGCAGGACTTATACACTTAATGGTAAGGTCCTGGAGAGTGTTGCTGAATAAGGACACCTTGGAGTGCAGGTTCATAGTTCCGTGAAAGTGGAGTTGCAGATAGATAGGAAAATGAAGAAGGCATTTGTTTATGCTTGCTCTTATTGGTCAGTGTATTGAGTCTAGGAGTTGGGAGGTCATGTTATGCCTGTACAGGACACTGGTTAGGCCTCCCTGCTATAGGAAAGATATTGTGAAATTTGAAAGGGTTCAGAATAGATTTATGAGAATGTTGCCAGGATTAGAGAGTTTGAGCTATAGGGAGAGGCTAAATAGGCTGGGGCTATTTTCCCTGGAGTGTCGGAGGCTGAAGGATAACCTTATAGAGGTTTATAAAATTATGAGGAGCATGGATAGGGTAAATAGACAAGGTCTTTTTCCCAGGGTGGGGGAGTCCAAAACTAAACAGCACAAGTTTAAAGTGAGAGGGGAAAGATTTAAAAGGGAGATAAGGGGCAGCTTTTTCACACAGAGGGTATGCATGTATGGAATGAGCTGCCACAGGAAGTGATGGAGGCTGGTACAATTACAACATTGAAAAGGCATCTAGATGTGTATATGCATAGGAAGGGTTTAGAGGGATATGGGCCAATGCTGGCAATAGGATCAGTTATGTTTAAGATATCTGGTCAGCATGGACAAGTTGGACCAAAGGGTCTGTTTCCGTGCTGTACATCTCTGTGACTCTAAGACCTGAAATATTAAGTCCGATTTCTGTCCACAGACTTGCTGAGCTTTTCCAAGAAATTTTTTTATTTTTTTTATTGTTGGCCATGTCATGACAGAATCTGAGATTGGGGCTGGGTAAAGGACATGGGAGGAGGTATTTGGCCTCTAAAATTATTGAACTCGATATTGAACCCTTCAGGCTAAGAGGATGTTTCCCCTTATGGGGAGTCTTGGACCAGAAGGCATAGTCTCAGAATAAAGGGGCTACAATTTAAACTGAGATGAGGAGGAATTTCTTCTCTCAGAGGGTTATGAGCCTTTGGAAATCATTACCACAGAGAGCTGTAGCGGCAGAGTCCTTATGCATATTTAAATCTGAGATAGATAGGTTCTTGATCAGTAGATAAATAAAGAGTTGCAGGGAAAACACAGTAGATATGAGGAATGACAGTGCAGGTTTGAACAGCTGAACACCTAGTCTTGTTCCTATTTCTTGTGGTCTTCTGGTCTAACACTGCAAGGTCCCCATGCAGAAAATGAGATTCTGTTCCTCCAGCTTGTGTTGAGCCTCCCGGGAGCATTACAGCAGGCTCAAGACAAAAATGTTGGCATGGGAACACAGAACACCATTGTCATCAAGATAAATAACACTTTTTCCCAGATGCTATCAGTTCTAAAGAAGAGTCACTGGATGCGACACATTAACTCTGATTTCTCCCCACAGACAGAGTCATAGAGTTGTACAGCATGGAAACCCTTTGGTCCAACTCTTCCACGTCGATCAGACATCCTAAATTAATATAGTCCCATTTGCCAGGATTTGGCCCATATCCCACTAAACCCTTCCTATTCATGTACCCATCCAGATGCCTTTCAAATGTTGTAATTGTACCCGCCTCCACCAATTCTTCTGGCCGTTCATTCCATACGTGCACCACCTACCAAATCTGATGAGTTTCTCCAGCAGTTTCTATTTTTGTTTCAGATTTCCATCATCCACAGTTCTTTGTTCTATCCTCAAGTCCTGTGTATCTGACCACCTGGCAACTGCACAAATGGGGAAAAGCTACCATCTATAACATCTTTCTGTCATAATATAACCACAATCTGTTAAGTTTGAGCTCCCCTTGTAGCTTCAATTGGAATATAAATATATTCTCATGTTTAAAAATGCAACCGAATTGAAGCTCTAATCAGAAATGTCAAAATTAGTCACAGTCATAGTCATAGAGCACAGAAACAGACCCTGTGGTCCAACCCATCCATGCCGACCAATTTTCCCAAACTAAACTAGTCCCACTTGCCTGTGTTTGGCCCATATCCTTCTAAACATTTCCTATTCATGTACCTGTTCAAATGTCTTTTAAATGTTGTAAATGTGCCTGCATCTACCACTTCCCCTGGCAGTTCATTCCACATACAGACCACCCTCTGTGTAAAAAAAGTTGCCCCTCAGTTCCTTTTTAAATCTTTCTCCTCTCACCTTAAAAACGTGCCCTCTAGTTTTGAAGTCCCCTACCCTAAGGAAAAGACCTTTGCTATTCATCTTGTCTGTGCCCCTCATGATCTACTGTATTTTCTGGAATGCCCATTCTAAACTGTTTTGTATTTTTTATATTCACTTATTGATGAATAAAATACATTTATGAAATGAAAAAAATTAATAAATGGTTTGGGATGAAAAAAATAAATTGTATAGCCATAAATAAAGTGATAGTTTTTTGTTGTCAGAGAACCAATAAAGCTTCATAGAGGGATTATTAGCATAGATTTAAAGTAGGGACTAGAGGTTTAGAGGGGACATGAGGAAAATATTTTAATTAGAGGCTGGTGGGAATCTGGAACTCACTTCCTGTGAGGGTGGGAGAGGCAGAAACCCTCATAACATTTAAGTGGTATTTAGATGTGCACATGCAAAGCCAAGGCGTAGACAATACTGGAAAATGGGATTAGAATATTTAGGTGGTTGTTTCTGACATGTGCAACTCAGCTTGTCAGGCAGCATCTGGAGAAGGAAAGAGTCACGTTCTATTTGAAACTTCAACTTTGTTTCTCTCTCCACGGATGCTATCACACCCACTAAGTTTCTCCAGCACTTTCTGATTTTACTACTGTGCCACATATATATGTGTATATACATGTGTGTGTGTGTATGTGTATGTGTATATGTATGTATATATGTATAATATATGCTCACACACGCATATATATATTGTATAATATACACGTGGATACTGGAACTTGCTAATGGCATTACAGATCTACCTACAGCAAATGGACTGGAGCAATGCAAGAAGACAGCTCTTCACCACCTTCTCAAAGGCCACAAAAGACGTGTAATAAATAAAAACCGAAAGAACTGTGGATGCTGTAAATCAGAAACAAAAATAGAAATTGCTGGAAAAGCTCAGCGGGTCTGGCAGCATCTGTGCACAGAAATCAAAGGTAACGTTTCGGGTCGAGTTACCCTTCCTCAGAACTGATGGTAGCTAGGAAAATGTAGGTTTATATGCAGAAGATAGAGTGGGGGGGTGAGGGGGTAAGGAATAATTTACAGGTGGGGATAGAGCCCAGAGAACAAGAACAGTTAAATAGACAAAGGAGTGGGTAACATCTGGCTAGGAGGGTGAATATCTGTTAATGGGCACTGTTAGTTGCTAACAATAGGTGCTATGTAATGGCAGCCTATGTGATAACATGCAGGCTATGCAATGTGCAATAAATGCTGGCCCGGACAGCAGTGAACTATATCCTATGAATGAATTTAAAAGGAATTATCCCTGTACACGTAACAAGTAGAAGTTAAAATTCTTACAAACCTGCTAGATTCAAGTCCCACAGCAGGAAATGAGCAGAAAACATGAAAGATGATGCTCCAATGCAGATTTGAAACAATGCTGCTCTGTCAGAAGTGATTAAAATGAAATCATAGAATCATTGAATCCCTACAGTGTGGAAACAGGCCCTTCGGCCCAACAAGTCCACACTGAAACTCAGAGCATCCTACCCAGACCCATCCCCCTATAACCCACCTAATCCACACCTCCCTGAACACTATGGCCAATTTAGCATGGCCAATCCACCTAACCTGCACATCTTTGGACTGTGAGAGGAAAGACCTGCTGAGTTTCACCTGTAATTTAAGCTTTTTATTTCAGATCTCTAGTATCCGCAGTTGTTTGTTTTATTTTAATATAAAACACCATCTACTGTGGCAAGATTTGAACCCATGTCCCCAGGCCTGAAGAAGGGTCTAGGCCCGAAACGTCAGCCTTCCTGCTCCTCTGATGCTGCTTGGCCTGCTGTGTTCATCCAGCTCTACACCTCGTTATCCCCAGACCTGGGTCTCTGGATGAATAGTCTAGGATAAAACCCCTATGCCATTGCCTCCAAAGTTATGGGAAATGCTCTAAAGATTCTTTTAGGATCAGCAGTTCCGATTTTATGTCGCTCCAATAGGAATCATGGGTATGAAGCAACATTTACAGATCGTAATGTGATCAAAGAGATCATGTGATATAATTAAGCACTAAGGAAAAGCCTGAGACATTTAGAATGATAATTTGATCCCAAAAGATCACTTGAACTCAGAAATTAATTTACAGTCAAACACAGCTAGAAGTAACAAATAATGCAGATGTGACAGATTTACACTTTATTGAACCCTTCATAAAAACAAACTGCAATGTTTAAAACAAGGAAGTGTTTGATCTTAAATCAATGAATGGCTACAGCACACGAAGCCGTTTAGTTCACTGTATCCCTGCAACACTCTGCAAGGGCAAATATCACTCCCGGCCCTTTCCTCATAGCTCTGTAGGTTTTTTTCCTCTTCCAGTTGCACATGTCCTTTCAAAAGACCTAAATATATCTGCTTCCATCACATTCTGAGGCAGTGCATTCGAGATGATAACTACTCTCTGTGTTTAAAAAGTCTTTTCCGCCTGCTGCCTCTGGCTGTTTTTGCAAATACCAGAATCGTTCCCCTCTGGTTCTTGACACTTAATGCAATGGTAATAGTATCTCCCCATTGACTTTGCCCATTGTCCTATCTTTATCAGATCTCCTCTCATAGTCACCAATGTCAGGAGAATGCATTTTTATCCATGCATCTGAAATCACTCATCCTTGGAACCATTCTTGGGGATTGTTTCTACATCCTGTGTACAGCATTCAAAGTGACTAATATAAATTAAGTAATGACTTTGTATTAAAACTGAAGTCTTGACTCCAGACTCCAGCATTGCTGGCAGGCCACAACTTTTTGCCCATCCCTATTTGCCCTTGAGAAGGTGATAGTGAGCTGCCTTTTATGAACCACTGCAGTCCACAGTCCACTGTACTTTGACCCACAATGCTCTTAGGGATGGAATTCCAGGATTTTGACTCAGCAACATTGAAGGAATGGCAATATATTACCAAGTCAGGATATTGAGTGACTTGGAGGGGAACTTGTGGTGGTGTTCCTGCTACTGAGTGTCGGTGGTGGAGGGAGCAGATGTGGTGCCAATCAAGCAGGCTGCTTTGTCCTAGATGGTATCAAGCTTCTTTAAAGTTGTTGGAGCTGCACTCATCTGGACAAGTGGGGAGTATTCACTCACACTCCTGACTTGCAGATGGGAACAGCATTGAATGTCGATGGGTGGTGGTTAGATTGACTCTTATTAGAGATGGTCATTGCCTGGCATTTATGTGGATCAGAAAGTTCCAGGTTAGCTGGAGTGACAGCATGGTGTTTAAATGGGAACCTGTAGGTGTGATGTACTTGATTTTCCAGAAACAGTAGAGAACCATAGATTTCAGCAACGTCAAGAAGGAAAGTGTGCAGATTCCCAATTCTGAATTTGAAAGCTGCTCATAACGTGGTCTTCTCTACACTGGGGAGACAAAACATGGACTTGGTGACCGCGTTGCAGAACACCTACATTCTGGTCGTAAAACCGACCTGATCTTCCGGATGCCTGCCAATTCAACACATCACCAAGTTTCCAACTGTCTTAGACTTGCTGCAATGCTCAAGTGAGATTCAGTGCAAGTTGGAAGAACAATCTCTCATTTTCGCTTGGGGCTTCTTTAGCCTTAAGGACACAATATCGAGTTCAATCAGTTTAGAACCCGAATACCTGAATCTGGAGGAGTCAATGGCCTAGTGGTATTATCACTAGACTATTTATCCTGAAACTCAGCAAATGTTCTGGGAACTCAGACTCAAATCCCACCATGGCAGATGGTTGAATTTGAATTCAATAAAGGATCTGGAATTAAGGGTCTAATGATAACTATAACACCACTGTTGATTGTCAGAAAAACTTAGTTGGTTCACTAATGTCTTTTAGGGAAGGAAACTGCCATCCTTACATGTAGACCAGACCAGGTAACTCCAGACCTACAGCAATGTTGTTGACTCTCAACTGCCTTCTGGGCAAGTAGGAACGAGCAATAAATGCTGGCTCTAGCCAGAGATGCCTACATCCCATGAGAGTCCTGTAAGCACCCTCTGGCTGGATAGTCTTCCTCCTGCTCATCACCAGGGATAATCTTCCACAATACAATACCCTTCATGCTCATGCTGACTGCAAAGCCCACTCTCAGAATGCAGCAAGTGACGACTCAGCACCCTCTGGTTGATAGACTTGAATAGACTGATCCCTGGTTGGATCAACAACACATTGTTCCAGAAAACTATCCCAAACACACTCTATGAATTCTTCCCCGTGGCCTCTTCTGCTAATCTCACTTTGCCACTCCACATAATAATTAAAGTCACTCAAGTAATGTACAATACTTTTTATATGCCCTCATCATCTCCCGATTTAATCTCCGTTCTACCATATAGCTACTGTTAAGGGGCCTATAGACTACTCCTACCAATGTCTTCTTCCCCTTGTCATGCCTGACTTTCACCATTTAATTCTGATCCAAGATCCTTTCTGCAATCATACTTATTCCATCCCGAACCAACAACGCTACCTCACCACTCTTTCCTTCCAGCTTTCTTTTCAAAAAGTCACAAAATCCTGAATACTTAATTCCCAGCTTTGATTTCCTTGTAAACTAGCTTTTGTAGTGGCTGTAAGATCCTAAACATTAACCTATATTTGTGCAATGAATTCATTTGTTTTCTTCCGAATACCATTCACATTCAAATAGAGCCATTAATTTTGCCCTTTTTTAAACCATTTTTCCTTCTTTAACCCCATTTACTGCTGTTTTTCAATGTTTGTATACTCTGTCCTTCCTGACCCACTCTGGGTATCGTTATCCAAATCCATAAGATATAGGAGCAGAATTAAACCATTCAGCTCATCAAGTCTAGTCTGCCGTTCGATCAAAGCTGATATGTTTCTCTTCCTTTGGCCTACATTTCCCCATCTCCCAAACTCTCCACACTCCAATTTCTTCAAAGCCCTCTCTGCAGCCTTAGTCACTCGATTTACTAGACACTGATCCCAGCACAATTCAAGTGTAACCTGTAACTCCCCAGATCAACTTCCTTCGAGCTCAGTACCATTGCCAGTGCCTCTCAAATTTAAACCCATTCAATCCACACCAATCTTTCAGCCACACGTTTACTTTGACTTTACTTACCTTGTGCCAGTTTGCCAATGGTTGAGTCAGTAATCCAGAGTTAAAGAGATATACAGCACGGAAACAGAACCTTCAGTTCAACTTGTCCATGCTGACCAGATATCCTAAATTAAATCTAGTCCCATTTTCCAGCATTTGGCCCATATTCCTCTAAATCCTTCATATTCATTTACCCATCCAGGTGCCTTTTAAATGTTGTAATTATACCAACCTTCACCACTTCCTCTGACAGTTCATTTCATATGTGCACCACCTTCTGCGTGAACGTGTTGTCCCTTATGTCCCTTTTAAATCTTCCCATGCTGACCTTAAACCTATGCCGTCTAGTTCTGGACTCCCCTACTGTGGGGAGAAGACCTTGATTATTCACCCAATCCATGACCCTATAAGGTCACTCCTCAGTCTCAGACACTCCAAGGAAAATAGCCCCAGCCTATTCAGCCTCTCCCTATAGCTCAAACCCTCCAACCCTGGCCACTTCCTTATAAATCTTTTCAGAACCCTCTAGCAGGGAGACCAGAATGGAACGGAAGCTCTGCTTTGTAATTTAGCTCCTAACTATTTAAAATCTTTCAGCAGAACCTTTCCAGTCGTATCAGTATTGTTGGTACCAATGTGGACAATGACAACTGAATTCTTCCCCTCCGACTACAAGTTCTTCTCCAGCCCCGAGGAGATTTCCTTAACCCTGGCACTCGGCAGGCAGCACAGCCTTCAGGACTCATACATATGACTGCGAACAATATCTATTCATCTCATGATACTGTCCCCAAAACACAACTACATTCCATTTTCCTCCCTTCACTTGAATGGCTCCCTGAACCAAGATGCTGTGATCAGTCTGCACATCCTCTCTACACTTCCCACTCTTGTCTGTGCTGCTTGCAAGAACTTCATAACCTTTGGGTAATTTCAGGGGTCAAGGCACCTCGTTTGCAACATCCTGGGCCTCCATACATGCCTCAACTATAGTCATACTCTCCTGTCTCCAATTACAGAACAATTGTCAATTACCCACTCTCTGTGACCACCCTCTGAAGCATAGTGTCAAGGTAACTTTCTCTGATGTAGTCAACATCTATTTGAGGACTCTACATCCTTGAGTTGCACCCACTTACTACAGATGTGTTCACTATAGATCACATTGCTCTCAAGCACCTTCCACATGTTGAATCATCAACCCACCAACCATCCTGCCATCGTTATATTTGATTTAATTTATAAATTAATTATTCTAGATTCCCTGCTCTTTATACCTTATTGTATATGATATTCCATTTCTATATTTTAAAAATTACATTGGTATCAATCTTACACTTAGCCAGCTATTTTTCAAAAATCAGAAGATACTGTAGACAAGTACAAACTAAAGACCGTACTTTAAGACTAAAAATACACTCCAGTCCCATTCACCAATCACCTTCTTTCCCTCCAATCAGATCATGTTGCAGTTCATGACATCACTCAGCCAGTGGTGTCAAGGTAGGTTGTCTTTCATTCCATGCCTTTTATCTTCTCCCACTCACCTCTAGTTTAGAAGAGTTTACTTATTACAATAAACCTGAATTAAAGCCTTTACACCACATTCCTTGTTGAACCAAATTTCCAGCAGTACATTCACTTGACCTTCATTCCACTCTACTCTTCATGTCAATCATAGTCCTAACTCCATACTCCTGAGTGAGAGCTACCATTGTAAAGTTGCCATGGCAGAGGACTGTCATATAGGAGGCTGTGTGTCAGTGTGCAATCGATGTCTGCCACTTCATTTCAACAATGTAGCAATACTAGCACTGCAGTGATACCACACACAGTCACATGTATTAGGGTACACATGTAAAACATAAAACAAGCGACCACTCTCAGCAATAACGTACCATCTGGTTTCTCATCACAACTAGGAGAGTATACACATCTAATAGCTTTTCACTATGCCCTTGCATGGGAAAAGGACACAACTACAAAAGATGCTCTTTCGAATAGAGTTTAATTTTGAGTCCAGCCTCAATTTTCTGTCCCAGTCAAATTTGCTACAATCAGCCAGTGGTTGCCTTGATTGGTCAGACGTCACACCAAACAATGTGATTGTTTAACAACAACAAGCCATACTGCGTATGAACAAAACTTCTCATGAGTTGATCAACCTAGATGGGCTTCACCTTTAACACTGTAAACATTTGTGCAACAAGTGGTGATGAAGGGGACAAGAACTGAAGACATTTATACTCAGTCGAGCTTGGACAAAAAATAAACTTTACCCCAATAGGTACATGTTTCATCTATAGATGGGCTGTGAACACAGTTGTTTCCCTTTCTTGCCTTTCAAGGTTGGGCCCGCCAACAAAATTCTGGTGGTATGGTGTGTTAATGAGTATTCATGACAGGCTAATGAATGTAGAAATAACAAGGTGTGGAGCTGGATGAACACAGCAGGCCAGGCAGCATCAGAGGAGCAGGAAAGCTGACGTTTCAGGTCTGGACCTTTCTTCAGAAATTTCTCAATATTACTCAATTGTCTTTATAATTAAAGTGGCTAAACTCTCAATGCTGTGGAAACACTGAAGAATTGTTCAGTAGGACTTCCTGAAGCAAGAAGCTTTTGAAACTGATAACATTGATATCCAAGATGCTATTTCAGCTTTTCTGCACAAATTACGAGCTCCTGCACACATCTCCTCCAATACTGAAGTCGCCATTGACAACTTTAAAAAAGCCATGTTTTCTTTTCCCTGGTATTTTTGACTTTTTGGGCATATTTTGGAACCACTGGAGAAGTTTTGTGAACCATGGAGAAGCTTGCTGAGGAGTTGAGAACATTTCGACAGGTAAATGTTAATTGCTTGTCCACTTCTAATGTAATAATCAGATGTTGTATTTGGAGTCAAATGTGCTTTTACTGAAGTAATGGTTATAGGTTCGTTTGTGAATTGCTCACCACTGAATAATTTTTGAGATGCATTAGAGTAATTTTTCCTTCCTGCAAATACTATTAGACATTTAAAACTGAATAAAGCAATACCCGGGGACCGGGTGTCATGATCTGAAGCGACTTACATGTCCAATGCGCTTTGCATTTGGAAAGTAAAATCTGGTCTGCAGCTTTCACTTCGATAAATTTCTGCTCTTGGATTGCTTTGATTAATTGAGCATTTGGTGCAGCTTAGAAAAATAATCATTTTGCAGTGGTCTCATTTCCTAGCGTTTGTTTTGAAAACTGGGGTCGTTTTGAATGCTTGGCTGAATTTCAAAACCTAAACAATCACTTATCTTAGCAGGAATACATGTACTGTTTGACAACTGTATAAGTTACTAAATGATTAGCTTTTTTGATGATGTTTACTGAATAGAAGTTTATTTTAATAACAAAATAACCATGAGAAGGGACTGACATCTTTTTCATTAGATCCAAATCTTTTTAAGAATATAA
>NC_063344.1:10870615-10925283 GCF_021869965.1 Rhincodon typus | reverse complement strand
GCCTGCTGTGTTCCTCCAGCTCCACACCTTGTTATTTCAGACTCCAGCATCAGAAGTTCCTACTATCTCTGAATGAATGTAGAAAGGTTGCTGATCATGAAGGAAGCAACTTTTTTTTACAATTTGACTGGACTATATTACATATTCATAAATACCCTTGAGTACAGAGTAATAGGACTAGGCATCCAGCCCATCAAGCCTATTCCACCACTCAATTAGATCGTGGTGAGAATGTAAGAAATAAGAGATGCCAACAATTCAATCTCTCAAGCTTGCGTCACCACAGAATAAGATCATGGCTGATCTGCCCCAGGCCTGAACTCCTATGTTTTGGTTCTTCCTACCAAGGTGCATGACCTCACACTTTCCTACATTAAACTACATTTGCCAGGCTTTTGCCCACTCACTCAACCCTTCTATATTCCATTGCAGATTTATTATATCCTGATTATAATATGAAGATACCAAGAATTGCAGATCCTGGAGTCAGAGTCAACACAGTGTGGAACTGGAGGTACACAGCTGGTCAGGGAGCATCAGAGGAGCAGGAAAGTTGACATTTTGGAGCGGGACCCTTCTTCAGAACTGGGGAGGGGGAAGGGAGCTGGGAAATAAATAGAGGGAAGAGGGGTGGGGCTGGGGTAAGGAAGGTGGGGATTGGTCAGTTGGAAGGGTGGAGCGGATAGGTGGGAGAGAAGATGGACAGGTTGTGTCAGGTCAAGGAGGAGAGAGGGAGGATGGGTGGGGCTGGGGAAAGGTAGGTGGGGTGGATGCAGGTCGGGGGTAATGGGGATTGGCTGGTGGGAAGGGTGGAGCAGATAGGTGGGGAAGGTGATGGATGGGTTGTGTCAGCTCAAAGAGGTGACAGGGAGGAGGGGAGGTGGGATGGTGATAGGTGGATGCAGGCAGGGGGTAATAGGGATTGGTCAGTGGGAAGGGTGGAGCGGATGATGGATGGGTTGTGTCAGGTCAAGCAGGTGAGAGGGAGGAGGGAAGGTGGGATGGTGATAGGTGGATGCAGGCAGGGGGTAATAGGGATTGGTCAGTGGGAAGCGTGGAGCGGATGATGGATGGGTTGTGTCAGGTCAAGCAGGTGAGAGGGAGGAGGGAAGGTGGGATGGTGAGAGGTGGATGCAGGTGGGGGGTAGTGGGGATTGGTCAGTGGGAAGGGTGGGGCGGATAGGTGGGTAAGAAGATGGATAGGTTGTGTCAGGTCAAGGATGCGGGAATGACAGGGAGGGTTGGACATGGGAGGAGGCCAAGGGTGGGGTGATTTTAAAACTGATGCATTCTATGTTCAGGCCATCAGGCTGTAGGCTCCTGAGGCAGAATATGAGGTGTTGCTCCTTCAGTTTGCGTGTGGCATCATTGTGGCACTGGAGGTGGCCCAGGATGGACATGTCATCAAGGAAGTGGGAGTGGGAGTTAAAATGGTTAGCAACTGGAAGGTGTTGTCAACTATTGCACACAATTACACAGATGCTCCACGAAACGGTTCCGTCGGGTGCAGGCTATCAGGTCCTGGCAACTTGTTTGTCTTCAGTCCCATTAGTTTGTCAAATACTTTGTCCCACATGACAGAGACTGACACAAGATCAGTCCTCCAATTGGCACCTTGCTTATCTGCTGTCTCTGAGTTGTTTATAGTGTCCTCCACCATGAAGACCGATATATAATTTTGGTTTAAATTATCTGCCATTTCTGTGTTATCTGCCAAGAGTCCAACTTTCACTTTAGCTCCTCTTTCTTTTTATATACCTGTAGAAGTTCTTGTTGTTTGTTTTTATATTTGCGCCAAGTCAGTTTTGTCCCTTTTGTTAACTTAGAGCCATATTGCTGCTGGTTCCTGAAAAAAAGTCCTCATTTTCTGGCCCAACACCAGTTTTTGCAAATTTATATGCTTTTGTTTTTGATTGGACACTCTCCTTGACCTTTTGTTAACCACAAGTAGTTCATCCTTCTCATCCAGTTCCTTTCTTTGATTGGAATAAATTTTTGCTGAGCATAATGAAATATTTGTTTAAATATCTGCCACAGCTCATTTACTGACCTTCCCCTTAGTCTATTTTGTCAGGCCGGGCTTTAGACAAGTCTTTCCTAATGCCTCTGTAAAGACCTTTACTTATGTCGAAAACATTGGTTTGAGTACTGAGTTCTCCCCCTCAAACTGAATTTGAAATTCTACCTCGTACATTATAATTGCTATCCCGCCCCCAACAAAGTACAACATGCTGTTTGAAGCAGCAGCATATGACAGTTCTCCAGCCTGACTGGCATTTCACCTTCAATCAAAACAGATTATCTGATCAGTATTTCATTGCTGTTTGTGGGACCTCATTGTGCACAAATTGGCTGCCTCGTTCACCAACATTTCAACAATGGACACATTGAATGTTACTTTATTGGCTGTGAAATCAATAAGAGGTGCTAAATTTGCACTGGAATCTTGAACTGAAATGCAAATTTTTGACCAAAGTAGTATATTTTACTCACAATAAACAATTTTTTTATATTCTGTTATCCTCATTTATTTTAACACTGTCTAAATCTTTTACATTGCATAGTACAGTATTTGGATTTTAATCACAAATTCACAATGAAAATAATTTTCCAATGACAAATAAAAGCAGGTATTTTGAACTTCTTGGGGATATTTACAGGCCCAGTTCCAGGTCTTCTAGCTCCTTCAGAAGAGCATCTTCTTTCAGTATTTTCTCCAGCTGTAAATAGAGAGGTGTGTAGTCAAAGAAATCAATTCATAGCAATGGTGCCAATATAACCAGGTCAGCAGAATAGTTTGAATCAAGAAAAGTTGAATTTGGCTCCCTCCAGCAGCTTAATTGGGCAATTACTCGGCTTGGAGTTGAAACCAAAGACCAGAAAAGGCCAAGATTTGATCTTTAATCTCCCCAGAACAAGTTCGTCTCAACCATGTTGTGAAAATGAAGCCTAGGAACAAGACACCTAGGAAACAAGTCTCTTGGAAAATTTCAAAAACTCACTGTCTCCATTAATAAGATCTCAGACAGAAAATAAGAAGGTAGCAACAGCTGAGGTGACTGACAATTATGAGCTGATCCACAAATCCAAATCCCTTACCCATTACCCCCACAAACCCAAGAAGGATAGAAGATTTCCGTGGTCACAAGCTGTGACACCATCGTGCAGACTGCTGCAAATATAGGGAAAAGCATAGGACTTAGAGTCATAGAGATGCAAAGCACGGAAACAGATCCTTTGGTCCAACTCATCCATGCTGGTCAGATATCCGAAATTGATCTAGACCTATTTTCCAGCTTTTTGGGCGCACAAGATCAATGCAGACAAAGACAGTAAACAGACACAGTTGTTGCTCCGTGGGATCAAGTATTAACACTGCTG
The DNA here is from genome assembly GCF_021869965.1 of Rhincodon typus. NCBI lineage: Eukaryota > Metazoa > Chordata > Chondrichthyes > Orectolobiformes > Rhincodontidae > Rhincodon > Rhincodon typus. Next base: position 10,921,902 of record NC_063344.1, on the reverse strand, counting down.
TGAGTATACTGAGAGTTCCAGGGAATTCTTTAAAGGGGAAGGGGAAATCCTTATTTCTCAAAATAGGCAAGTAAACCTATACTCATACTCATGGATGGAGAAGACAACCAAACTCTTGCTGGGGAAAGGCATGACATTCCCACAGGCAGTGTCACATGAATGCCAAGGTTTTAGTGAGTGGTAACAGTGGAGAGTATATCCCTGTACCTTTGGAAAGGGTGCACCTAGAGTGTGATTTATTATCTGGAAAACCAATTATAAGGGTTATCCATTGTTTACCTGAAGACATAGTCAACCTACGCCTGGGGAACAATTTGGCTGGAGCAAAGATAGTGCTTTGTCCCATATTATGGAAAGGCCACATGAGGTCAAGGAGACAGAGCAATTACAGGAAGAGGTTCCAGAGATATTTCCTTCATGCGTTGTAACTTGAACAATGACTCAACAAAGGTCATAACTGAAGATCAAATTGGCACCAAAGACATAATTTGGCTATCTGAAAATTTCTTTGGAGTTATGGATAATCTGAGGGAAATGTTCAATAAGTCTCCTCCAATTGAGGTACAGCAAACTGGTGCAGAATTAAGTAGCCCAATTGGCTTTAGCTTAAGCTGAAGTAGGCATGCCAGAATGCTACTGTAATAAAAATGAGATTCTGATGAGGAAGTGGAGACCTCCTCACAGACAAGTGGACCACAAGTGGGATAGCAGTTCACCAGCTAGTGGTACCAGCCCAAATATTATCAAGAAATGTTAAGAATAGCTCCGAAAGTTGCTAGGGCAGGACATGGGAATCAGGAAGCCCCAAGGACATATAGGTAGATATTTACACTGGTCAGGTCTTCACAAGGACATGGTGTTGTTTTGTAAAACATGCCATATGTGTCAGATGGTGGGAAAACCATAACACACAATTAATCTGGTACCTCTAATTCCCATACCAGTTTTTCATCATCTATTTAGTGGACCATTTTTAATAAAAACATAAGCGGGACGCCTATATATTCTTACTATTCTGCTACTAGATTCCTAGAGACCATACACTTGTGAACAATCACTGCTAAATTAGTGGATGAGAAGTTAACCAGTTCTTCATTCAATTTGGATTTCTGATGGAGATCCTGTTGCATCAAGTTTCCAACTTAAACTTTAATCAACATTTTTAACTGCTAGGATTTAAGTTTTAAACAAGTGAGGTTAATGCTGATGGATCAAAGCATTGCTCTGAAAAATGAACCAGTGAATGACTGTTGTTGAGTTGAAACAGGCTGAGTGCATCTAATTGTTCTTTCTGTCTGTAAAGAACAGGGGCCAGAGTGATAATACAAGCAGCTTTCAGTACATGCAAGCCAGAATGTCAATCCTAAATTGATTGTCACTTCTCACATTCAGGATTATCTTGTAAATGTTGTCCAAGTGTGCAATCACATTTAATGTGAATTCTGCAAGCGCAGTCTGGTTGAGTGGGGTCAGTACCTTACTAGTTGAGAACAGTCAAAGCGAGATGCTGTTGATGCTGTTTGCTGCTTGTTATGAGTATGTTGTTTGATACAAGTTACCCATCTTTATGACATATGGCCTACACCCTGGCATTGCAATGGCACTGAAATTCATATGTCACATTATTAATTTGCGTGATACGCAGAATGTCTTTTTGGCAGCATCCTCTTAGTGGTGCGTGCCACTCATGTCACTACTGTCTTGAATCAAAGTCTGGCTGTTAACTGTCAATCATCAGCAACTTGTGCACGCTTCATGACAATGTTTCTACCCAACAAGAGTCCACGTATCAAACAACCAGCACTCTTCTCCCATGCGCTGTATGTTCTTTTTCCTTTATTTTTGTGAATTATCCTGTTTAGTACAAGATGTAACGTTTTGACAAAGTGTGTTCAGTAATACTCAATTTGATACTTACTGGTTGGTGGATACTATTATTGTAGATCTGACATAAAGGAAGCGTACGACTGACCATTAAATTTATGTTGTGACCCGTGCAGGAGAAGGACTAGAGAGAGTCAATGTACTCCTCAAGTCTTGGCCATAATACATTTCAGAACCCATCAAACCAGAGTGGAAGCAAGTCATCCTCCATCTTGAAGTCTGTCTAAGGAAGAAGCAAAGCAAACTCCAACCTATGATTTCTCTCATCGGTTACAGACAGATCTACTATTTGATTTCTGGGTTTCGCTTTAGCATACCAAACCCTTCAGACACTGCTGGGGCAGCGAACAGAAACTTGTAGGTGGCATCCAAATTAGGGCACGGAGCAAACAGACAATTGTTTGGTACTTGGATATCTGCCAGCTGCATATAAAACCCAAATAGAAAGCATTAACTTTTTTAATACCTGGTTTTTTTCTAGTTGTTTGCCGGATGCTTCTTGTTCTTTTAGTTGTTCAATTGCTTTAAGTTTCTGCAACAAAAAAATCCTTTGTTAAGTGGTGAGCAGTCAAAGGCTTTGAGATGCAATCAAACCCATTTCTGTGATAAATGAAGTGCAAAACATGGTTTTACTGTTAAAATAGCAAAATATATTTTTAATTCATCAACATATACACACTGACTTGTTTTGCTGTTCATCTTCTCCTCCGCCAGCCCTACACATCTTCCCAACAGCTTACCTTTTTGATGTTCTTAATTTTCTTATCGACTTCTGGGTCACCGTGGCCCTCAGAAGATTGTACAGCTCTAGGTTCTCGGTCAGATGGTGCTTCATGTGTAACATCTGACTTGCTCTCCTGCAGATGGGGAGGCAGGGAAGGAAGGTCATTAATATCAAGAATCTCTGCTTGCTCTCTCATATGCTTTTCTAAAGCCAAGCTCTTATCTGTTTATTTAACAACAACCACACGGAGAAATGATTGTGAAAGGTTAGAGAAGCAACAGACATAGCAAGGGTGTTTGTGGTGATTGAGCTGGCGTGTGAAAATACCTGCTTTGCTGCCTTTCGAGCCTCTCGTTTCTTTTGATTTTTTAGAGCAGCTTTTGAAAGTTGCTTATCTGCAGTTTGTGGTTTCATGTTCTGAGGTGGCTCCTCTTCATGCTAGTTGGAAAGAAAATAGGTTATACATGAGATGCAGGTGTACATGACATTGTAAATAAATATATATTCAATGTACAATCAGTAGCCTTTAGTTTAAAACTTACATATGCTCATTTTGAATTCACAAATTATAAATTCACAGCACACAACATTTCTCAACATTGAGCAAACTATGCAACATTTGTTACCAAATTCATTTCAAATCCATTCAATTTCCTTTCTTCCCCTTCTGATGAATCTTGGTGGGTACAATACAAGTCAGGACCCAACACCTCGCTTTAGTGGACATGTAGAAATTTTGATATTGAATGTCAGCACGCTAAATAGTCATGGGCTGCATTATTGCAAAAACCAGATCCTGCCTTCACAAACAGACCACCAAACAGCTGTGTCCAAATAGCAATCAGGGATGTAAACTCTTAGCTATTTTCCTATTTCTACTCAAGTGCATTTAGGTCAATTATAGTACTGTTGTCCGAGATAAGATCAGCAAGACAGGAGGTGAGATAACTTTTATGAAGTTTAAAAATGTATGCATTTATTACATTTTGAACAAAAAATTTTGAAGAAAAAGCAGCAACTTTTAAATTTGTTTCTCCTTGCTCATTTTTACTGGGAGGAGGGATTGAGTCAAGTCTTTGGAGTTTGAAGAATGACAGATCATCTCACTGAAATATCAAAGCTATTGACAGTGTTTGACAGAGTAGAAAGCACAATTCCTCTGGCTCAAAAATCTCAAACAAGTCACTGTCTGAGAATAAGGGCTAGCCATTTAGAACTGAGGTGATTTGATTTATTACTGTCATGCGTACCAAGACACAGTGAAAAGTGTTATCTTATGATGAGGAGAAATATCTTCATTCAGCAAATAGTGCAAATCTTCAGAATTTTCTACCCCCAGGGGACTCAGTTGCTGAGAGCAGTCAGGACAGAGACTGGCAAAAGTTGGTAAGGGAATCAAGTAATACGGGTATGGAGTGGGAAGCAAAACCCATATCAGCCATGACTTCACTGAAGAACAAAGCATGAATCGAATAGCCAACTCCTGCATCTATTTCTAATGTTCTTATTTATCACTTGAAGATATATTCAAGATAATATATTCTCTTAGATATATTCAACAAGATGAGCATAAGCCTGATATTTCCCTATTTGTAGACTCATATGCTACCGTTGTTAAATAAACCATAACTAGTATGTACTGGGGCCTGGCAAAATACAGCCTTTGCTTGAATTGGCTAATTTGACATTTAGCACCAGTCTATACCATAGCATCAGAATGAAATCAATTATGTCCATGTTTTTATGGGTCATTACGGGTATGCTTCATTGAGCTCTGCAGTTCAGCTATAAATTTATATTCAAATCAATTTCTATACATAACAAATTGGGATATCAACAGATCTTGGGTGTTCTAATTTAGAATTCATCCATCAACAAGGTAACAAGCTTAAAACAGCCATATTCAGAACTTGACAACAACCAAATGCAAACTGGCCAAGCCAGTGGATAAGAACAACAAACAGGATTGTGTTCCCTTGCCTAAATTAGTTGGGTTCCCAAGGTTCATTGGTTGCACATGGACCAGGTACTGTAGGTTGAGTACCTCTGTTCAAGACAATCTTTAATGCTGGCATGATCATCCTCATCAGCCTGAGCTGGGATATGAATCCAGGAACCAGAAGCTAAAAGGAAAGCATCATCTAGCTCTGCAGGCAGTTTCCAATGCACAGAGTTTACTTCCATATTATTAACTGTGATTAATAGCCGCTTGCTACAGTACAGTCATAGAGTCATAGATTTGTACAGCACGGAAATAGGCCTTTTGGTCCAACTTGTCCATGCCGATCAGATATTTATATTAATCTAAACCCATTTGTCAGCATTTGGCCTTCCTATTCCTGTACCCATCCAGATACCTTTTAAATGCTATAATTCACAACTCCCTCTGGCAGATCGTTCCATACATGCATCACCCTCTGCATGAAAATGTTGACCTTAGGTCCCTTTCATATCTTTCCCCTCTCACCTTAAACCTATGCCCTCTAGTTTTGGACTCCCCTACCCTGGGAATAAGGCCTTGGCTATTCACCGTATCTATGCTCCTCATGATTTTATGAACCTCTATAAGGTCACCCCTCAATCTCTGATGCTCCAGCGAAAATAGCCCCAGCCTATTTAACCTCTCCCTATAGCTCAAAACCTCCAACCCCTTGTTGTCCATGTAAATCTTTTCTGCACCCTTTCAAGTTTAACAAAATCTTTCCCAAAGCAGGGAGACCAGAACTCAATACAATATTCCAAAAGTAGCCTAACCAATGTTCTGTACAGCTGCAACATGACCTCCCAACTCCTAAACTCAATGCACTGACCCATAAAGGCAAGTGTATTAAATGCCTACTTCACAACCCTGTCTACCTGGGATTCCACCTTCAAGGAACTATGAACCTGCACCCCAAGGTCACTTTGTTCAGCAACATTCCCCAGGGCCCTACAATTAAGTATATAAATCCTGTTCTGGTTTGCCTTAATAAAATGCAACACCTGACATTTATCTAAATTAAACTCCATCTGCCACTCCTCAGCCTGTCTACCCATCAGAACAAGGTCCTATTGTACTCTGAGATAATCTTCTTCACCATCTACTACACCACCAATTTTGGTGTCGTCTTCAAACTTATTAACCATTCCTCTTATATTCATATTCAAGTCATTTATATAAATGATAAAAAGCAGTGGACCCAGCACCAATCCTTGGGCACACTGCTGGTCACAGGCCTCCAGTCAGAAAAACAACTCTCCTCCACCACCCTCTCTCTCCTACCTTCAAGCCGATTTTGTATCCAAATGGCTCGCTTTCCCTGGATTCCATGTGATCTAACCTTACTAGCCAGTCTACCAAGCGGAACCTTGTAAAATGCCTTGCTGAAGTCCACATAGACAACATCCACTGCTCTGCCCTCATCAATCTCAACACTCACATTGTAAAGATAATGCAGTGCACAGTAATAAAAGAGAGCACCTCTTCAGTTCAGTTTAATACAAACGTGAAGGGAAAGAAGTGTAAATGAATTATTCGAGCACTGGGTACAGCATACTTGATAATGCAAGAGGCATTCCAGATGTACATTTCAAACTCCTGGATGCTAAAAGCCTGAAAGAAAGCAGCAGTTTTAACTGTGATGTAGGTGTCACCAGGAACACAACTAACTGGTGCAATCGCTCACAAGATGTGTCCATCAGAGAGCTCCTTTTGGAATCATGGAACATGTTGCTCCATACACAGTTGAGATGTCCTGTATTTATTAAGGCTAACTCAAAAGGACACATACATGTGTATACAGCAAACTTTGTCTTAACAGGCACTCTTGAAAAACTGGCAAAAATTACATAACTGAAATACTATAAGTTTACTGCATTATCATGATCTCCGTGATATCTTAGTAGTCAATTGAGTGTGCGAGTGAGAAGGCTCTCTGCTGATAAGTTTTATTTAAGGCAAAGTTGCAGTATTATATAAGGGATTTATGCTGTAAATAAATTATAATACTGATGTGAATAGCTCCTGCTTTGCTGACTGTAGGGATCCACTGTGTGAAGGAGTTGCATACCAACAGCAATGAGGGTATGATAGAAACATAGAAAATAGGAGCAGGAGTAGGCCATTCAAGCCTGCTCCACCATTCAATCTGATCATGGCTGATCATCAAGCTCAATACACTAATCCCACCCTCTCCAATATCCCTTGCTCCCTTTGACTACATTTAACTCCTTCTTGAAAACACAATGTTTTGGCCTCAATCATTTTCTGTATTAGTGAATTCCATAGGCTCACCACTCTGTGGGTGAAGAAATTTCTCCTCATCTTAGTCCTAAAGGGTTTAGCCCTTCTCCTTAAACTGTGACACGTGGCTCTGGACTCCCCCAGCATCTAACCTGTCTAGTACTGTTACAAATTTATAGGTTTCTATGAGATACTCCCTCATTCTTCTAAACTCCAGCAAATACAATCCTAACCGACTCAATCTCTCCTCATAGATCAGTCCTATCATTCCAGGAGTCAATTTGATAAACCTCCGCTGCACTCTCTCTATAACAAGAACATCCTTCCTCAGATAAGGAGACCAAACTGCACACAATATTCCAGGTGTGGTCTCGCCAATGCCGCATCTAATTGCAGCAAGACATCCTCGTTCCTGTAGCGATGAAGAATTTTATAAATGCACTGAAGTGACAGTGATCAAATCTTTCAGGAGGGATTGAATCCACAGCTTTTAACCCAGAGTGAACGAAAGGGTTCAGATGCACTAAAATCTAAGCTTCCCATTTTTATTTCCCTATAAATTCATAGCATGCTGTTAAATATTTTGATGGGATAGGAATGCAGGGCATTTTTATACTGGGTTCTGAAATATTAATTTGACTTCAATATACATTCAGAACAGACTTCCAATGATGGAAAATTAATAGCAAGAGCGAAAAAAAACTATTAAAAGTTGTACAGATGTTAAAAAGGGAACCCAAACTCAAATAACCAAATGTACCACACTCACCAATTTAGAACTCGTTACTGGCTTGTTTCTCAATGCTGGGGGTCTGTAAGCCTGTGCAGGTTTGACATCAATACTAGGGACATCATTGGGAACAGTCTGATATTTGATGGGCTTTTCCGGGAAAGCCCCATCTACAAAAGGCTGCCATTGCACTTCCCAGAGCTCAGAGTTCGATGGCACTTCAACTTTATGACGGACGGCGCCACTGTAGTGCCAGATCTTGTAGCCATTGCTAACCCGTAGTCTTGGTGAGCAGGTTGCTGTTACAATGTGCTCTCCATCTGGGCACCATGAGAAGGAGGTTGTATCAGCAGCTTGGGGCTTAGAAATTTGCTTGTACTTTTTTACGTCCCACACTTCCATTTGTCCTCGGAGGTTTCCAAAGCCCGCCAGTACGAGGATGTGTCCCTGAGGGCTGTAGAAGGCCGCATTCCGAGGGCCAGTGCCAAAATCAAAGACAGGGTCACACTTGTGGTTGAAGACTGTAGCTTTAGCAGGCATGAAACCATACACAGCACAAAATTCAAGTGAGTTTGGATTCCAGATAACATCATAAATTGGGCCATTTTTTGCTGAAAGAGAAAATTTTTTCAACAATAAGATGCTGTCACTCCACCTCAATATGGCAATAACATTACATAGGGTCTTTAATAGAGAAAAGATGTGCAAGGACACTTCACAGAGGGGTAATCCTAGAAAAACGGATTCCAAACTAAACAAGATATTAAGGATATTTGGTGAGGTGGTGGCATTCTTGCTTGAGTCAGCATCATAAGTTCAAGCCTTCTCATAGACTTCAGCATAAATTTAGGTGACAGCCTTTGCAGTGCTATAGGAATGCCAGAATAAATGAAGGTCCTGCAAGTTTAACTGTGCGCAAGTGATCCAACAGCACGCCTAGAAGGGTAGGGAGTTCTCCCAACGCTCTAACAAATATTCACACCCTCAAAACTCAAGAAGTTCTGGTCATTGATTAACCTGCTAATCGTGGATCGTTTTTTTGCTCTGATTGGTAACAACAGTAATTGTTCTTCAAAATGCAATCCATAAGATGAAAAGCAACCTGGGACATGACAAAGGCCTGAGAAGGCACAATACAAACACAAATTTCTTCAGTCTATACAGCTTATTCCAGTGCATTCGCTGTCAGTCTTATACCAAACACCCTTCATAAACTTGAGCTCACCCAAAACCTTCACAAATTCCATCACATTTTATTCACTCATCACCCCTGTGCTGGCTAACCTACAATGGCTCTTGGTCATGCAACACTTCAATTTTAAATTTGTCTTCCTCATTTTCAATTCCCTCCCATGTCTTTCCCCTTCTCTATCTCTGTAACTGTCTTCACCTCTACAACCTCTGAGATTTCTGCACTCTTCCAATTCCAATCTCTTGTGCATCCTCAATTTTTAATCACACCGTCATTGAAGGCTGTACCTTCAGCTGCCTCCTCCTTAAGCTCTGGAATTTCACCCCTAAACTGGCCCATCTCTACCTCCCCTTTTAAGACATTTCTTAAAACTTATGCCTTTGACCATGCCTTTGGTCACTTATCCTCTTATGTCCTGATGTGTTTCATTGTTAAATTCTGTTTGACAACAGTCCTTTGAACTGTCTTCAGATATTCAAGGTGTATATGAATAGCAGTTGTTGTCAACTTGAGAAGCAGTAAACTGCACTAAATGGGCACATTGAGCTATCGGGGTTTACAGCAGAATAGCAGGTCAATTCACCAAGTCTCGTTAGATAACACCTTCCAAACCTATAACTTCCAAACTTATAACTATCTAACAAGGCAAGGGCAGCCAATACATGGGAACACTACCAGCGGAAAGTTCCCCTCCAAGTCACTCACTATCCTGATTTGTGGGATTGTGGGTACACCTAAACCTAACAGACTACAGGGTTTCAAGAAGGCAGCTTGCCACCAGCTTCTCCAGGGCAACTAGGAATGGGCAATAAATGCTGGTCCTGTCAGTGATACCCATTTCCTGGATTGAATTGAAAAAAATATTTAGTCTCTGGCACCTGCTCAAGTTCTGACACATTATATAACACAGCCACCATACAGCTAGAGAGGAAGTAAGACAGAGAATAGTAATGGGCTCATTAGCTTTTGGAGGGACATAACTGGTGGAATAACCCAAACAGTAAAGTCCTGGAAGTCTTAAGTTGTCCAACCAGCATCAGGAAAGACAGTCATAAGCAACAACATGGCAATTTTCTCTTATTTTTGCCTTTCTGATTAGTAGAAAATATTGCACTGAAAGAATTCCACCAGGATCCTTTCTATAAAGTCACTTATATTTCATAAGGTAGATACTATAAAGAAGTCATTCAGCTTATCATTTCTCATCCATCTATACAACAACTGTGCTCCTTCATGACAGCATCCAGCTGTTTCTTGTGTCTAATGCTGGCATTTATTCATTTCAACATCTGTGTTTGGCCTTCTGTCCTATTTTAATTGACAGTAATGTTCTACATTCTTGTTTTCTGTACAGTTCCAATAGACAGCTCCATATCCAAGAGCAGAGATCAGAAATATGAAAAAGCCTAGTCCCTGCTGGCTATATGCAGGTGTAGAATCAGGAAAGATCTGCCACAGCAAGACATCTGGAGTACTCCACTTGATTCATGATGGCTGTCCTCAGTACAATTCAGTGAATTAAGTATCTAATTAGAAAGTGGAGAATAACCTATCCCAGTTAACACAAGTATGTGGGAAACCACAGGCAAATATCCACATCTAATCAATCAATAAAAACAGCAAACCAACAGAGTTCCAAACTCTAGTTGGCCACATTCCTGGACAGCTTATCATGTGACATCTGATCTTACTGCAGTTTCCAAATGTTTCAGCATTCACTGTACAAAGGTGAGCACAATGTCATCATCAACATATTTAACCCACTCTTCAAATGTACTGAATCCACAGTGATGACACTAAACCCAGCCCTTTCCATTAATTTGCTGAATTGTTAGGAAATAATGATGACGATCTTTGGCTTTAGCGAAAGAACTCATTTTATTTCAACTACAACCAAAAATGCAATTATAAAATAAACAAATCTGAGAAAACACAAATGAGAGATGTCAGAAATCGTGTAACCACGGCAGCAGTTTTAAATTAGCAGTGCACTGCAGTCTTTGCAATGCCTGCAGACTACATTGTGATTTGTAAAAAGTGACAATATTAGCAATTGTGCAGTAGCAACAAAACAAATACATACCAAGCGAATCCTTAATCTTTTGCAACCTCTATGCATGAAAATTATTGTTAACAGTAGAGAGAGTTGAAATTTTCAGAAAGCAGATAGGCAATGCCTGAGACTAAAGAGCCAGGAATGACAGTGGGGTGGGAACTGCAAATACTAACTGCAGAAGCAGTTCAGCTGAACCACAAATGCCAAGTGTTTCTCCTCCAGGTTGTGAGCAATCATGCTTGAGAGACCAATCTTTAATTCTGTTTGGGAGGGCTGGTTACCCCATTCCGAGAATATTAAAGAAACAATTGGGGCGGCACAGTGGCTCAGTGGTTAGCACTGCTGCCTCACAGCGCCAGGGACCCGGGTTTGATTCCCCCTCTGGCAACTGTCTGTGTGGAGATTGCACATTCTCCCCATGTCTGCGTGGGTTTCCTCCGGATGCTCTGGTTTCCTCCTACAGTCCAAAGATGTGCAGGCTAGGTGGATTGGCCAGGTTAAATTGCCTGTAGTGTTCAGGGATGTGTGGATTAGGTGGGTTATAGGGGTATGTGTCTGGTTGGGATGCTCTGAGGATTGGTGTGGACTTGTTGGGCCAAAGGGCCTGTTTCCACACTGTAGGGATTCTGTGCATACTTACTTGAGGCTGACAACTTCAGGCAGAAGTTGTAATTTTTATGCTACATGTTAATGTATCACGAATGGACATGATAATCAATTGACAATCTCTAACCTTTTAGAGAATTGGATTACAATCCAGAGCAACCCAAATGTCTCAAATCTAATGCCTGAGAATTTTCATTGGATCAGTTATGTGCATCACAGGTGGCACAGACATCTCAGGAACTGGTCATTGACTTCAGGAAGCAGAGTGGAGAGCACGCCCCTGTCTGCATCATGGGTGCTGAGGTGGAGATGATCAAAAGCGAAGATCCTGGGAGTGACAAACAACAACAATCTGTTCTGATCTACCCATGTTGACAGAACGGTCAAGAAAGCATAGCAATGCTTCTACTTCCTCAGGAGGCTAAGGAAATTTGGCATGGCTGTAAAAACTCTTACAAATTTTTATTGATGCGCCATGGAAAGCATCCTATCTGGATGCATGACAGTTTGGCATGGCAACTGCTCTTTCCAAGACTGAAAGAAACTCTAGAGAGTTGTGAACACAGCCCAGTCCATCACACAAACCAGTCTCCCATCCACTGACTTCATCTATACTTCCCACTGCATTGGGAAAGTAACCAACATAATCAAAGACCCCTCCTACCCCAGTTATACCCTCTTCCATCCTCCTCCATTGGGCAGAAGATATAAAAGCTTGTATACATGTAAGAACAGATTCAAGAATAGCTTCTTCCCTGCTGTTATCAGACTTTTGAATGGACCTCTTTAATGTTAATGTTCATCTCTCTTTGCACCTTCACTGTGGCTATAACACTGTATCCTGCACTCTGTTCTGTTACCCTTATGCACTTGTATAGAACAATCTGCCTATAAAGCACATAAGACAACACTTTTCACTGTACTGTAATATGTGACAGTAATAAATAAAATCGATCAAATCAGTCAAAAATTGTGATTTCTATAATTCAATTTTTCAAACAAGTTAACCTTTATCTACAAATAACATGCAAATTTAATTTGTTAAAGGAAATTCTATATGTTTACAGCCAATCACTGAGTATCACTGATGTGTGACTTACTGCCCTTGACATCTCAAGGCTGTATTTAACCAAGTGTGGTATCAAGGTGCCTGAGCAAAACAATCATCAATCGTAATCCGAGGGAAAACTCTCTGCTGTTGGGAGTCAAAGACAGAGGTTGCAGTTGTTAAAGACCAGTCATCTCAGCTCCAGAATATCTCTGCAGCTTTCCTTAGAGTCATGTTCAAGGCCTAACTACTTCAGCTACTTCATCAATAACCTTGCCTCCATCATAAAGTCAAAAGTGGGGATGTTTGTTGATGATCAATATCCAGCACCATCACTACCCCTCAGATACTGAAGTAGTCCATGTCCAAATGCAGGAAGACCTAAATAATGCAGGAAGACCGAAATGGGCTGACAAGTGGCAAGTAGCATTCATGTCACACAAGTGCTATGCAATGACCATCACCAACAAGAGAGAATCTAATCATCACTCCTAGTCATTCAATAGGCTTACAATCACTGAATTGCCCATTATCAACATTGTGGGGACTTATCACTGATCAGAAACTGAACTGGATTAGCCATATACGTACTGTGAACAAAACAGCACATTAGAGGCTAGCAATCTTGCAGTGAGTAGCTCACCTTCTGACTTCCAAAGCCTGTCCACCATCTACAAGGCATAGGTCAGATGTGTGCTGTAATATTCCCCACTTGCCTGGATAAGTGCAGCTCCACCAAAACTCAAGCAGCTTGACACCATCCAGGACAAAGCAGCCCACACGATTGGTACCATATCTACATATACTCACTCCCTCCTTCACCAATACTCAGTAGTAGCTGTATGAACCACCCACAAGATACACTGCAGAAATTCACCAAGTCCTTCCAAGCCAATCACCACTACCGCTCTACAAGGCCAAGAATAGCCGATCCACGGGTACACCATCACCTGAAAGTTCCTCTCCAAGCCATACAGTATCATGACTTGGAAATATATTGCCCTTCATTCAGCGTCGCTGGGTCAAACTCCTGGAACTCCCTCTGTAAGGGCATTGTGGGTCCACCTCCATCAAGTGGACTGCAGCAGTTCAAAAAGTCAACTCACCATCACCTTTTCAAGGGCAACTGGGGATCAGCAATTAATGCTGCCCAGCCAGCAATGCACACACACACCATGACTGAATTTTTAAACAATATCCTTGATACTGTTTTGTAACAAATAGATTTCCTTAAGCAAGAAAAATTTGATTCTATTTACCAAACAACCAACAGACATTAACAGCTCTCAGAACATATTCTGAAAAAACAAATGTGAAAAAAGAATACATACGCAGTTGCACTAATGCACTTTCTCCATTAGATGCTATATAGTGCAGGGTTTGTTCACCATAATATGATGCTCCAGACTTGTCCACATCCGTGCTGGCTATCACCAATACAGCAGTTCCTAAAGGAAGACAGCACCTATTAAAAATCTCAGGCATGCACCAATTTGCATCAACATAGTACTTAATACCTTTGAAATATCTCAGGGCACTTCACACGACCCTTACCAACAGCAAAATGTGAAATAAAAACTGAAAGAACTGCAGATGCTGTAAAGCAGGAACAAACACAAAGTTGCTGGAAAAGCTCAGCAGGTCTGGCAGCATCTGTGAAGGAAAAATCAGAGTTAACGTTTCAGGTCAGGTGACCATTCCTCAGAACAGTTCAGGTAGGTATTGGAGGTATAAAAGTGATATCCCAAATTCTACCCTTACCCAGCAATTCACACTTGTACTTTCTATCAGGGTTTACTGAATAGTGATCAGAAAGCAAGAACTCTGTCTCATTTCTCTCCCTCTCTAATTGATGGGGGAATTGTAACACTGCTATTGTTACATTCTGGAACATTATTCTCAGTGTGGTTTGATACAACGATGGGTGATTATGGCATCCAAAAAGTTATTGTTACGTCTTTATGTTTGAGTGGTCACTGGCTGAGATCTTTCTTTGAACCAGAAATCCCAAAATCTGAAGTCAGAAAATTCAGAGCAGTAACTTAATAAAACTGAAAAGGGAAGCAGTATTGTTCTGCAACTTACATTAGTTTAAGAAATTCAATGACCAATATTGTCAAAATACTGACACAGCCAAAACAAAGAAATGAAATTTAATTTAGCTTTGAGGCCACAAGTGGGCAACATACTAGGCATCAGAGCCACAGAAAATGGGTTCATATCATTAACAGGCCCTTTGGCCCATCATGTCTCCACAGGGAGAATTCCCATTCTCACTACCACAATCTTTGAGGAGTGAGAAAAAATAAAGGAGGACCTAGCAATAGCCAAGGCAAATGTGAGAAGGTGTGCTCATCTGATATTAGTGGCTGAACATACAAACAGCTTGTTTTTGCCTTGCCACAAATGAGCCTAAAGAACCAAGGCAAAAGGCTAAACCTTGAATATTTGGAATGAGACTCAGGTTACGTTAAAGTGAAGCATACTCAATAAATGCTTTAATAATTTGCACTTACTCCCTTCACTGAGTGGAGGGTCTTCAGTCATACACACTGACCATCCCAGTCAGTTGAACCAGTTCAAGCATTCTGTTAATTTTGGCATCCGTAAACCTTCAAGCGGAAAGATATGTCCCCACTCGGTATGTATTGAGCACCCAAACTGGCTCGACAATATTTCAGCTTAATGCAACATGTCTTAACTACAACTCACTGGAAATATGGCATATTTATACAAAGATCATGGAGGGTGTAGATTGAGGGTGGCTATTTGGGGGTAAATTCACATCTGTCATGTGGGAATCTTTTAAAGCCAGTTGATTAGAGTTCAGGGCCAGCACGTTCCTGTGAAAGTGAAGGATAAGGAGGGCAAGAGTCAGGATTCTTGGATGACAAGAGAAATTGTGAGCTTAGTCAGAAGGAAAAAGGAGCCATTTGTAAGGGTTAGGAAACCGAAGACAGACAGAGCCCTTGAGAAATATAAAGATAGCAGTAAAGAACTTAAACAAGGAGTTAGAAGGGCCAAAAGTGACCTTGGCAAACAGGATTAAGGAAAATCCCAAGGCATTTTATATGCATATAAGGAACAAGACTGTAGTTAGGGAAAGTGTAGGTCCACTCAAGGACAATGGAGGCAATTTATGTGTGGAGTCAGAGGAAGTGGGTGAGGTCCTTAACAACTACTTTGCATTGGTATTCACAAAAGGGGAAGGACATGGTGAGTGGTGAGTATAAAAAGGGGTACATTAACATTCTAGAATATATTGATATAAAAATGGTTTGATGTTTTGAAAAGCATTAACGTATACAGGTCCCCAGGATCTGATAGGATCTATCCCTCAATAGTGAAGGACGTGAGGGAGGGAAATGCTGGGGCCTTGTACGAAATCTTTATATACTCTTTAGTTACAGGCGAGATCCCAGACGACTGGAGAATAGCCAACGTTGTCCTTTTGTTGAAGAAGGAGAGCAGGGGTAACCCATGAAATTACATGTCAGTGAGCCACATGTCAGTAGTAGGGAAATTATTAGAGAAGATACTTAGGGAGAGGATTTATTAATATTTGGAAAAAATATGGACTCATTACTGATAGGCAGCATGGCTTTGTGCAGGGGAGGCTGTGTCTCAAAACTTGATTGAGTTTTTTGAGGAAGTGACAAAAATGTTTGATAAGGGCAGGGCGGTAGATGTTGTCTATATGGACTTCAGTAAGGCCTTTGGCAAAGTCCCTCACGGCAGCCTGATACAAAAGGTGAAGTCACATGATAGCCAGGGTGCGCTAGTAAGATGGATACTGAACTGGCTTGGTCATAGAAGACAGACAGTAATGGTGGAAGAATGTTTTTCTGAACTGGCGATCTGGCGTTCCGCAGGGATCAGTGCTGGGACCAAAGTTATTGGTAATATCTATAAATGAGTTTGAGGAGAATGTGGGTGGCCTGATTAGAGATTTTGCAGATGACATAAAGATTGGGGGAGGTAAGGATAGTGAGGAGGATTGCCAGAGGATACAGCAGGACATAGATAGGCTGGAAACTTGGATGAAGAAATGGCAGATGGAGTTTAATTCAGGCAAATGTGAGGTGATACATGTTGGAAGGTCTAATGCAGGAGGAAAGTATACAGTAAACGGCAGAACACTCAGCAGCATTAACACACTGAGGGATCTAAGTGTACAGGTCCACAGTTCTCTGAAAGTGACAACACAAGTGGATAAGGTCATCAAGAAGGTGTATAGCATGCTTGCCTTCATTGCTTGAGACACAGAGTATAAAAATTGGCAAGGCATGTTGCAGTTGTATTGAACTTTTGTTAGACCACATTTGGAATATTGCATACAGTTCTGGTTACAACAGAGGAATGTGGAGGCTTTAAAGAGGATACAGAAGATGTTCAGCAGGATGTTCTGTCCGTCTCTCATTCAGTCAGAAATTCCAGCTCAGACAGCAATTACATGGTCCACCTGCTTTCTCATTCCAGCAGTACAAAAAGCAGAAATGGACTGGACTGAGACTGCAAGCTGTCCACAGGGTCGAAGTCTCAGGTATCCAAAGATCAGGTAATTATTGAGATCTCAGGGCAGGGACGAAAGGTGAGACCCAGGTGACTGGGCTGAGAAGGGTGAAGATGGAGAGACTGGGAGGGTCTTGTGGCAGTAGAGGGGTAAGACCCCCTCCCCACCCTCCTGTTGAATGGAGACATTCCCTCCACCTGTCCACAATGCTTGAGCAGGGTTACTTTCCACTTCCCTGCAAATTGAGGCTGAGCAGGAAATAGCCCATAGGTCAAAGAATTAGTACAGCGTAGGAAGAAGTGATTTGGCCCATTTAGTTCTGGTACGAATAGGCTACTCAAGGGCTTCAATTCAGAGTGGGTTGGACAGGCTGGTCTTGGCTTCACCCATGTCACTGTGAAGAGGTCAGAGCAGACAGAAGCCTGGTGGGAAGACCATCCGAGGAATTTTATGGACAGCAAACCTGCCAGTGGGAGAACGTAAAATTCAGCCCCAAGTGTTAGTCTCAATTCAAGTAAACCTTACCTTTCTTATTCCAAAGCATCGTCACTTTGTCAGCCTTAAAAAAACTTTTATTTGCCAAGGCAGAGGCAGGACCTTCGAAGTTGGGGTATTGGTATAATCGAACAAATGACGGTGCACCCTTAGATCCAGGCACATAAACTGCAACCTTTTACAGTAAGAAAAAGGTAGGGTCTGGTCAATTCTAAGTTTGTATTTGAAACTATCGCTTGCACAGACATCTACTACATCATGTATAGATTCTCACCACTTGATGTAAGGATGTCAGCACCAAACAAAAAGACACCATCACCCTACTGCCAGATATCCCCACTTCATACACAGAGGGCAGATATCCCCACCTCACATACACATCTCGTCACCATTTTTCTTTCTGCTATGCTTCCATCTGCAATATGCTAAGCTTGACATAATTTTGTCTTCCATTTAAACTCTGATGTCTACACAGGCTTCCTGTCTGCCTCAAGTATTGTTAAGTTCCAGGGACATGTTCCTCCGCTTCTCTTGCAAGCTAATGATAAATGTATCATGTTAGGTGACTGCACTGGGGTGTTAATCATAAATGCACAAACAATGGCATGGAAAGCAGAACTCTAAGCAGTCAGTATGAATTGTCATGATTGACGCTATTGAAAATTCTACTGAAAATTCTAACACTTCCCACCAATTAAAGAAAAGGCAGGGAGTTTGCAAAAGAGAGCAGAATTAGGGGATATTTCTAACATTAACTTTTATTTAAAAACGAAAAAAACTGTGGATACTGTAAATCATAGACAAAAATAGAAATTGCTGGAAAAGGGAGGGGTCCAGGTGGAGGCAGAGTGTTGGAGCTGAGCGAAGGGGTCTTTGGGACAGGGAGAGGACTCTTGTCCAAAGAAATGGGCACGGAGGCGAAGGTGACCAAAGAAGAGTTTTATTAACTTTTATTTATTATTTCAAAAAGCATTGTTTTATGATGTCTAACATTACAGGCAAACATTTTCTTCCAAATTAAGTTGCTTGACATATAACAAAAGCCCTAGACCTCAAAGGGCCATGGAGCAGTGTGTAATATATCAGAACTGGAAGGGGATTCGTTACCAAACAAAAAGTAGAGCGTGGACATAAATGGAGCCTTTTCCAGCTGATAGAATGTTACTCGTGTAGTACGACAAGTGTCATTACTGGGGCCTCAGCTATTTACAGCCTACATTCATGATTTAGATAATGATAAAGACTGTAATATATCAAAGTTTGCTGATGATACAAAGCTAAGTGGAAAGCAAGCTTGGAAAAACATGCGTAGGCAGGCTTAAGAGTGGGGCAATAAAATGAAATGCAATTTTCAGGTGGGAAAGTGTAAAGTAATTCAAAATAGAAAAGCAGAACTTTTAAAAACTTGTAAATATTGGTGCTCAAAGAATTCTGACTGTAGTCATACAAAGAACGTAGCATTTTTGCAGCAGCAGTGGGAGCAGTGAGAGCAAGGACCAGGGGGGTGCCAAGAAGGTAAGTTTCCCATTTAAATACTTACCCTGTGGCATCAGCGGCCTCCATTTTTGCAGCAGCAGCGGGAGTGGTGAGAGCGAGGACCAGAGGGCTGCTGGGAAGGTAAGTTTCCCATTTAAATACTTACCTTGTGGATTCAGTGGCCTCCATTTTTGCAGCAGCAGTGGGAGCGGTGAGAGCGAGTACAAGGGTCCTGCCGGGAAGGCAAGTTCTTCATTTCGGCAGCAGAGCTGAGTGGGAACGGTCGAATTGCGCTCTGGGAAGGTGAGTGAACTGATATATTTGGGCAGTGGCTAAGGTAGAGGGGAGGTAAAAGGGGTGGAGGAGTTGCATTACTGGTCAAAGAGGATATCACAGCTGTGCTGAAGGAGAGCACTATGGAGGACTCGAGCAGTGAGGCAATATGGGCAGAGCTCAGAAATAGGAAGGGTGCGGTAACAATGTTGAGGCTGTACGACAGGCCTCCCAACAGCGAGCGTAAGATAGAGGTACAAATATGTAGACAGATTATGGAAAGATGTAGGAGCAACAGGGTGGTGGTGATGGGAGATTTTAATTTTCCCAACATTGACTGGGATTCACTTAGTGTTAGGGGTTTGGATGGAGCAGAATTTGTAAGGAGCATCCAGGAGGATTTGCTAGAGCAGTATGTAAATAGTCCAACTCGGGAAGGGGCCATACTGGACCTGGTATTGGGGAACGAACCCGGCCAGGTGGCTGAAGTTTCAGTAGGGGATTACTTTGGGAATAGTGATCACAATTCCGTAAGTTTTAGAATACTCATGGACAAAGACGAGAGTGGTCCTAAAGGAAGAGTGTTAAATTGGGGGAAGGCCAACTATAGCAAAATTCGGCAGGAGCTGGGGAATGTGGATTGGGAGCAGCTGTTTGAGGGTAAATCCACATTTGATATGTGGGAGGCTTTTAAAGCCAGGTTGATTAGAGTGCAGGACAGACATGTACCTGTGAAAATGAGGGATAGAAAGGGCAAGATTAGGGAACCATGGATGACAGGTGAAATTGTGAGACTAGCAAAGAGGAAAAAGGAAGCATACATAACGTCTAGGCAACTGAAAACAGACAAAGCTTTGGAAGAATATCGGGAAAGTAGAACCAATCTAAAACGAAGAATTAAGAGGGCTAAAAGGGGTCATGAAATATCTTTAGCAAACAGGGTTAAGGAAAATCCCAAAGCCTTTTATTCGTACATAAGGAGCAAGTGGGTAACTAGAGAAAGGGTTGGTCCACTCAAGGACAAAGGAGGGAAGTTATGCGAGGAGTCAGAGAAAATGAGTGAGATTCTTAATGAGTACTTTGCGTCGGTATTCACCGAGGAGAGGGACATGATGGATATTGAGGTTAGGGATAGATGTTTGATTACTCTAGGTCAAGTCGGCATAAGGAGGGGGGAAGTGTTGGGTATTCTAAAAGGCATTAGGGTGGACAAGTCCCCAGGCCCGGATGGGATCTATCCCAGGTTAATGAGGGAAGCGAGAGAGGAAATAGCTGGGGCCTTAACAGATGTCTTTGCAGCATCCTTGAGCACAGTGAGGTCCCGGAGGACTGGAGAATTGCTAATGTTGTCCCCTTGTTTAAGAAGGGTAGCAAGGATAATCCAGGTAATCATAGACCGGTGAGCCTGATGTCAGTGGTGGGGAAGCTGCTGGAGAAGATACTGAGGGATAGGATCTATTTACATTTGGAAGAAAATGGGCTTATTAGTGATAGGCAGCATGGCTTTGTGCAGGGAAGGTCATGTCTTACCAACTTGAGAGAATTCTTTGAGGAAGTGACAAAGTTAATAGCTCAGGGAAGAGTGTAGATGTCATATACATGGACTTCAGTAAGGAGTTTGATAAAGTTCCTCATGGGAGGCTGATGGAGAAAGTGAAGTTCCATGGGGTCCAGGGTGTACTAGCTAGATGGATAGAGAACTGGCTGGGCAACAGGAGACAGAGAGTTGTAGTGGAAGGGAGTTTCTCAAAATGGAGAACTGTGACCAGTGGTGTTCCACAGGGATCTGTGTTGGGACCACTGTTGTTTGTGATATACATAAATGATCTGGAGGAAGGTGTAGATGGTCTGATTGGCAAGTTTGCAGATGACACTAAGATTGGTGGAGTAGCAGATAGTGAAGGGGACTGTCGGAGAATGCAGCAGAATATAGATAGATTGGAGAGTTGGGCATAGAAATGGCAGATGGAGTTCAATCCAGGCAAATGCGAGGTGATGCATTTTGGAAGATCCAATTCAAGAGCGAACTATGTGGTAAATGGAAAAGCCCTGGGGAAAATTGATGCACAGAGAGATCTGGGTGTTCAGGTCCATTGTACCCTGAAGGTGGCAATGCAGGTCGATAGAGTGGTCAAGAAGGCATACGGCATGCTTTCATTCATCAGACCGGGTATTGTGTACAAGAGTTGGCAGGTCATATTACAGTTGTATAGGACCTTGGTTCAACCACATTTGGAATACTGCGTACAGTTCTGAATTGCCACATTACCAAAAGGATGTGAATGCTTTGGAGAGGGTGCAGAGGAGGTTCACCAGGATGTTGCCTGGTATGGAGGGCGCTAGCTATGAAGAGAGGTTGAGTAGATTAGGATTATTTACATTAGAAAGACAGAGGTTGAGGGGGGACCTGATTGAGGTCTACAAAATCATGAGAGGTACAGACAGGGTGGATAGCAAGGAGCTTTTTCCCCCAGAGTGGGGGATTCAATTACTAGGGGTCACGATTTCAAGGTGAGAGGGGAAAAGTTTAAGGGAGATATGCGTGGAAAGTTCTTTACGCAGAGGATGGTGGGTGCCTGGAACGTGTTGCCAGCGGAGGTGGTAGAGGCGGGCACGATAGCGTCATTTAAGATGTATCAAGACAGATACTGAACGGGCAGGGTGCAGAGGGATATAGATCCTTGGAAAATAGGTGACAGGTTTAGATAGAGGATCTGGATCGGCACAGCCTTGGAGGGCCGAAGGGCCTGTTTCTGTGCTGTAATTTTCTGTGTTCTTTGAAATTAAAATGCAGGTACAGCAGGCAATTTATGAAGGCAAATAGCATGATGGCATGATGGCATTTAATTCAAGAAGATTTGGATACAAGAGTAAGTCTTGCCACAATTATACAAGGTTTTGGCAAGACCATATCTGGAACACTATCTGCAGCTTTGGTCACTTTAGCTAAGTAATGGTAAACTTGCATTGCAGGTAGTACAGCAAAACTTCATTAAATTAGTCCCTGTGGTCAGGTGGCTGGGGCATGTTTAGTCGTGGAGAAAATTAGGCCTGTATTTTCTGGAGTTTAGAAGAATGAGAAGTGATCTCACATATGTAAGTTTCTGAAGAAACCTGATAGGGTAGACTGAAAGATGGTTTCCAATGGTTGGGGAATCTGAAACACTTGGGGCACAGTTTTAGGTGAGGAGCTGATAATTTAGTACTGAGATTATGAAAATTTATTGCATTCAAAAGGTGTGGATCTTTGGAATTCCCCAGAGGGTTATGGATGCTCAATCGCAGTGTATGTATAACACTGGATAGACAGATTTTTGGTGTCTCAGGAAACCAAGGGATATTGGGAGTTGGCAGAAAAATTGAGTTCAAGTCCGAGATCAGCCATGATCAGATAGAATGGTGGAGCAGGGTTGACAAAGCCATATGGTCTCCATTTGCCCCTGGAATCATTCCCTACAGTGTGGAAGTAGGCCATTCAGCCCATCAAATCCACATCGACCCTCCGAACAGCATTTAACCCAGACCCAACCCCTATCCTTTCTCTGTAACCTTGCATGTACCTTGGCTAATCCACCTAATCTACACATCCCTGGATAGTATGGGACAATTTAGCGTGGCCAATCCACCTAACCTGTGCATCTTTGGACTGTGGGAGGAAACCGGAGCACCCAGAGGAAACCACACAGACATGGGGAGAACGTGCAAACTCCACACAGACAGTCACCCGAGGATAGAATTGAACCCGGTCCCTGGCACTGTGTGGCTGCAGCATTAACCACTGAGCCACCATGCCACCTACTTACTGTGTTTTTTTATAAACGAGTGTGAATGAGTTATAGTCACCATGCTCCCAGGACACTACAGGGCTGTTCTCTCATTAAACAGTGACAACAGGTGGTGGTTTAACCTGAAGGTCACCAAAACTCATGTTAGAGGTGAGGTCGAGAAGCTAACGCTTTCATGGTGACCTCAGCTGCCCTACGCCATTGGCGTCACTCTGCATTACAAATCAACTGTCCAGCCAATTGAGCTAACTGACCCCCAAATGAGTAGAATTTAGATGTTGAGCCACAGAGCCATTAAAGTTCTGGAGGCCGTGCAGAGAAAAATCACAAGGCTGACCCCTGGTGGTGTAAGGTTAAATTATAAGGAAAATTGGCAAAATTTGGGATTTTCCTCTGCTGTTGGAGGCAATGCAGGAGCAGCAGAGAGGGCCACAAGAATTAATGTCTTGGGACAAAGGACCAAATTTTCCTTTTGTACATTCTATGTAAATGCTGTGTATGTAAATATAAACAATCTGGGAAAGGTAAATTCACATTAAATAGTACCTGTAGCTCAGGGGAGAAAGGTTCAAATCATCAAAAGACAAATATTAGATTGGCATTAAGAACAGGGCAGCACGGTGGCTCAGTGGTTAGCACTGCTGTCTCACAGCACCAGGGACCCGGGTTCGATTCCACCATCGGGCGACTGCCTGTGTGGAGTTTGCACATTCTCCCGTGTCTGCGTAGGTTTCCTCTGGGTGCTCCGGTTTCCTCCCACAGTCCACAAATGTGCAGGCACGTGGATTGGCCATGCTAAATTGCCCATAGTGTTTAGGGATGCGTAGATTAGGTGGGTTATAGGGGGATGGGTCAGTGGGGGGGATGCTCTGATGGTCGGTGTGGATTTGTTGGGCCGAAAGGCCTGTTTCCACACTGTAGGGATTCTACGATTCTAAGTGCATCACATAAGGAGTGACCGACGCTAGGAATGAATCCTAGAATAATTTGAAGTACAGGTGGATGCTACAATGAAACTGATTGGAGTTGTGGTGGGTAATTTGAGCTGGAATGAGCTAAATGTACTTTCTCATTTCTCACAGAAGCAAGATTCGCAGTTAAATTAATCAAAATAAGCAGCCAAACTTAAAAGACTTCTATAATTCTAACTAGGAAATGGCTTTACTCAACAATAAACGTACTAGTGGAAAATAATGAGCAACACACATAACAAGTAGAAGTGAATGATGAAGTACCTTGCAGGGCTGAGCTCCTGGTGACAAAGCAAAATCTGCCACCTTCTGCAAATGGAGTTTGTTCGCTATTTTACCTGGATTGGGGGAAAATCAACATCACTTAAAATGGTCCACAGAATGTTGTTTTGCAAAATTCCCATACAGTATTTATACATGGGCAAACATTATGAGGAAATTTTGTCTCATAGCCTTCTATATGTACAGCTTCCCATTCGCGATTTTGGACAAGAGAAGAAATGGAATAGAGTGGATGACGGGAACGGTGAGTTATGGAGTTTTTTAATTTAATCATTGAGGGATTTGAGTGTCCCTGGCAAGGCCAGCATTTATTGCCCACCCCTGACTGCCCTCAATGGAAATTACACATGCCTCTTTTAGAGTGTAATTCAATTTACATCACATCAGATTTCGTGCTTAATTTTAGAATTTAAAAATGATTTCAGGGTGACCATTTTATAAAACAAAATCTTAATTTTCTACCAGCCTCTCTGTAAAAGATATCAGTTCTTGCAGAGGAACAGTCCTCCAGATCTTCTCCTAAATGGAAACCAAAAGAACTGTGGATACTGTAAATCAGGAACAAAAACAAAGTTGCTGGAAACGCTCAGCAGGGAAAAGCTCAGTTAACATTTTGGGTCCGGTTCTGTGGAAGGGTCACCGGACATGAAACGTTAACTCTGATTTTTTCTCCACAGATGCTGCCAAACCTGCTGAGCTTTTCCAGCAACTTTGTTTTTGCTTCTCCTAAATAGTCCTTTTTAGTGTCTGACAGTGAAAATTAACAAAGCTCATGCTTTGCTTTTCTCATTTGAACCTAGATATGTCAAAGGTGTTCTCGCAAACAAAAGTAGCCAACTCGGCACCTGGATTGAAGTGAGGATCTTATGGGTATGGTTTAGTACTACATGATGTCTTTGTCTATCTTGAGGGGACTGTGCACATTTTATGTTTTGTTTTAAGCTGTTGAGGCCATTTTCTACTGAGACTGAGGTGAATGAATTACAATACATATATAGAAAAACAGAATTCTATCCCTATTTGATGTGTAGTGACCCCTAAACTGCTAAATTTATCAGCATTCTTGCTGTGAAATCACACCATTATTGAAAATAGTTGTTTTAAATACATACATAATATATTTTTTATGCAGACACTCTGATAACTAGCATTGTCTGTAATAATGACATTCAAGATTCACTGACTAATATTTTGTACAATTTAATGGACTCCTCAGTGATTCAGAAGTGGTCACATACCAAAATCATTGTTCTCAAAAAACTGCACTTCATTGTTTACATTTCGAGCACAAATACTTTCATTGTCTGACCAACAGGGGCACCTAAACCAAGGAAAAAAAAGACAGCTATTAACACAAACAACTAAAACATCAGAGATCGGATTTTCAAAATCACTCAGCTCCTACTGCATACATAGAATTGTTAAATATTTTCTACATTTTACTGGAATTATTCTCCGCTATCTCACCACCATGCTTTGATAGCCCTTTCTTAATTTGCTTCCTAATGCAGCACAAATCTGCTAGTAGAGGCAACTATTTTGACCCAGGGAAGTACAATCATAGAGATGTACAGCACGGAAACAGATGCTTCAGTCCAACGTGTCCACGCCGACCAGATACCCGAATTAATCTAGTCCCATTTGCCAGCATTTGGCCCACATCCCTCTAAACCCTTCCTATTCATATACCCATCTAGATGCCTCATAAATATTGTAATTCTACCAGACTCCACCGCGTCCTCTGGCAGTTCATTCCATACACCTACCATCTTCTGCATGACAAAGTTGCCCCTCAGGTCCCTTTTAAATCTTTCCCCTCTCACCTTAAACCCATGCTGTCTAATTTTGGACTCTCCTACCCTGGGGAAAATACTTTGACTATTCACCCTATCCATGCCCCTACTGATTTTATAAACTTCTAGAAGTAAATTCTGTTATTGAATTAAAAACATTACGAAGGGGTTAGCTCGTCTCTCCACAGCTATGGATCCCAATATAAAACGTTTAAAATTTTGTATTTGAATTTTGTGATGCCATTTTATTGCCTGTCTTCATCACCATGAGGTTCCCACTTCAGACAGTCAACTTCACTACAACTTGTGTGGACAGTCATTGTTGCTGATGGATTGAGAGTTGAGTCAGTGATGGCCTACAACCGGCAAGTCATGTTCTTTTGCACTCATACTGAGTTCTGCATGGGTGAAGTCAAGGAAATTATGAAAAGTTGGGTCTCAGGTGCTGCCAGAGGTGTGAAGTTTGCTTACTTTGGATGGGAAAATGCCATGCATAACACCTTACCAACACAAAAATACCTACACCTGGAATCATTTTGTAATTTGAGCCATTCTACATGGTAGGTCTAGCAGGATGGGAAGGAAAAACGGCTCTCAGAGCTCGAAGCGTTTATCTCATGTCATTTCTGGGCCTGATATAGAGTAAGGTGATTGAAACTGATTGTTATGGTTAGTCAACAACTCCTCAATCATTGTGTCATGTGGCTAGTCGAAAGCAAACTTAAGGGACCTTGGTGCTTTTTTATGTCCGGCGATTCCTTTGCACCTCAACAGGCAAATTTTAAAGCTATCCCAAGATGTACATGACTGCTTCTAAACATCAAGTTGCCTTTGCTAAAGCTCTTGACCCAAACAGCCAGGTGTCATTAGGAAGCATATTTGCAAGGCTGAGATGATATTTATTTAGGATATTCCTGATAAAACTTCTCAAGGTTTGACAGAGAACTAACCACCTTTGATTAAATAAGCTATTTGTACATGATGACTGAAGAAAGTAATCAAGTTCAAAGACTCATGATATCATGTAAATAGGTTGCACAACTCCTGCACTGATAATACATCACACATTGTTAACTCCAAGACAGGAGACCCAGGTTCAAGTTCCACCTCCTCCAGTGCTGTGGAATAACATCTCTAAACCAGTTGATTCAAAAATATCTGTAACATAAAATAACAATTACTGCTTGTAATCTCTCATATTTACCAGCCTTGCATTTTCTTTTGGAAGAATGACTTGAGACATTGTCCAGTTTGAAGATCCCAAATCTGCAGGTTTGGTTCTCCTTGTGGATTATTTTTGGTTGCTAAAAGCAAGAAAAACATGGTAGCACTATGACGTTTGCCGTGAATAGGCATGCTGTTAGTTTTCACGGCTTCCATTAACTACATTTTTATCATATGTACACTATTCCTCTCCCATAGCCACCAGATACTGAAGACCGGCAAAAAAGATCATCAAAATATAAGCAGTATAACACCCTTTCATTTTTTTTTTGCCAATTTTCACTCCATTCCGATTTATTTTGAAAATGTATTCAATGCTGGTGGAGAAACAGCTCTAGTGCTGAGGCTATTAATCATGTATGTGCCTTGGCAATGAATATTAGCAGGATACCTGACTATAGAAGCATTACAATCAAGCCTGATACTGTCCTCACCCAACGTTTACAGTCAAACACTGTCAGCGGTGTGTCCTGGACAGTGAGGAGAGCAGTAAGCCTGGCCAAAATTTCCTCCATGTCAAGGCCTCATGCTGAAATCAAATGGGGTACTCAACATAAATTAATTCTGGGATCTTCCTGATCTGTACAGCTCAGCTAGTCTTGCTCATAGAAAGGTGCCAGTGCTAGTGCCAGAACTGGGCTTTTAATGCAGCACTCATATCACATATTGATGTGAACAGAAATTTACAAGTTATTGTTGTACACGTGAAATTTCCATTAACTAGCATTGCAAGACATTCTTAACCAATGTGTCAATTGCCAGTAAATTAAGACTGTTGTGCTTTTCACAGCAAAGTCAAAGTGATTTATATCACACAGAAAAACAAAACAAGCCACTGGTGTTTGAATTGATCCTTTTGAATGAAGGGATTGCAATTGCAATGAAAAGCTGCTTTAAAAACGTGTGTTTAAATTTCACCTCCCCTTGGGTTTTTGCACTTTGTTTAGCTGTGAGAAGTTGCATGCCAATAATGATTTATGATGTTTGACTTTAAGAATTATGGTGTTTAGACATGGGAAATTGCTCATTCGGTTTAAATGGTTCATGCTAGCACTTATGCTACACACAGTTTGATTTAACCTATCAACATATTCTTTATACCTACCTCCCCTATATTCACAGTGACCTTCTCTTTAAATGCATCAATGCTATTTGTCTTAACTGCTACCTGTGATGTTGAGTTCTACGTGCTTCCCACTGTTCAGCTAAAATAGCTTCTCTTGCACAGCTTACTCAGTGACTTTCTTATACTAATGAGCCCTTGTTTTGTTCACACCCAAAAAGAACAATGGATTCCTTCCAAATTGTTACTAACTCTGTTAGTTCACCCCTCAGCCTTCTCAGACCAGGCTAGTGAGAGGGTATTAATAGAGGCAGAAATGAAATAAGAGAAATGCCATTAAACAGCAGAAAGGATTATTGATGACATTCAACAACCATAAAGACAATACATTAGGCAGAATTATGCAAGATAAGGGATAAGCAGGTGTTTGGAGTTTGAAATGCTGGTGCTCGTGTTAATTATTATATAAATAACCATAGCTTTTTTTGGGTAAAATCGCAATTAAATATTATTTGTTCATCATGATGGTACTTGAGTCACCTGATGTTCAAATCCCCGCACTAGGGCAAGAGAAGCTTGGGTGAGAAAGGCAATGTCATACCTCCAAACACATCTACCCAAGAAAAACATTAAATCCACATCTCCCTACCCAATCACTGCATCTGTTCCTTAAATGACTCCAGGTTATTGCCTCCACAATCCGACTCAGAGGTTGTTCCACAATCAATAATGATGAACGATTTAAGAAAGCTTGAACAGCAGCGATCTCTCTAATTTTCTCTGAGGCTGCAAGGGCCTCCGAGGGAAGTGCACAACAGCAACCTCTGGAACTGAAGGTCGATGCTGAGATCGGCATGCCAGTTGCCACACGTAATATCTTGGAGCAGCCAGCTTTGAGAGAACATGGCTTAAAACCATTCACATTTTCATGATTTTTCTCCCAAAAGCTACAAGCAACAAACAGGAATAAACTGCATAATCCATAAGATCCTACTAAATAAGTATAAAATGACAAGAAATAACGTCCTTGCTGCAAATAATGCTACTCCTATAAAATATCAAAGCTGACAGTGTTACCAAGTATAAACTGACCAATTGCAATTAACATTTGTTTTTCCACTATACGACCTTGATGAACAAAATTGGATTTCACAATAAGATACAGTCTGCAATGTACACGTGATAAGCAGACTGCCATTTGGCCATAGACATTTAAACTTGACAAGATTTTGCAAATGTAACTTAATTAGTTTCTGAGGGCTGGCACTTCACAAAATCACAGAATTATTACAGTGCAGAGAGTCGCTCAGTCCATCACGTCTGTACCAGCTCTCTGAATGAGCAATTCACTTCGTGCTATTCTCCTGGCTTCAACCCATAACTCTGAATATTCTTCCTTTTCAGATAACAGTACAATTTCTTCTGAACACTTCAAGTGAACCAGAACAAAGCACATTTTAAGACAGTGTATTCCAGTCTTCCATAAAAATATGTCATATGGTTACCCTGGTTTTTGCAGTTTGTATTGTGAAAACACAAAATACTCACTTTAGACTCACCTTCTTATTAACAATCTCTTTCTTCAAGAGACTAATTCCTCAGGTAGAATACCCGCAGTACCTTGCTCAACTGGTAAGGAATCACTTGCGAACTTTGATGGGGAGCTTTGTTCTTTCATGTGAAATGGGCATCACTGGCAAGGCCAGCATTTGTTGTCCATTCCCTAATTTCCTTGAACTAAGTGGCTTGCTTGGTGATTTTAGAGGGTTGTTCATTGTCAACCACTTTGCAGTGAGTCAAGGCTATATTCAAGGCTGAGATAGACATTTTTTTAATCTGTAAGGAAATCATGGGGTAGAGGGAAAAAGCAGGAAAGTGGTCTTGACAATCACATCAGCCGTGAGCCATTATTAGTGGAGCATGCACAATGTCCTACTTCTGCTACATCTTATAACCTTTGTTTCATCATTGCTGGATACATCAAAAAGTAGAAAACCATGATAATGTTCATACCATATGTTCATACGATTTGAGACATATATTGTTTAACTGGAACATGTGTCTGAACTTTATATGTGGTTTTCAAGCCAACAGAGTTTGCACTTACATGACTAATGACGACAAAAAGGTTGGACAGCAACGGCTGTTCTCTGGCAGCCCTCCGTCACTTGATGGAAACTCCTGATTTACTATTTTGTCCGTAACAGGTCAGGCATTCAACTCATGGGGCAATCACATTTTAACAAAATAAATACTATCATATTGACATTTCCTTGAACCAAACACGACCCATCTCTCCTCTTCTTAAGCAGTCTCATGATGTAATTACAGAGGACAAAATGCTGAACAAGGAATTACACTACTTTGAATTACTCACTCATGTAAGGTTGCCATGTTGTCAAGATATTGCTTTGAGGAGAAAATGCCAGCAAAGTCACTCTAGGTAGGTCAAGAGAGTGTAATAACCGACTGTCTCGGGTACTCACGATATTTACTCTACAGAGAAAAAGAGGATAAATTATTCAAACAAAAGCTTATCACAACTGGTTGCAGAATAATCAACACAACATGATACCAAAAAAAAAGTGCTTGATTGTGGACAGGTTTTTGAAAAATATAAATGCATCCGTGGACTGGGTTCATTCATCTAGTGTTATTCTGTCTATCGGAGCTTCACCTTCCGTCAAGATGACATCTTTTTACTTTATTTTAATAATGGACTGAACAGATGACCGTTCTACAACAAAAGACTGAGGAGAGAATTGCTGTACTTTCAAAAAACAAGTTATTTAAATTTGTTCTGCTTTGTTCAAGCAGCGGTGGAAGATGTTGTAGATGGGCTGGCTCTGGGGGTTGGGGAGGAGTGCAGTGTCTGTACAAAGGTGTGCAGGCTAGATGGATTGGCCATGGTAAATTGCCAGTAGTGTTCAGGGAGGTGTAGGTTATAGGGGGATGGGTCTGGGTGGGATGCTCTGAGGTTCGGTGTGGACTTGTTGGGCCGAAGGGCCTGTTTCCACACTGTAGGGATTCTATGATTCTAAGTGAAATTCAGCAAACAACAGGCTGTTAATTGGTTTGGGGAGCTGTCACCAGTTGTGACAATAATGGTCTGTTTGGTTCCTAGGTATGAACGATACTGGCCTTCGGACCACTGAAAGGATAGACAGTGTGCTTCTCTCTCCAGTAAGATACCAAAAGCGTGAAGAAATCCAGTTTACTTCCTTCTACTAGTTTCTGTAAGCTGTTGCTTTTAACCACTAAAAAAGATACTTCATCATTTATGAGCCAGTTGCTCTGTGCCTCCTGTGAAGAAGTGAGAGGACTTGAAGGAAAATATCAAAGAACTGAAGATATTAAAAGGAACACTCCATCAAATCCCGAAGACTGATATTATTGAACAGTTTTTCCAGTATTCTTTTCCCTGTACCCATAACACCAATTTTTTTTTGCCTGTGTGTATATGTGTGCAGGGGATTTTACAAGGGAGTTTGTTGGAATTTAGTGAGTGCTTACCTGTGATTAGAATCCAATTATTTGTAATAAATAATGGGTCTTGTTAAATAACAATGCTTTCTGTTAAGCTAGTCTACCCAACACAGATAAATTACGGGTTTTGCACACTTCTATAAAATTTTTAACTTTTGTGACAACTCTGTGAATAACAGGACTTGATTTCCAGTGCTCTACCCCAGTGAGGCGTGACATTTCCTAAGTTCTTTTGGTCATTTGCACATCAACATACCACCTTAAAACATGGTGGCATGATCAAGCAGCTGAACTTCCAAAAAACAAAACTTTTCAGCAGCATAAGGTCCAACAGTGGACCGATTTTGTTTTTGGTGCAACTGCAACCCAGTAAAAGATGGAAACTTAAAGTATGTGACCCATTTTACATGTAGAAGGCTCAGTGACAAGAAATTGAAGGTTGCTACTGACTTTTCGCCATTACACCAAGCAAACAGGGAACCATCTTTGCTGAAAGTGAAGCCTTTGCAATTATTCCTGTCTTCTCTGCAAAACACAAAAAGGAAAAAACATGATTAATTGGAGAATGAGAAAAATGATGCATTGAAATTATTCTCTTAACTTCCTCTGCAGAAAAACAACTTTTCCCAAGTAAATTCATGAAAATATAGATATAGTGTACATTCAGGGTGGCAGGGTGGGCTAGCGCTGTTGCCTCACAACACCGAGGACCCAGGTTCGAAGCTTGGATGACTGCCTGTGTGGCATGTTCTCCCTGCGCCTGCGTGAGTTTCCTCCAACAGTCCAAAGATGTGCAGGACAGCAGGATTGCGCATGTTATTTAGCGATGCACAGGTTAGGTGGATTAGCCGTTGGAAATATGGGTACAAGGTAAGGGGGTGGATTTGGGTGGGATGCTTTTTGGAGCATCAGTGTGGACTCGATGGGCCAAATGGCCTGCTTCCAGGGATTCTATGATTTAAAAGACTCAAAAACCAATGAAGCAGAATCCATTATGCCAGATTTGTTGTTGGTAAGATGATAACCAAACAATACAACTGGTGCTTCAAACTTATTTTAATTCTAGTTTCCTCGTGAGTAAAAGCAATGACTTTGTGAAGGGGGAATGGGTGTCTTTCCATAGTGCCCATCAGTTTCTGGCTGACAGGGTAGAGAGACTTATGGTCAATATCTGTATCTTTGCGATTCTTCCTCCTTCACTTTCAATTTCAACCATTTTACTTTGGGCCGATACAATG
This sequence comes from Rhincodon typus, assembly GCF_021869965.1. Classification (NCBI taxonomy): domain Eukaryota; kingdom Metazoa; phylum Chordata; class Chondrichthyes; order Orectolobiformes; family Rhincodontidae; genus Rhincodon; species Rhincodon typus. The sequence continues at coordinate 10,888,841 of NC_063344.1, read as the reverse complement.
TTGGTCAGTTACCCATTGTTCTTCCAATCCCACTGTTTTTAAATCTCTCACAGTCATATGGGGTTCTGCCACTGGTCATACTATAATTGGGCGAAACAAAGTGGTGCAGAACAAATCATCCTCTGGACCTTCTTTGCTTAGACAGAAAGATACGACTTCTGCTCTTGGCCCCAATGCATGTCCCATCGTTCTGAGGAATTTATGGCTTAGGACTGCAGATACAATTCCCATGTCCTCTCATTTTATGCTAAAGTACAATGGTTCACAAACCAGCTGTGTCAGTGGGCATTGTTTCAGTTCTAAACATAGACAGACTTGTATTTATCGATTTTCATAGATTCTCATGTGCAAAGGATATCCCAAATGGTTTTACAGCCAATTAAGTACTCCTGAAAAGTTGCCATTGTTGTCATGTACGAAATGGGTTACCCAATTTGCATGCAGCAGGCTCCTGCAAACAGCAATGTGACAATCATCTAGTAATCTGCTATTATGATCTTGTTTAAGGGATAAATACTGACAAGGACACCAAGGGGAACTACCCTGCTCTTTTCCAAAATAAGTCCATGGGAACCAAGAGGGCTGATGGGGGCTTCGGTTTAAAGATATAACCATCAACAGTGCTGTCCTGCTTCATTTGACTTTTGTGTTCAAGCCCTTGGAATGGGGCTTGAACTCACAACTTTCTGACTCAGAATTCTACCAACTTAGTCACAGTTAAAACTGAAATGATTTTCTTGTAACAGTTTTCATCTAAATGTTGTGCCACAATCAACAAAAGATACACAAGTGCAATAAAAACAGCTGAATTTAAAATACCTTGTGAAAGAGGTATTTTCTGTGTATGTAGGAGGGCCATTGAGCATATAGATTCCTTCTGAACCTCGAACTGTAATACACAATTATATGGATTCACTGTAAAAACATTTCACACTTCATTTGGAATATTATCATATCACTGTACCAAAAGATGAAATTGGCATTAAATATGGTTTCAAGTTTGGTGATCACATATGTCTAGCCAGATTATGTATAAGTCAGGAATTGTGTTACAGTTATCAACATGAAATTCATTTATTGGGAGATTCAAAACAGCACCATGTCATTCTAGCTCTGAAACATGTTTATTTCAACATTTTATCTTCAGAATATTGCAACTCCTGGCAATTTTTAAGCAATGGCTTAATCACTTTATTGATTTGTTTCAAACAAAAATACAGGGATTGATATAGTAAAAGACAGCACTCCTTGCCCGTTAAAATCTAAACAGAATAACATTCAATATTCACGCTCATAACATTCAGCCTCATTGCACCCCGACCCCCGCTACAACAACCCAACTTAAAAACAGAAACTAGGAACAGCAATAGGCCATTCAGCCCTTCAAGTCTGCTCCACATTTCAATATGATCATGGCTGACCCTCTATCTCAATGCTATACTTCCACTCTCTCTCCATACCCCTTGATACATTTAAAATCTAAAGCTTTATCTATTTCTTGAATACTTACTACTATTCATGTTTTCTTTTAGTTAACACTAAGAAACATTTGTCCAGACTCGTGTACAATCTGGTAACCTGGACATCAGCCAGGCACTAAAAATTAGCAAACTGAGAATATTCATTGCAAACAAATTTTATTCTCAAATCCAGGAGTAAATTTGTCTTCAGTTCTTATGGGAATATGATTAAAACAAAAAGAATTTACAAATTGCAGTATTCTGTTTTAAAGAATACTTACTGCAAAAGAGAAAAGAAAAAGATACATTTCCACTGCCACAACATCTTGAAGCATCTCAAAATAATTCATAGTTTTTGGATTGCAGTGAATGTTATCTTAATATAAAGTATTGTCCATGCATCATTTGATGACTATTGAACATTCTCCTCACCTCAGTGATTCCTCATAGTCCAGTTGAGTGTAATATTTCAGACCAGAATGGTAGTGCAAAACTGTTCAGCTTGTCTCAGTTATGGGTTTACCCATTGATGTATTCCAGTGACAGACCCCTCTTTAATTCTAGGATACAGCACCTAACCAATCACTTACTTCAACCATACGCGTACAACTGATCTCTGAGCTTAACAATAGGATTCAGATAGGCAGAGTGTTGCCTCCTGAATGCACACACTCCTCCAGTTACCCCATCCCCAGATCATTGCATTAGAGTCTCCCACTGAGTGTAGTTCTTCAAACATCGACCTAAACTGTTGGAACTCCAGGAAAAAGGAGGAAGGAAAGAAATCCTCCGACTAAATCTGAAAGAATCTTGCGCACTCAAATTTGACAGTGGTGTCTAATTTACAGAATCAGTTCCCAGGTCACTGAATATTTCCAGGTATTATTATACATTGTCTAATATACCTTTTCAATTAGATGTTTTTTACTTGAAAGACTGTTGTTAGAACAGCAATATTCACAACTGCACTATCTATGCTACAAAATGAAGACAAACCATTCCTTTAAAACTGCATGGTGGTTGTTTCTTAATCTTGTAACTGAGTTACACACTGCCAAGGTAAACTTTGCTATACAGGCTTGCAAGATTGATGACTACCTGACAGGGCAAGAGAACCAGGTAAGTAATGCATGAATCCCCTGAGATCCTGCTCAAGAATCAGTTTTCCATTCTGGATAGTGGTGAGGGTGATAGCTCCTCAGGCAAGTTCAGCATGTGTCAAGCACATGGTATCTCGGGTGGGTCAGCTGTACAGGAGGGAGGGAAGAGAAGTGGAAAAGCTGTAGAGAATGGGAAATCATTAACTACAGAAACAGACAGGTTTTTCTGTGGCCAATGACACGGCTTAAGGTCGATATGTTGCCCACTTGGTGCCCAGGTCAGGGGTGTCGTTGAACAACCTGCAACATATTCTTCTATAGGAGGGAGGAAAACCAGAAGACGTGGGTCACATTGATACCAATGATATAGACAGGTTAGGGAAATGTGGTCCTGCAGTCAAAACTCAGGGAGTTGATAAAACATTAGAAAGCAAGATGTCACAAATAATAATTCCCTTTTACTCCCAGTATTAAACAAAAGTGAGTATATAAATAGGACGGCAAGACAGATCAATGCAAGGCTGGAAAGATGGTGAAGGAGGAAGAAGCTTTAAATTCTGGGATGGTAGGACTGGTTCTGGGGGAGTTGGTATCCATACAAGTGGGACAGTTAAACAGAGCCAAGACCGAGTACCTACGCAGTAATTTTTTGCTATTGTACTTTTTAGTGCTGTTTAGGAGGCTGTAAGCTAATCCTGCAGGGGTGCGGGAACCAGAGGAGAACATTAAAGGAGAACAACAAATACTGCAAAAAATACTGGGAGAAACAGATAGCACTAGAATAGAGAATAGTAATATAGTTAATAAAGAATACAGTAACCTAGGTTTTATTAACTGTGTCCTACATTGTATAGCATGGAGGTTATGCTGAACCCAGAAAAGGCACGAGATAGACCTCAGCTAAAGTTCACTCAATCCTCATTATACACCAGCAAGGGGTAGGGGAATGGACTTGGATAACAAAAACACGGAAAATAATCCCATGTTCCGCAAAGGACTGCACGATCAGTTTATCAAGGCAGATTAGACAAGACAATGGGGAAAAAAGAGGGGATCTGGGGTTGACTTATGACTACATGGATCTGCAGGTAGCATATCAGTGGATTATGAGGACTAAGTATGCCACACTAAGAAGAATGCAAACACAGTGGCGTACAGAACAGGTTTACGAGAATGATTCCTGGGGTGAGAAACATCAGTAATGAAGATAGAGTGGAGAAATTAAGACTGTTTTCCTTGGAGAAGGGAAGGCTGAGATGAGATTTGATTGAAATTTTCAAAATCATAAGTGGCCTAGACTTAGTAGATAAGAAGAAACTGTTTCCAGTTGAGAAAGGATTTTTCTTGCTCTTTTTGCAAATCAGTGCCTTCTCATTCTTGACCTTTTCATGAGTGGGAACATTTGCTAATCAGGAAGGCACTGCCTGAAAGTGTGGAGGATTCAGACTGAATTGAGGTCGAGGGGATTAGATGAATATGTAGGCATAAGTGGAAAGGGTGGGAGAATGACACTATGTCATGCTCATTTGGAGAGCTGTGTAGACACAATGGCTTCATTCTACTCCATAACAATTCTGTGATGCAGCATCTACTCTGCCAACCCCTTTAAGAATTTTGTAAATTTCTATGAAATCGCAGCTTCTAAGCATCAGGGAATATGGGTTCAGTCACCTCAATCTAGCCTCAAAGAAATCCGAGGAATCAGTCTGGTGTAATGATGCTGTCACTTTAAAAGGTTATTTTGTCCTGGTTTTTTTTTTGAAGAGAGGTTGTAATGCAGAGGTAGCGAGCTTGCTACTGAAGGCCACTTGAATAAACAGCCTGAATCGGTGTGGCCAGCTCTTACAGATCAGGATTTTGGAGTAGTATCAGAAGCTACTGGGGTCTCAACAGAGATGGAAGCTTCAGTGAATGTCTCCTGGCTGCTAGTCTCTCTGAGTTTTCTCTTGATGCTTTTCTCCTCCTGAATGGGAGAGCTGCATTGAGAATCTGTGTCTGAATTTTGCTTTTTCGCTAAGGCATGTGTTTATGGGATGTTACAATATTGGAACAGTTAATTAGTAATAGTTACTGTGTCTGTTATTTTGTTAAGTTTCCAACAAAGTTAAGTTATTCTAAATTTCTCTTTTTTTAGTTGTGTTATTGCATCTAGGCCAAGCACTTCACATTTGCCTTTGAAAATGAGATAAAGCTGAGGTCCAGGCTACCTTCTTAAAATATTTTGAAGGGGTCTGGTCTGGTCCAGTCCATAACACTGGTCAACTGCTGCTGCATTCCCTCTACAGTAAATCCATCCTTCTTTGGACAAAGGACCCAGAAATGCACACAACACACCCAGTGCAAACTCACCACTGTTCTATATAATTGAAGCTAATCTTCTTTACCCCATACTCAAATCTCTTGTGATTAAGGTTAACATAGCATTTGCCTTCTGAATTGCTTACTGAACTGCAAACCTGCATTCAGTGACTTATGAACAATATTTAAAAGACATGTGGTCAGGCACATCAATAGGAGATATTGGGAGGGATATGAGCCAAACGCAGGCAAGTGGGACAAGTTTAGTTTGGGAACATGGTCAGCATGGAAGAGTTGGACTGAAGGGTCTGTTTCCATGCTGTATGACTCTATGGTCTCTATAACACTTACATCCCTTTGGATATCAATAATTTCCAACTTTCCACCATTTAAGAAATACTCTACATCAAAGTGGATAACCTCACATTTATCCACATTATGTTCCATATGCCGTGCTCTTGCCCACCCACCCACCTCTTGAAGTCTTTTTACACTTCCTCCTCACAACTCTCAAAACTTCATGGGAATGTATTATCTGCAACTTGGAGATATTCTCATTAGCCCCCACATCCAAATCATTGATATATACTGTGAAGAGCAATGATCCTTGCAGTACTTCACTGTTCATAGTGAAAATAACCTATTTATTCCTAATGTATGCTCTCTGTCTGTTAATTAACCCTCAGTCCATGATAGCATATTACTCCCGATCTCATGCGTTTTAACTTTGTATACTATCTTCCTGTGTGGGACTTTATCAAAGCCTCCTAAAATTCCAAAAACACATCACTGGTTCCTCCTTACTGACTCTGCTAGTAACATCCTCAAATGTAATTCTCCCTTCAAAAACTCATGATGACTCCGCCCACTCCGATACTAACTTTCTCACTATACCTTAGTCACATCTTAACATATTCTAACATTTTGATTCTGACTAAAATCGAGTTTGCCAGTCTGTTATTCTCCTTTTTCCAACTCTTTCCTTTCTTAAACAGTGGGGTTATTTTTGTTGCTTTTCAATCTGCGGACACCACTGCAGAATTAATGGCGTTTGAGAGATGATCAGGAATATATCCACTATCTCTATCGGCATCACTTTCAACATGCCAGAATGAAGGTCATTGGGTCTCACAAAATTTGTCTATTTTCAGTCCCGTTAATTTTGTCTAACACTACTTTTTTACTAAGTTTTCTCACTTGCATGTTCCCACTTGACTCTTGGGTTTTAATTATTTCATGGAGACTTCTTGTGGTTCCTTGAAGATAAACATACAGCAGTATTTAGCTTATCTGCCAGTTACCTATTAAAAATTTTCTTTCTCTGTCACGAGGGTAAGCTCCTCATGCTTTTGACTGAAACGTGCTACAGTATAAGAAACAGGAGCAAGAGTAGGCCATTCAGCCCCTCTAGCCTTCCCCACCAAATTATACGATCAAGGCTGATTTTGCCCCAGGCTCAATTCCCCTTTCACACCAGTACCTCATGGCCCTCAACTCCTTGGTATTTCAAAAATCTACCTCCTCTTTAAATACTTTCAATGATCTAACTTCCAAAATTCTCTGGAGTTGAGGATGCTATTAATACATTGTAGTGTAATAGTTTAATCTCAATAAAAGGACACAAGTGCTCATTTTCTGAGAATTTGACCTTATCTCTGAACCTCTGTTTATTTGTTTTATTTAACCTATTTAATGTAACTTAGTCCAAAGATGTGCAGGTGAGGTGTACTGGCCATGCTAAATTGCGTATAATGTCCAGAGACATGCCAGCTAGTGGATTAGCAGGGAAATGCAGGGTTACAGGGATAGTGTGGGTCTGGGTGGGATGTTCTTCAGAGGGTCGGTCTGGACTCGATGGGCCAAATGGTCTGCTTCCAACTATAGGGATTCTATGGTTCTATTTAACCTATTTTTCTTAAACCTGTTCAGAGATGTTATTACACACCTCTAGAGCTGGTGAGACATGAACCCAGACCTTCTGGTCCAGGGGTGGGGACATTACCACTGCACTACAAGATGGCCCTCAACCCTCTGCTTCTTCCCTCATAAGCAGTTTTCAATCCATTTTGTTACTGTCCCATAATCCTCCCCAAAGTCCTCTGTCTGATAATTTCGGAAAAGCATTCTGAATCTTGATGTACATGGCATTCACTGTATTATCACCATCCACTACATTTTTTTTTGAACAATAACAAAGTTATTGTTTAAAGTAAGCACAAAGAACTATGGTTAAGCCTGGACATATTTGCAATAACAATTTGAAGTTTGTGTGTTCAATAAAGGCAGATCAATAAGCTGATGAAGAAAGCTAGAACAGAAAATGAAGTTAAATTATCAGGAAATATGAGAGCCAACTATAAAAACTTTGATTGACATGCGAACAGAAAAGAATTTGAAAAGACAAATGTGGGCCCATTTCGGGCACAGAGCAAGAATTTATAATGGCAAGTAGAGAAATGGAAGTGAAGCTTAATAACTACTTTGTGTCTGTCTTCACAACAAGTCTGCCAGAAATAAAAGAGATCCTAGGGATTAGTCAGAATGAGTAACAGGAATAAATTATCAGTAAAAAGGCAGAACTGGATAAATTAATGGGTCTAAAATTTGTAATTCGCTACAACCAAATAATCAACATTTTATGCTGTTGAGAGAAGCAACAACAGGAATAGTGCATGCACTGGTGGTGGTCTTCTGAAATTCTAAAGATTCTAGAATGGTGCTTGCAGATTAGAAGATTGTAAATGGAATCTCATTATTTCAGAGAGTATATCAGGAATGACAGACTTGGCAGTCTGGCATCAACAGTACGGAAATTACTGGAATCTATTAGAAAGGCTGTGATAACTGGATTCTTAGAGATTAATGATATGATTGGACAGAGTCAATACCGATTTATGAAAGGCAAATCATGTTTGACAGACTTTTGAAGATGTTACTCACACAGTAAATAAAAGGGAACCCATGCATGTGCAGCATTTAGATTTTCAGAAAGCTTTCGAGAAGGTCCCACAGAGGAAGCCAGAGGAGAAAATTAGAGCACATGTGTAAATGGTAATATATTGATATGGACTGAAGATTGGTCAATGGAAAGAAAATAAAGAGCAGGAATAAATGGGTCATTTTCAGGTGGGCAGGCTGTGACTATGGAGTATCACAAGAATCAGTGTTTGGACCCCAGCTGTTCACAATTGATATCAATTATTTGGATATGGAGACCATAGAGTCATACAGCATGGAAACAGACCTTTCAGTCTAACTCTTCCAGACCGACCATATTCCCAAACTAAACTAGTCCCACTTGCCTGCATTTGGCTCATATCCCTCGAAACATTTCCTATTCATGTACCTTCCAAATGTCTTTTAAATATTGGAACTGTACCTGCATCCACCACTTTCTCTGGTAGTTCATTTCACACACAAACCTCTCTCTCTGTAAAAAAGTAGCCCCTCATGTCCTTTAAAAATATGCCCCTAGTTTTGGGCTCCCCTACCCTGAGGAAAAGACCCTTGCTATTATCCTTATCTATGCCTCTCATGATTTATAAACCTCTATAAGGTCACTCTTCAACATTCTACTCTCCAGGTAGAAAAGTCCCAGCTTATTTTTAAAACTCAAACCTCATGTACTCAGCAACATCCTGGTAAATCATGTAACAGTTCCAAATTTGCAGATCAAACAACCCAGGTGGGAACGTGTGTTGTGAGGACATCATGATGGGGTTTCAACAAGATTTGCTCAGGCTATATGATTGGGCAAGAACATGGCAGGTGGAACATAACGTGCATAAGTCTGAGGTTATCCACTTTTTGGCAGGATAAACAGAGGGGCAGAGTATTTCTTGAATGGTGAAAGATCAGAAAGTGTTGATGTCCAAAGTGACTTTATTTCCAAGTCACTAAAAACTAACATATAGGGGCCTCAGGCAAGTGTTATGACAGTCATTACCAAAAGTGGATTTGAGTACAAGAGTCGAGATGTCTTGCTTCAATTGTATTGGAACTTGATGAAATCATAACTGGAGTACTATGTGCAGATTTGGATCCTGTACATAAGGAAGGATGTATTTGCCATCTAGGAAGTGCAATGTAGATTCATCAAACTGAATTCCTGAGATGCCCTATAAAGGAGTGAAAAAGTTGGCCTGCATTCTCTAGAGTTTAGAAGAATGAGAGGAATTCTCATTGAAAATTTAAAAATTCATTAAAGATTGGATATGTCAGATACAGAAAACATGTTTCCCTGGCTGTGGGATCGAGGACGTAATTTCAGAATAAGGTGCAAGCCATTTACAACTGACATGAGGAGGAATTTCTTCACTCAGGTGAATCTTTGGAATTCTCTACCCAAGAGGCTGTCGAAGTTTAGTAATCAACTATGTTGAAGACAGAGATCAATAGCTTTCTCGACATGAATGAAAAGAAGGGATATGGGGCGGGATGGTGGCTCAGTGGTTAGCACTGCTGCTTCACAGTGCCAGGGACCAGGGATTAATTCCAGCAATGGGTGACTGTCTGTGTGAAGTTTAGACTGAAGGGTGCTCCAGTTTCCCCTCTCAGTTTAAAGACGTGCAGGTTAGGTGGATTGGCCATGGTAAATGGCCCTGTAGAGTTCAGGCTATGGGGGCTAGGCATGGTCAATGCGGGGTTTCAGGAATAGGGTGGAATGCTCTTCGGAGGGTCTGTGCAGGCCTGATGGGCCGAATGGCCTCTTTCCGCATTGTAGGGATTCCATGATCTTATGATATAGGGATAGTGCAGGAATATAGTGTTGATATAGGTGGTTAATTGTGATTTAGAATAGAAAAACAGGCTCAAGAGTCAGAACTATCTACTCCTGCTGCTTTGTTACACAGTGGAGATCCTGAGGAGGAATGGGTTACATTCCTGCTTCAGCCCTAGATGGCCAAGAAAGGTGTTTTCATAATGTGGTGAAACAGGTTGACGATCAACCTACAAATCCTTCCAACACACACCAATGGCCAATGGCAAGAATGGGCGAAATTCCTGATCAGTCATACAATGGAAATAAATTGGAGCCCCAACCATCATGATTCATTGTTCTAGGCTACAACACGCAAAAATGTATGTTGTCGCAGCAATCGGAACTCCTTTGGGAGCTAGTTGGCTCAGCTGGCTGATGGTCAGTGTGGATCAGATTGATGTCAAAAGCATGGAGCTCAATCCCAATTCCAGTTGGTACAGATTCAGGATCTGCCTCCTTGCTGGTGGAGGTCATGGTGATGTGGCATTAGCTCAAAGAACCCAAAAAGAATTTATATTGTGCCCTTACTGTTGCAAAATGTCCTAAGGTGCTTTGCTGGAATGAATCCAAAGTTTGACACTGCGTTACATTTGGAAATATCACAATAGATGGTTAAATACTTGGCCAAAAAAGTAGATTTTAACAAGTATCTTAAAAGATGAAAGAGAGGCAAGATTTCAGGAGGGAATGGCAGAGCTTAGGATCTAGACATCTGAACCAATAGTGAAGCAATTAAAATCTGAGATCTGCTGGAGACCAGAATTAAAAAATTTTGATTCGATCGGATTTATTATTGTCACATGTACCTAGGTACAGTGAAAAGTTTTGTTTTGCATGCAGTACCGGCAGATCACACCATGCAAAATGCATTAGGGTAATAGAATAGAGTGAGGAATACAATGTTACGGCTGCAGAGAAGGTGCACAAAGAGCAAGATCAACATTAAATTTAAAATTTGAGACATCCATTCAGAAGTCTAATAACAGCAGGGTTGAAGCTGTTCTTGAATCGGTTGGTACGTGTGTTTAAGCTTTTGTTATCTTCTGCCTGATGGAAGAGATTATAATCAGGGAGGGTGGGGTATTTGATTATGTTGGTTGCCGAGAAGTATAGACGGAGTCAATGAATGGAAGGTTGGCTTATGTGATGGACTAGGCTGTGTTCACAGCTCTCTGTAGTAGGTACAGATCTCAGGTTGCAGGGGCTGGAGAAAACTATAGAAAGGGGAGGGCAAGGCCATGGAGTGATCTGAAAATAAATGAGAACTGTACAATTGGGGTATAATATTGGACCAAAAACAAATACAGGCCATGAAGGGTAGAAACAAAAGGTAAATGGTAACTTAGTGTGATTTAGAATATGGCCAGCAGAGTTGTGGACACAATCAAATTCAAAGGGGTGAAAAATGAGGGTGGCTGGCTGAGGAATAATTAATTCCACTTCTGCCACGTATTACTTGTAAATTTTGTACATCATTGGAAGAACTGGTTCAAAGAAATAAAAAAAAAGTGATAATGTACAAAACCTGGCTTAATTTTAATCACAATGAAGTCATTCACTGAAAATCACCTAAAAGTGTCCCTTCTGAATCAGTTTCTATTAATTAGGTCACCTGCAAAAATCCAATGAATAAAAAACTCCAAAGTCAATATAACTGTTAAACTTAACAATTTTTCGTTTCAAGTGAGCAGCATATAAACCTTCCATCTCAAGAGTACAAAGAATTCAGCTCTAAAGTTACTCAATATCAATCATGGCGCATATAGGCCAGGCATATCTTCACAGAGAACACTATTTTTGTCTCCTATACACCACGGGACATGTCTTTTTTTCCCAAAATACAGCTTTTTCCTACAAAAGAGTTACAGTTAGTCAAAGAAACTTGGACTGGCCAAATGCGTAGATTTTTTTCTCCGTATTAAAGACAGCCACTGTTTAACAATGGATTAATTTTCTCTCAAGTACTTCATATTTATGTAGACCCTTTACCAGAATTAATCGTACACGGCAATAAGCCACTCAGAGTTTGTCCTCTTCAAAAAAAATCAAAACATCCTTTTATTCAGATTGTGTATTTTAGTTCAGTAACATACTATGCATTTACATTAACATAATTCATTGCATATAAAATGTTTTGAAACTTAAGATGTTTGACAAATCTCACTGCTGCAAATGTTTTGTTTAAACTGTTGCACAGACTTTCATTTCAAAAATTATTACAATGTCACTTCCTGCAAAAACACTTTTTACTACATCTGAATTACTTTGGACTTAATAACTTTGAAAGTAAATCACAATAAATATTTTACATCCACAATAACAATATGACCTGGATTTCAGACATATTTTCTCCATGTGCCTTAGGTGAAAAAATTATATTGCAAAGAACAGGGACACCTATATTAAAACATTTTAACAATTATCATAACTCATACTAAGATGGCAGAAATATGCCAAGGAACTTCAAATGGGAGGAATTATAGAGATTCCTAGAGATTTTTACTAAAATCTTTGACAAGGTTCTGCTCAGTAGACAAATTGGTAAAATTAGATCATGTGGGATTCAGGATGAGCTTGCCAATTGGATTGACGGTAAGAGACAGAGGGTGGTCATGGAGGGTTGTTTTTTAGACTGGAGGCCTGTTAATAACGGTGTTCCACGGGGATCGGTACTCGGTCCACAAGATTGCATATTGTTCTATAAACGATTTGGATGAGAATATAGGAGGCATGGTTAATACATTTGCAGATGACACCAAAATTGGTGATATAGAGGACAGTGAAGAAGGTTATCTAGATTACAACCAAATCTTGATCAATTGGGTCAATGAGTGAGGAGAGCAGATGGAGTTTAATTTGGATAAATGCAAGGTATTACATTCTGGTAAGCACAAACAAGGGCAGGACTTATACAATTAATGGTAGGGGCCTGGGTAGTGTTGTAGAACAGAGAGACCTAGAGGTTTAGGTACATAAGTCTTTAAAATTTGCATCACAGGTAGACAGGGTGGTTAAGAAGGTGTTTAGCATATTTGCCGTCATTGCTCAGACCTTGGAGCTTAGGAGTTGGAATGTCATGTTGACGTTATACGGGATGTTGGTGTGGCCTCTTTTGGACTAACGTATACAATTCTGGTCAGCCTGTTATATGAAGGATATTATTAAATTGGAGTGGGTTCAGAAAAGATTTACCAAGATATTGCCAGGAATGGAGGGTTTGAGTTATTAAACTGGCTAGGACTTTTCCCACTGGAGCATAGGAGGTTGAAAGGTGACCTTGTAGAAGTTTATAAAATTGAGGGACATAGATAAGGTGAATAGCAAGGGTCTTTTTCCCTAGGGTGGGGAGAATTCAAAACTAGGGGACATATTTTTAAGGTGAGAGAAGAAAGATTTAAAAAGGCAACTATTTTACACAGAGAGTTGTTCATGTGTGGAATGAACTGCTAGAGGAAGTGATGGATGCAAGTACAGGTGCAAGATTTAAAAGACATTTGGATAAGTTCATGAATAGGAAAGGTTTGGAGGAATAAGGGCAGGCAAGTGGGACTAGTTTACTTTGGGGACATGGTCGACATGGATTGGTTGGACTGAAGGGTCTGTTTCCATGCTGCACAACTCTATGGATTTTGAGGAAGTGGAACAGAACTAAAGGTATGATGAAGAGTTCCAGAGTCAGACCAAAATGGCCCAAATTGCTTTCATCACAATGAATATAGAAGTGCCATCATCATCTGTATGATAAATCTCAATAAGTAAGTCTTATTTTATTTCTGGTTGTACTGCATCTTGCCCTGGTAGATGTGCTCTGTATGTCCCCTGTATGCCTATTTTCTAAATTTAATGCAGCTTGCACAGCTTTGCTGGACTCCTCTTGGAATAGCACTTACTCAATCTAAGGTGGTACTGCTCACAGATCACTAATATGTAAACAAGAATCCAAAGCCTCATTTTACTAGAAAGACTAGAAATTGTGTCATTACATCTGTATTCTGTGTCTAATGATCGGAAGGCATTAAGATATATTCCCATCAGAGAGCAATCAAAGACAAACAAGCCCAAGATACCTTCCTCCTTCTGATAAAAGACCAGCCACTTGAAACATTTCCTGTTTCTCTCTTCACAAATACTGCCTGTCCTAGATCAACAAGGCTGCCAGGAAATGGGTGAGATATTAAATGAGTATTTTGCATCAGTAATTACTATGGAGAAGGATAAGGAATCTCGAAAACTTGGAGAAATAAACAGTGATACCATGAAAAGTGTCCATATTAGAGAAGGGAGTGCTGGATGCCTTAACACACATAAAGGTGGATAAAATATTGGCACCTGATCAGGTGTATCCCAGAACTCTGTGTGAAGCTAGGGAAGTGATTGCTGTGACCCTTACTAAGACATTTGTATCATCGATAGCCATCGGCGAGGTGCCACAAGACTGGAGGGTTGCTAATATGGTGCCACTATGTAAGAAGGGTGGTAAGGAAAAGCCAGGGAACTAGAGACCAGTGAACCTGATGTCAGTGGTGAGCAAGTTGTTGGAAGGAATCCTGAGGAACAGGATTTACGTATATGTGGAAAGGCGAGGACTGATTAGGGATAGTCAACATGGCTTTGTGCGTGGGAAAGTGTGTCTCACTAATTTCATTGAGGTTTTTGAAAAAATGACAAAAAAGATAGACAACGTCTCTGCCTTTGTCAATATAGACTTCATTAAGCATTTTCATGGTAGACTGGTTAGCAAGGTTAGATCACATGGAATCCAGGGAGAGCTAGCCAGTTAGATACAAAATTGGCTTGAAAGTAAGAGACAGGGTGCTGGTGGAGGGTTGTTTTTCAGACTGGAACCCTGTGACCAGCGGTGTGCCAAAGGATTGGTCCACTGCTTTTTAACATTTATGTAAATGATTTGGATGAGAATAGAGGCATAGTTAGTAAGTTTGCAGATGACGCCAAAATTGGTTGTCTAAGTGGACAGTGAAGGTGGTTATCCCAGGGGACAACGGGACCTTGATCAGATGGGCCGAGGAGTGGCAGAGAGAGTTTAATTTAGTTTTAAATGTGATGTGTTGCATTTTGGTAAGGCAAATCAGGGTAGGACTTATACACTTAATAGTAGAGTTGTGGGGAGTATTGCGAACAAACACACCTTGGGGTGCAGGTTCATAGCTCCTTGAAGGTGGAGTCACAGGTAGACATGGCAGTGAATAAGGCATCTGGTACGCTTGCCTTTATTGGTCAGTGCATTGGGTATAGGAGTTGAGATGTCATGTGGCAGCTGTACAGGATATTGGTTAGGCTGCTTTTGGAATACTGCATTCAATTCTGATCTTCCTACTATAAGAAAGATATTGTTAAATTTGAAAAGGTGCAGAAAAGATTTATGACTAATTCCAGCATTGTTAGACCTGTTTATTTCACTTCACAACTCCTCCAATGTTCTGCTGTGTTTCAAAGTTGGAAAACATCAGGCAACTCATCTCTCATCACACCACCACTACCTCTCTGGAAAGAAGGCAAGCCTTCAGCTAAAGCCTCTAAATGAATGCAAGACCTACAGGCAAAAGTAGGCAATTCAGGCTCATGGTCTTCTGCCATTTAACATAATCATGGCAAATCATATATCGGCCTGAACTCCACGTTCCTGCCTGCTCTCCACATCTGTTTTACCCATTACTAAACAAAAATCTGTCTGTTGCCTCCTTAAAGTTATTTAGTGCTCCAGCGTCTGCTGCACTTTAAGGCAGTGAATTCTACAGATTCATGACCCTTTGAGAAGTGATTCCTCTTCATCTGTGTTTTAAATCTACCTAAAGTTAAATTTCATTGCCGTAAAATATGGCCTCTCATTGTAGAATGCCCCACGAGGGCTAAATGTTCCCCCATTTTCTCCCAAATCAAACATCACTTGGTGTCCCTTCCTGACAACTGTAGTCACCATCTAACCACAAATAGAGCCAAATGCTGGACTCTCAATTCAGATTCAATCTGACTGCTTGGCAGAAGTTTGCAGGTACTCCGACCTCCTGCTGAATATTGGAGATAGTAGGAACTGCAGATGCTGGAGAATCCGAGACAACAAGGTGCAGGGCTGGATGAACACAGCAGGCCAAGCAGCATCATAGGAGCAGAGAGGCTGACGTTTCGGGCCGAGACCCTTCATCAGAAAAGGGGGAGGGGAAGGGGGTTTTGAAATAAATAGGGAGAGAGTGGGAGGCGGATAGAAGAGGGATAGAGGAGAGGAAACAAACAGGTCGAAGAGGCGGGGATGGAGCCAGTAAAGGTGAGTGTAGGTAGGGAGTTAGGAAGGGGATAGGTCAGTCCAGGGAGGACGGACAGGTCAAGGGGGCGGGATGAGGTTGGTCGGTAGGAGATGGAGGTGCGGCTTGAGGTGGGAGGATGGGATAGGTGGGAGGAAGAACAGGTTAGGGAGGCAGGGACGAGCTGGACTGGTTTTGGGATGCGGTAGGGGGAGGGGAGATTTTGAAACTTGTGAAATCCACATTGATACCATTGGGCTGCAGGGTTCCCAAGCGGAATATGAGTTGCTGTTCCTGCAACCTTCGGGTGGCATCGTTGTGGCACTGCAGGAGGCCCAGGATGGACATGTCGTCTGAAGAATGGGTATGAGTTGCAGTTCCTGCAACCTTCGGGTGGCTTGGGAACCCTGCAGCCCGATGGTATCAATGTGGATTTCACAAGTTTCAAAATCTCCCCTCCCCCTACCGCATCCCAAAACCAGTCCAGCTCGTCCCTGCCTCCCTAACCTGTTCTTCCTCCCACCTATCCCCTCCTCCCACCTCAAGCCGCACCTCCATCTCCTACCGACCAACCTCATCCCGCCCCCTTGACCTGTCCGTCCTCCCTGGACAGACCTATCCCCTTCCTACACTCACCTTTACTGGCTCCATCCCCACCTCTTCGACCTGTTTGTTTCCTCTCCACCTATCCTCTCCTCTATCCGCCTCCCACTCTCTCCCTATTTATTTAAAAACCCCCTTCCCCTCCCCCTTTTCTGATGAAGGGTCTCGGCCCGAAACGTCAGCCTCTCTGCTCCTATGATGCTGCTTGGCCTGCTGTGTTCATCCAGCCCTGCACCTTGTTGTCTCCTGCTGAATATTGATTAGATCATATCACTAGACCAATCATCCAGCCTGGGCTATCCCTCTGGAAACAAGCTCAAATCTCAAAACAGCAATTAATAATTCACCATGGAATCAAAAACCATCTCTGTAGTGGCGATTTGGAAATTAACACTGAATTTTGTAAAATCCCGTCTGATTCAAGAAGGCGCTTTCGGGGAGGAAATCTGCAATCCTTACCTAGTTTGGCCGAAACGACTCCAAACCTGCAGCAACGTGGCTGACTCTTAACCGTCCTCCAAAATGGTCAGGGACAGTTAAACAGTTCAAGAGTGAGTAGGAAAGGGGAACAAATGCCTGCCATGACAGCAGCACTAGTCACCCCACCATAGGAGAAATCTGATTGCACTGGAGCGACCAGTTTGAGGTGTATAAACTTCTTGGGCTGTGAAGGGAGGGACGTTTTTCCTCTTTGTAGAGGACTCAATAACCAGGGAGCGCAGTTTTAAGCCAAGGGGCAGAAAGGAATTTGAGGCAAAGAGGGTGTGGGAATCTAGAAACATTGGGTGGTCGTGGAAAAACTCTCAAGACATTTAAAAAGTATTTATATGACTTCTTCGAACGCCACAGCATACAAAGCTAAGAGGTGGCAGATGGAGTCAGAGTAGATGGACATTGGAGGGACAGCACGGACACGACGAGCCGAAAGGCCTCTCTCCGTGCGGTACTAAACAGGAATGCAGGTAGCTATAAAACTACGTGTAAATATATTTAATTTCCAGCAATACCAAGAGCATGAACAACGAGTACACAGTGCGTTCTATCTTTAGATTAGAAAAGGAGAGGGAGCCTTACTCCATTTAATAAAACCGTGCACCAACCTGCCAACAGTGGCGTGGACTGCGCCATCTTCAACCGGAAATGCCGTCATCGGCCACGCCCCATTCCCCACCAAGACCACGCCCACACCCGTGAGACCACGCTCCCTCTGGGGTTAGGAGTCATGCTCCGCCTCCTCTCGTGGCTGAGTAACACGTCGCTCCAAAGGCGTCCGTGCCTTTCTCCAAACCCCTTCCTTCTGACGGCCAGGCCGGAGAACGACCAGGTACGGGATCCACTGAAGGTGGGCCGCATTCCCAGCCGCGCCGTATGGGATGGGAAGTGGTTTCTGAATCGGTATCTGGGAGGTTCGAGCGGAACAGCGGAGGGATCAGGGGATGGTAGTGTGGAGGGGGAACTATGTTGTGCTGGCGGAGAGCGAACTATATAATTTCCGGTTCCGGCGGGGCGCTGGTTTTAGTCTCTTCAGGTTCTAGGCGACAGCGGAGGTGGTGAGCAAGGTAAAGGGTTTTAAATGTACCAAATAGACCAGGGTGAAGCCTTTATATGTACCAAATGGACCAAGGTGAGGGTTTGAAATGTACCAAACGGACCAGGGTGAGGTGGGTTTTAAATCTATTTTTAAATCTGAAGCCTTTATATGTACCAAACGGACGAGGGTGAGGTGGGCTTGAAATGTACCAAACG
>NC_063344.1:10835335-10870605 GCF_021869965.1 Rhincodon typus | reverse complement strand
TACCAAACGGACGAGGGTGAGGTGGGCTTGAAATGTACCAAACGGACCATGGGGCAGGAGCTGGGGGCAGGCTTTTATGATTTATAAGTACACGTGTTAATTCTTCTTGTTTACATGTACCTGAAAATGGGCATTTTGTCTGAAGTAGTTGTCCTTTATCACTCCTTCACCTTCTCATGCTGTTTAATACCCTTGATTGGACAGCTGCTGCTGAAAGAGGTTGCATTTCTCACTAGCATGCCTTAAATCAAATTCTGGTGCAAAAATCAACATCAAAGATGCAAAACGTAAATAGATTTTTGAGGGATTGATAGTTATACAGTTTTTTTTTGAAAGATTGCCCCCTCCTGTCCACCTCACCCCAGCCTTGAAGAGGGTCGTAGGTGTGGTGATTTAGAAATATTTATACGTTAATGAAAAATTCTTGTGCAAACTTGATTACTATTTAGTATTAATGTTGCGTTTGGGGATCAGTTGTTTGCTTTCGCAACTTTTGATTTTGTTTTGCGTCCCTTGTTTTTTGTTTTGTCCAATGTTTTTGTCATTTATCTATCTCAAGCATTTAGGGCAGAAATGTCAGGCTTATTGTGCTGCAGTGTATGTAGCATGTAAGACAAGATAAAAGAATTTGTATAGGAGCCTTCTCTCTTTAGGAGATATTTCAGGTAGAATGAGATTATATTGGGCAGTTACTCTTGTAATGTGGGCAAATGGGATTTAGTCAGAGTGAGGTTCTACAAATGGCAACGCAATGAATAGTCCATTAATGTGACTTGTTATTAATTGGGTGCAGAATTTTGTTCAGAACTCTTGAGAAAACAATTTGAATATTCCACAGGATTTCCAATCACCCGAGTCCCGTACCACAGATTTTTTTTTTTGTTTTAATCAATCTATAATCTGAAGAACTGAAACTTCCAATAAAACATCTTCAATGATATACATATTTCACTCGGATCCCAGAGCCTAAACCTTCTGCCTCTGAGGCAAAGATCTTTTCAATTTTATCTCTTAGTTAAGGTCATAACAATCGTTCCTCTCTTTGTAAGTGTGCATTTGATGAGTTTTCTTCCTGTATGGAGCAATACATGCAGCTAGGTACTGGTAAAAGTCAGTTGTAACGGTACAATAGTTTAGAAATTAGGTCAAGAGTGTGTCATGATTTCAAGATTGAGCTAAGGCTTTTGTGCATTTTTTATGCCATCTGTGGTTGTTAGCTTTATGAAGCCTTTAGCACAATAACATGGTGCTTCTCCAAAAAATCAGACTCATTTTTGGTTGTTTTTGTTGAAGCACAAGAGATTTAATCAAACAATATGAAAAACAGTCTATTTATTTAGTTTTAAATTGACCCTTTTCTGGTTTAAAGTCCACCATACATTATGCCCCACTTAAAAAAAAATGCATACCTAATTAATTATTCCAGAGCACAGATGGTGCTAAATTGCCAGTTGCTTACATTGGGGAGGGTGATAGCCTGGAAAACAAGTGCCTGTCCTCCATTTGGAATCTTGTCTTGCCCCTGCCTTTCCATGCAAGAAAAGAAATTGGCTGAAGATGAGAAATTGCCTCCATAGTCTTCATCTGTAAATATCAGAAGTTTTAATGACCAGTCAGAATTAGCGTTAATTTGTGTATGAGTTATTTTTGAATTGGCAGTATTTTTTCTGGCTGTGGATGACATTTAAAATAAGCATGAAGAAATGTGACCTGCTTCAAAATAAAAATTGTCTTTCGTATTACGAAGATTTGGATTAGCATGTAATGCATGTTTTTCCCAGTAGGTATGTGTGGGAGCAAATGAGCTCTTTCATCAGATGGGGTTTTTGACCTTTCATTGAAGCAATCCAATCCAAAGATATAAATTCCACACTTTGTGGATGCTGGGTGCTCTCTCTTTGACCTTTGTGTAGCCTTCAACATGGTCAACCGTATCGTCCTCCTTTTGACTTTTTCCTGTGTTGTCCAACTTGGTGGAAATGTCCTCACTTAATTTCACTCTTGCCTGTCCAGTCATAAATGAATCTTGAGCAAAAGTTTCTCTTTCTGTTTATTTCCATTGTCTCTCAAGTTCCCCAAGAATGTGCAGCTGCAGGCTGTTCTTTAGTTGTGCAAAGTGGAGCTGTTACCAAACTAATGCCAATATTGACTCCTTTTGTGCCCTCTATTAACATTGTTATTGAACTACTTGATTATTATTCACTCCTGGATTAACTGCGATTTTCTTCAGTTAAAACATGGAAAGAATGAAGTCCTGCACCTGATAAAGTTGATTTTCATCCGTCTTTACAGCCCTGTCCATGGCCACAGTTCCATGCTGATCCAGACTGGATGAAATATTTTCATACACATTTGACTTTTGTTTTTGCCCATATATCCTCCAACACAAATTCTTGACTTCCCATCTTGGTTAGATCACCTATCTTTACCTGCAGGCTCCAATTTACCCAAAACTCTGCCTATCCTGTTCCAGTCTTATTCACATTACCTACCTGTTCTTGTTAGCCTGTATTGGTTCTTGATTTCCCTCTCCATTTCTCCATGTCTCCCTTTTTGTAATTTGATTCTTATATTTAAATCCCAAACTGGTGTTGTCTGTCCTATCTCAGTAGATTTTTAAAGCTCAACTCTGTTCATCTGTATTACAGTCTTTTATGCAGGCTGTTCTCATTTTGCATTGTTGGCCATGTCATTAACTGCCTGGGCCCAACTCTGGAATTCCCTCCGTAAAACTTGAACTTTTATTTCTTATCATTTTGTCAAAAAACCTTGGTCACCTTATCAGAACGTCCTCCTTTGTCTCAGCATCTATTTTCATCTTTTACTGAATCTCTTAGACACTTTTCCCCCCACGTTAAAGTAGCTGTATAAATGCAAGTTGTCTTTATGTTAGGTTAGGTTATAATTATACTGCAAATGGCCAGCCCTACAAAATAGAGGCTGTGGAGAAAGAAATGCAGAATGTTTGTTTCTTAACATTGGGTTGTTTGAGTAGCTTGTTCACTTGGTCTGGGTTTTCGCTTATTTACATACCTCGGCACTGCTTCCTAAACTGTATTGACTGCCTGTCATTTCAAGACTCAATTTTGACAATGTTGCCTTTTAATCCATTAAAAGTGAAAAATAGTTACTTATTTACTACCCGTGTGCAGTTGGTTTGAGGACAGTATGCATACTTTAATTGGCACAGACTTGAAGCAGATCAGGTTCTGATTAAGGAGAGGAGTTTAATGCAATCTCATGGAGATGATGTACTATCCCCTCTTCAATTTTTCATATCCTGGGTGGTGGGATAAGGATTAATTTTGGTTGTCGTGTAGCATCCTGTATTGGCTGCTACTGATTGTGAAGATAATTAAAAGTTCAGCTATGTTTGCAGGGATGTTGCTGCTGCAAGGTAGGTGGAAAAAGAAGTCATCAGACCATCCTTGGTCATTTTGGTTATGGATTTAATCAAAGATTTAGTAAATGCTGTGGGATCTGTTCAGCACAATTGACTGAGAAATCCAAGAAAGGAACAAATGACAGAAAAGTTTAAACAGATTAGTGAATCTTTTGAAGTTGTAATTTCCTTTTTAAGTGATTTTTGTTTTTACTACAAATCCAAATTATCTCTCCACATGGTTACTGAAATTAATTTTCTTAAAGTTGGAATTAATTCTCTTTTTTTAAACTGAATTTTAGTCAGCTTGTGTGGTACAAAACCAGTTTGGCCCAGCAAAATAATGGTGGCCAAACAGAGAATCCGGATGGCAAACGAGAAACACAGTAAAAACATCACACAACGAGGGAATGTTCCCAAAAGTTCGGTAAGTTTTAGTCTTTGTGTCTCTGTGTGCTGTAAAATTGAACTAAATCACTTGTCTTTTTGCCCTGTGGAACTGCTTGATTTATGGCTAATAATAAATTAAGCCTCAACTAAATTTACCTCTAACATGGTTCAATAATTAGATTGCCCAACTAATAATTGGGGCTTCAAGAGAATTAATTTCTTTCCCCTTCCAAACCCTATCTCAATAGGGACTTTATGCTGCACAGAAAGCTTCAGGCTCTGCTAAAGTTCTGTTAAATTTTTAGTGCCAGAAAATTTGAAATTAAAAGCCTTTTAAAGTCTGTTCACTACTCCTAGTTTTAAAAAAAAATTCAGTTCCCATTTGTGACATCATTCCCTCCCTTGCTCTGATTTTCAGTTTCATTTTTCGACAGTCTTTCCAAATTCCTCGCCATATGAATTGATTAGCCTTTATGAGCCACTGATGATCCCTGAGCTCGTATACTGTTCTGTGTGGTAATGTCAGTATTTCTGTCTTAATTGATTGAAAGCTTAATGATGCCTCCATCAAAATAGGGCAATGATGAACCGATTGGAATCTTCTACTTGTGTTTATCGTTATCAGTTGAGCTACTGTGCTGTACTACTTAGCTAATCTGTGTATTTCAGTCATAAGAAGCAATGTTATGCTTTCTGGTTATTTAGGACCTCATCATTTCAAACTTACTCACTGAAATAACTGATGCTGGATATGTTTGTGAAGTAATGAGTAGCACGTTTGTCATTCCAGAAAACAACACCAGATGAAAAATCATCAGTTGGTCCCTGGCTATTGGCACTTTTCATTTTTGTTGTTTGTGGATCAGGTAACTTTTAATATTTTTCAAGTCGTTTGTTTAAATCAACATTGATGTTGTGTGTAATATAGCATAATTGAGAATACAATCTGGCTAAAACCGCCATCATGAGTCTTCAATAGTGAAGATAAGCTGCTTCAAAATGCTTAATGATATTGATGGCTCGTAGATGATTAACGTGTTTGTCTTGGATAATGCACTTTACAAAATGTAATGTAAGGAGTCATTTGCCATCCCAGAACCTGAGTATTGCTGGAAAAAGATATGTTGAATTGTAGCTTCTTGTTTGGCATTCGTTGCGACATAATTTTGAAAAATATCAATTTGAAGATAAAAACTAAGATTCGTACTTGATAGCAACTTAAAACCTGACATTTGACTGTCAATCTTAATTGGTGCATTTTTTCCATGGCAGCTATTAAAATCCACTGCTGTCAGCACACAACCTCGACTGAATTGGCCTGAGGAGTTGGGTCAAAGTGGCTATGGTGTTTTTGTTTTGTGTGGGGAGGTGGCATTGGCCTTTGCTTTTAAACACTAATTAACATGACGTAAAACTGGCACAGTCTAAGGATGTGCTAGCACTGACGTCACTGCGCACATAACGTGGCAAAGCCAGCAATATGCTCATGGTGGTATCCTGAAGTATGTCACATTCAGCTGGCATCACTACTGTCTGCCCATGTGCAGAGGCTAGCGGCCATTTGGGTGAGTGGTGTAATTTCTCAATTTTTTGCAGTCATTTTTCAGGCAGTTTGCCTTTAAATCAGAAATTGATGTCCAGTAAATAATAGAATTAATTTGTTTTGATTTAATTGAAAATCAGACTTTCTCATGTCTTGCTTGTTCTTTAAGATTGATTTTTACTTCCCACACCACCACCACCACATTTTTTGGATATCTTGGCATCATTTTGGTTTGTTATTTCCTCGCCCCTTCAGTTGACTTTTCTTCGCCCCATACCCGGTTTCATTTATCTTTTTTTTTGCTATGGCTCCTCATTTGAAAGTGCCTGAATGTTGAAGGCACGGATTCTTGCCTTTCCTCTCATGCTGAAGCCCTGACGTCAATATCTGGATTGTAGCTGAGTGTTTGAGGTTTGCATTCCTGATGGAATTCATTTGATGAAAAGCTTGGCTGGTTGAAGCTATCTTCCATCACTTGGGAGCAGCTAACATGTTTATAACAGCCTGGGTTTTGATTTATCCTTTGTGAATTGGACATACATGCACAGTCATCCTTTTCAAGTAGGTGCCTGAATCATAGCTGTCCTAGAACAATTGGTTCAGAGCACTGTCCTCTGAGGGGGAAAGGTTGAATGGAGTGGTCAGGGATTGGTGTTGGGCACTCACATAGAATGTTTCACCATAGTGAAAGGCATTCAGCTCAACAAGTCTTCTTGCTCCATAAGATCCTGCACTCACTCACTTTGATCACTCAGCATAACATAGTCCTTGCTGTTTCATGTACTAACCTAGCTTCCCCCAGTGGCATCTGTTATTTGCTTTTTACTGTTAGTTAGCCAGTTCTACATTCTCACCATCTCTAAAAGAAGTTTCTCAGCAGTTCCTTATTGAGTTTGTTAACGTAGATAATCTGCTATTTATGACTTTATAGTTTTGGGCTTTGTTTTTTCTTGCTTATTTACATAAGTGACCTGGATTCCAAAATTATCAAATATCCTGGGAATGTATTAAATTGGGGTGGAGCCTGCGGGCTCATGACAGACCGAGACAATCTCTAAGTGGATAGAATAGGTCAGGAGAAATCAATTTGTGCACTATAAGAAAAATAACATTTGAGAAATCAATCATGATGATTAGTCTAGTTGAGAGAATGGAAGAGATCTGGAATATATTGACTAACCAGTCATGGTGAAGCAACAACAAAAACAGAAGTTGCTGGAAAAGCTCAACAGGTCTGGCAACATCTGTGAAGAAAAAAATCAGAGTTAACGTTTTGGATCCGGTGACCCTCCCTCAGAACTGAAAGGTCGAGAGTGTGCATGTGACGCTGCGTGGCTCTGAGTGCGCATTTTGGGATGCGGTGAGCGCAGCTGACTGTGGAGCATTGAACGTCACGGAGATATCTGTGATCCTGGGAGGATTCAAAACATGAGGGGTGAAACTTCAGTTGGAATCCACGTGGGGTGAGTCTGAGCCGGAGGCAGTCACCCGAGGAATGTGATATGGCAATAGAAATGAATTTTAGCAAATACTCGGTCAAACACCAGGAGTGAGAGTGAAATTAATGTCGGTGGGCAAGAAGAAAGATTGGAATGGAAATCCTGTCGGAGAGAGGAGCAGAGCTTCTTCAAGGTGGGCATGCCTAAAAGAGATGTGGCAGTGAATTAATACGAAACAAAAATGGAAAGAACTGCAGATGCTGTAAATCGGGAACAAAAACAGAAGTTGCTGGAAAAGCTCAGCAGGTCTAGCAGCATCTGATATGAACAAGTCAGTTAACATTTCGGGTCCGGTGACCCTTTTCATTTAGCGGTGAAGCAGCAGTTGTCAAAGCAAACAGAATGCTGAGTGTATTACTGAGTGTATCTTTAATCTCAAAGCATTTCATGGGAGTGGCGTGCAGTTTTGACTGAGACATTTTACACATGGGGATAGGTGATCAAACATCTGGTCATAGTGGGAGCTTTTAGACTTTAAGATATTTCTTAAAAGGGAAGAGTTGGACAATCATAACTAATATATTTCCGAGTCCGGATGGCTTTACTTGGAGGAAATCTTACAAATGGTATAGTTCCCATGTATCTGCTGCTCTTGTGCTGCTGCTACTGAACATCAGTGGTGGAGGGAGCGCATGCTTGTGGATGCGATGCCACTCAGTGAGTTGCTTCGTCCAGGATGGTGTCAGACTTCGTCTTGTTGAAGCTGCACTCGTCTGTGCAAGGCAGAAGCATTCAATCACACTTCTGGTCTGTGCCGTTTTAGATGGTGGATAGGCTTTTGGAAGGTAGGAGGTGAGTTACTTGTCAATTAAATTAACTGAGAGGCTTGCTTCATCCAAACATTTGTTCTCTATAACATTTTGTAACTGAATTAGGAGAGCTGATTAGAAATCTTTTTTTAATGTTGCATTTGTTGCCATTTGGCTCCTGAGTTTTGCCATGTTGGATTGCAACATGACCTTCAAAGACACAAGTTAAAAAAATTTGGCAAGATGTCTGAAGTACCTTTATTTTTTAAGCAGGCTGCTTGTATATTTGATATATACATCTTTCTCTTGCTAGGCAGTAGTGTGAATTATTTTGGTGCAAGTGACATGCCAAGAGGAGTCTGGTAAGCATTAGGTATAGTTAGTATCAGGTATAGCCCAGTGAAGATGTTTGATTTTCCCCAAAGTAATATTTTGAATCTGCTTGCTAAATGTAAAATTGTTACTGGTCAAGGAACAAATTGGTCCAGTCTAGGATTACTTATAATTAAATCAGGTACTACACTTTACACTTTAAGTATTAACTTGGTAAATATTCCACATGACCTGTTGCTTTTAACACGTTGTTATTCTCTTAGTGTGACATTTAGCCATGGTATTTTTAAGATGCTATTGATGTTCTCAAAATATTTCCTCATATTTTGAAAATTAACTACCAGTACTATCTCATGACAGATCTGGTGAAGCTAATTCAGCTTCCTCCATTCCACATTGCTGCAGTCTCAGATTCTGCTCCCCTTTTTTCATGCAGAAAATGCACTCTTTCTTGAATGTAAGACTGGGCTGCTCCTGCTCCTTGCACCAAATTCTGTTCGTTGTGCAGGTGTGATCTGGATGAGTCAAAACCTGTGGAAACAGACCCTTTGGTTCAGTCTCTCTACATTGGGGAAACGATGTGTAGACTGGATGACCGCTTCATAGAACATTTACATCCTCCTCGTAAAAAAAAAAAGACCCTGAGCTTCCAGTTGCCTGCCACTTTAACACACCACCCTGTTCCCTGGCCAACATCTCTGTCCCAGGCTTGCTGCAGTGTTCCAGCGAAGCTCAGCGCAACTTGGAAGAACAACACAATATCGAGTTCAATAATTTTAGGGCTTAAATCTCCCATGTCCTGGCCCCTACCCGACACACCAGGCCTTGTTATCACATAGCCTACCATTACACTACCCCTATTGTTAGTCACTAAAAATCCACATTAACAGCTATTCACCCTCCTAGCTAGGTTGTTGTCAACTTCTTTGTCTGTCCAACTGCTTTTCTCTCTCTTTGGGCTCTATCCTTTGTCCTGTCGTTTACTCCCTACCCCACCCCTCTCCCTTTTTTCTGCATATAAATTGATGTTTTCTTAGCTACCAGCAGTTGTGAGGAAGGGTCACTGGACCAAAATGTTAACGCTGAATTTTTTTTTCTTCACGTACTGCCAGACCTGCTGAGCTTTTCCATTGACTTCTGTTTTTGTCCCTGCAGTTCAATTGGTCCGTGCTGACCGTGCTCCCAAACTAAACTAGTTCTACCTGCCTGTGTTTGGCCCGTATCCCTCCAAACCTTTCCTGTTCATTAACTTATCCAAATGTCTTTCAAACATTATAACATACCTGCATCCACCACTTCCCCTGGCAGTTCATTCCACGCACTAACCACACTTTTTTTTTAAAAAAAGATTGCCCCTCATGTCCTTTTTAAATCTTTCTCCTCACCTTAAAAATGCCATCTAGTGTTGTACTCCAACACCTTAGGGAAAAATCTTTGCTATTCACTTATCTATACCCCTCATGATTGTATAAACCTCAATTAGGTCACCCCTCAGTCTCCTACGCTCCAATGAAAAAAGTCCCAGCTTATTTTTTTATAACTCAAACTCTCCATTCCCAGCAACACCCGAGTAAATCTTTACTGAACACTGTCCAATTTAATAATATCCTGCCTATAACAGGGTGATCGGAAATGTATACAGTACTCCAGAAGAGGCCTCACCAACCTCAACGTGGCATCCCAACTCCTATACTCAAAAGGTCTGAGCAATGAAGGCAAGCATGCTAAATATCTCCTTAACTATCCTGTCTACCTGTGACACTCAATTTCAAAGACCTATGTACCTGAGCCCCTAGGGCGTCTCTGTTCTACAACACAGTCTAGTTATTAAGATAATTGATGCAAAAGAAAGAGGAAGGAGGAATTTTTTGTTTATACCATTTTTGTGATTTGGAATGGTTGAAAGAATAATGGAAGCAGAATCACCAATAATTTTCAAAAGGGAATCAGATAAATATCTGAAAAGGAACAATTTGTATAACTACAGGAAACAAATAAGGGAGTGAGACTAATTGGATTTTGTCCGTACTAATTGTTTGAAAAGCAGAGGGTCA
The DNA here is from genome assembly GCF_021869965.1 of Rhincodon typus. NCBI lineage: Eukaryota > Metazoa > Chordata > Chondrichthyes > Orectolobiformes > Rhincodontidae > Rhincodon > Rhincodon typus. Next base: position 10,860,655 of record NC_063344.1, on the reverse strand, counting down.
AATGACCTCTGTGTTCTATGATTTTATTACCCGATTCCGTTCATTTCTACATTCCAGTCCTTTGTGAGGAAATATCTTATCAGCTTTGCCTTTCTGACAGCACAGCTATATTTGTATTTGGCAGATGTATGGGTCACCTTGACTTATTTTTGCCCCCAACTCCACCAGCTTTATCTAAAAGTGACCTTGTATTATGTGGAGCAGTGGGTGGAGAAGCTTTAGTCAGTTTTCGAAGGTCAGATGTTAATATATTTGCTATGGTTCTGTCCTTGCGTTAGAGGAAATAGACCACCTATATCACATCTGTTATTCTTCACAAAGACATGTTACAACACGGAGACAGGCAACCAAACCAAGTCAGCCTTTTTATTTGCAACGCAGTAAATTAAAACCTTCAAATATCTTCAAGATTGACCTCAGTGGTTCCTCCTCAGACTTTTGAATAACCAGTCCCAGACACTTTAAATAATCAATTCTGGACACCTAGCTTTGTAGTGTAAACAAAGGGCTTAACAATTTATTAGCAATACAGTAACTTTAGTGGAGCAACATTAAACAACGAAGTAGTCTAAATGATTTCTCTGATTTTAAACCTAGTAGCCTTTATTTTCAGTCGCATTCATACAAAAGATAGTCAAGCAAGTATAGTTAAGGGATAAATAAAAGAACATAACAAAATTGATTAGATTTCTTAGGTGGTTTTTCACAATGCATTGTTCCACACCCATCGATAATAGGTTTTTTTTGGGTTGGTTTTCTGAAGATGTCTGTCAGGGCTTCCTTTTCACTTCACTCAGAGGAAGTTTGGGATACTTAGTTTCCAATCACCGAATATCCAATAGCTGATAACAGGAGGTTAGGTTTCACATCTTCATGCTGTAGCATCAACGGTCAAATTCTTCCCAGAAAACACTCCAAACAATTTGCGTTTCCATATTAGTTTGACAGTCTTCCTCAGGAGGACCCAGTTACTGTTCAACATCAGTCTTCTGATTGAGCACAAGGTCTCTCCCAGACTTGCTGGAACTAGTTCCCAAGTGCAGACATTGTTAATAGCCAGATATGTGCTATATGTTTAAACATACTTCGCCATCAAAGACCCTATAGAACCTTTGGACCAAGAACTGACCTGCAGTTAACCTCCAGCTGTGGCCTCACAAAGAAACGTTTGTTTGTTCTCTCTTCTTTGTTTCAACACAAGCTGCTGGCCATAGTCCAAAGCTCATTTTCAGGTCTGTTTTAAGTTCACAGCTCCAGACCATAATTGATAAAAGAATAGAACAAATAATTAAAAATCAGCAAGGTTTCTAACAGGTAATAATTCCTTCTTGCGGTGTATACTGAATTAGTGAAAATAATGTCCAGCTAACCATCAAAGAAAATGCCAGATATGGGCGCCAAGCTGATAGGAAGAGATGTAAGCCATTTAACCTCAAGTCTATTGTCATTTAATGGGATAACGGTTGATCAATGACCAAACTCCATAGACCAGCTTTTGTCAACTGCAAAAACAAATCAGTCTTCGATTTTAAAATTGTTAAATTAATTCACTATTTTGCAAGTGCCTTGTTCTGTTCATTTTAGGTCGATAATGCCTGATCTCTCATTTGTTGACATCAGTCAATGTGTCCCACAGTTTTGCTCATTGATTCAAATTGTTAAGGCGTATTAAAATTTTGATTCCACCTGCATATTTGCAATGACACCTCCCTTTGCATCATTGCTATACTTGTCTATGTGTCTTTGTACCTCATCATTTTAAGTCGATAAATGCAGTGAATAGTTCAGGTCCCAACATATCCTAGTAGAATGTTGCTAGTCACAGTCTACTAGTTACTGGACCTGCATGTCTGCAATCCCTTCTTGATATCTTATGCTCCTTGACCACTTTTCTAGGTAGGTCCATGATGTGCCTTCAATTCCATGAGATTCAGTGACAGCTAACCGTTTCTTGGGACAATTTATTAATGTGTTCGTGTACCTTAAAGCACCTTTGAACCTTCACTCAGCATCAGATCAGTATGTGAAAGAGAAATAATGGTCAACATCCCAGATTTTGCTGATTGGGGGTGTTTGGTGTACTGCATTGATGGTCGCCTTTCACCATTGGTTGCGCATTTAACACTAACTGCAGTGTCAGGATGTTGGGTTAGCACAGATTAGCGCAGAAATCGTAAAGTTGCAATCGGTCAGTCAGGACTGTCTTTCCTGTGGCTGACCCCAGAACCAGCAATCATGCTGCTACGGTTTGACACCCCTTAAAGGTGAGCACCTTGTTCATTAGGTGTTACTGGGTTTTTAACTGCAACGTAATTCATAAAATTGATTGAATAACAAAACTGGCCCAGGGGAAAAAAGATCATGATTGCTGAGTGCTGTTGAATTGTCGATTAGAACTTTGAGCTCTGTTTTTAAAAAAAAAATTGAAAAATAGATAGAAAAATAAAATGCTGCAGCAGCTGCAAAATGGAAATAAAAACAAACTAGTGGAATTTTCAGGGTGATGACCCTTCAGGATTCAACAATCTGAAACATTAACTGTTTCTCTCCACACTCTTGCCTGACCCATTAAGTACTTCCAGCATTTTCTGCCTACGATATTTGACAGGGTTCTACTTTGCCTTGCGTTCTATTTTCACTTTGACCCAATCTTTAACTTTTTTCCCAATTTAGAAATAGCTAGATAAATTTAGTGATTTTATCTGGTGCTTTGCGTTTGTTCACAGTGTCTGTGTAGATTATTTAATGCACTAGATTGCGTGGGCACCCTAATGACCTCACTCAGGCTCCAGGCTGTGAATGCAACCTCCATCAGTGACCATCGGCTACAGTTGGACAACAGGGCTATAGAAGTGAAAATCTGGCCAAAGATTGTCAGATCTCTCGGCAAGACCTGCTGAGATGTGAGTGGCTTTACTTCTCTGTCCTGGCTGACTGGAAACTCTGATTTCACATTGAACGTATATTTTTATAGAATCATATAGCATAGAAGGATGTCACTGTACCTCAGAAGGCAAAAAAATGTCTGAGTAGTCCTGTGTACCTGCCATTTCCCAATTGGTTTTGGTACTTTATTCCTTTCTAGCATTCATCCAATTTTCATTTTAAAATGTTATTAAATTTGATTCTGTTGCTGTCTGTTTCTGTCAATAAGACCGTCAGATGTAGGAGCAGAAGTAGGTAATTCAGCCCATCGTGTTTCCTCTTCCATTCAGTGAGATCGTGGCTGATCCAATAATCCTGAACTCTACTTTCCTCCTTTTTCTCAATAACCTTTGTTTCCCTATGTTACAGACCAGACCAGATCTCCTCTCTAACCCCCAACATTCACAGTACTGTAAGGAGATAGTCTAGACTCAACCTTTTATGTTTATTTAAAAGCAAGTGTAAGGAGCTGTATTCCAAATGGTCCACCACCACGCTTTAGTTAAAACACAAGTTATTCTTACAGCACTGTTAAAATACAAAAAAATTGGCGTAACCTTAACTCTGTTGAAATATTTAACAAGATAACGTAACCGTTAATCATCTGTTCCAATGTCTGCTGCATTCCACATACCCTCAATTTTACAAAAATGCAATACAGCAAAACTGTTATGATTCTCATGTCCTGTCTCACTCCAGTCCAGAAGTAACAGTCTGACTGTCTTGATTTTTAAGAGGAAGCCTCGCTATCTCAGACTTCACTGTGGCAGCCAGGACCTCCAGCTTTTAGCTCAGCAGCCAGCAGAAAAGCCTTCTGACTAACTGGAAGCAAAACTCAAAGCCTTCCTGGGTATGTGTGAGCCCTGACCCTGTCTACTCATAATTTGGAAAAAAAAAAAGCCACCACCCAGGGAGGACAAAAAAGCTGTTTAATAATTACCTGTCTGAAGGAGACATTCCAACACTACTGTGGCAACACTCCTCTGCAAGAGAAACAGCACAGAACACACAGGGTACATTCGCATCACACCTTATTGATTCAAATTTGTCAGTCTGAGCCTTGAATATTTGTAATGACTAACCTCAACAGCTTTCTGCAGTAACAACAAACCCAGAGACCTATCTCTTAAGTTCCTCCTCATCTCTTAAGTGGGTATCCCCTTACTCTTAAATTATGCTGTCTGGTCCTAGACTCTGACAAGGGGAAACAACCATCTACCCTGTCAAGTCTCCTAAGAATCTTGTGTTTTAGTAATATAGCCTCTCATTCTTTAAACTTAAATGATTACAGGCCCAACCTACTCCATCTTTCTCCACACTATCTCATTTAGAACTTTGTCTGTTTTTTTCACTTGTCGCTGGATTAAAATCCTGTAGACCCTCTATCAGCACTGAATGTACCTGCGGTGAATCAAGGTCGTGATTCACCCCACCTTATTGAGGGCACTTGGTGGACAAGGCCTCGACACATCCATGAATGAGTAACAAAGCTGGCACTTCCTGGTCTATGGTTGTCCTGTGTGAGAGGGGCAGCATGAAGTAGAAGTTGTAGGACCTTCCCTAGGCCTACCCCTGGACTTGGCCAGGTCTGTTCATGAGTTCAGGGTGAGCGTGACCTACTATTAATGCCGAACATGTTGTTCAGAATGCTAGCTTTGTTCTCTTGTCAGCATCTGGCTCCTTTGATAAGGAGTGTGCAGTGTCCTTGATGCCTTCCCAAAATGTTGGGTATCATAGGAAGATTGGAGTGTCTCATGAATGCCAACAGTATTTTAAATTAAGTTCATTTTTGTTCAGTGCTGTTTTGGTTTAATTATGTTAGTGGTTCCACCTTAATTTGAAGGGCCAGTTGGCGCACTGCCAGTGTCAGCAGTGTTGGTTTATTTTCAAATAGGCATTCATATGCTCTAGCAGATCCTGAAGGAAAGGTCAATACTAGTCATTTAATAAACTGTCATCCTCAAAGATGTTCAAAGCAAGAAGCTATTAAAAGGGCTGCATGGTGGCTCTGTGGTTAGCACTGCTGCCTCACCATGCCAGGGATCCAGATTCAATTCCACCCTTGGGTGACTGTCACTGTGGAGTTTTCACGTTCTCCCAGTGTCTGTGTGGGTTTCTTCTGGGTACTTTGGTTTCCTCCCACAGTCCAAAGATATGCAGGTTAGGTGGATTGGCCATTCTAAATTGCCCATAGTGTTCAGAGATGCAGGCTAGATGGATTAGCCATGGGAAATGCAAGTTACATGGATAGCACAGGGAAGGTGGGTCTGGGTGTGTTGATCTTCAGAGGATCAGTGTAGACTCAGTGGACTGAATGGCCTGTTTCCACTCCATGGGGAATTCTGCAAAAACTTAACTGTTAAACGAGAAGTTGGGGAAATTGGTGATCAAGATTGTAGTTCTCCTTTCAGTACTATATTTATGTCCATTGGCAGAGGTTTCACAATACTGATCAAACATTACTCTGTGCAAGGTCACAGTGTCCCTATTTAAAAAATGCTGCTTTATTGATTTTTACTTTTCTACATTGCCCTGGTTACAGTATAACAATTTTGCCACGTATTCATTTACCATGCTTTTAAACTGAATACATAAGACATTTGCAAAATAAAGGCTCAGCTTTCTGCCATGCTTTTCACAGACCTTTCCTGCTGGCCTTGGACAGATTCATCAGAATTTTATCAGAGTTCCAAAGATTAGCTTTGAGACATGATTACACAAAGAGGAAAAAAAAAAGTTTTATGGGAGTTTTGAGGCTTTTAAGATTTCAAAAAGGAATTAACTGGTTAGCCAAAAAGCAAGTACTGTCACGGAGGAGTTTGAAATAAGATATAAAAACATGACTTTTGAAAATTTAGTCGTGGGATGTGGATGTCGCTGGCCAGGCCAGCACTTATTATTAATCCCTAATTACTTTGAGCTGTCTTCTGAACAACTGCTGTCCTTGGGCGATACATTAACAGTGCTGTTTGGAACGGAATTCCTGGCCCAGTGACAGTAAAAAAGCAGTAATATAGTTCCAAGTCAGTGTGATGTGATTTGGAGGGACTTTACAGATGGTCGTGCACTCAAACATAGCTGCCGTTGTCCTTGTCGATGGTAGAGGTAACAGGTGGAATGTCTTTTCTTGTTCGCTCACGGAAAGTGGGTATCACTGGCTGGGCCATTATTTATTTTCCATCCTTAATTGCCCTTGAAGATGGTAGTAAGCTGCTGCCTTGAATCACTGCAGTCCATGTGCTATAGGTAGGCACAATGCTGTTAGGGAGGGAATTCCAGGATTTTGACCCACTAACACAAAAGGAGCAAAATATATCTCCAAGCCAGGATGATGAGGAGCTTGGAGGAAAATCTTCAGGAAGGTGGTGTTTCCCTGTATCGTTTGCTTGTCTTTCTCGAGGGGTGCGGTTGTGGGTTTGAAAGGTATTGTTGGCAGAGCTTTGAATTTCTGCACTGCATCTTGCCGGTGGTACATATCACTGACGCTCAGCAGCAGTGGAGGGAGTGGATGTAAGTGGATATGGTGCCAATGAAGAGAGCTGTTTTGTCCTGGATGGTGTTGAGCTGCTTGAATTTTTCTGGAGTTGCACTCACCCAGACGAGTGAAGAGTATTCCATTGCAATTCTGACTTGTGCCCTGTACATACTGGTCGGGCTTTGGGGATTCAAGAAGTGAGTTACTTACTGCAGTATTCCTAGTGTCTGGCCTGCTCTTGTAGCCATAGTGTTTATATGGCTAGTCCGGTTCCGTTTCTGGTCAACGGTAATCGTCGTGATGTTGATGGTGGACTGTTCAGTTATGGTAAATAGATTCAATGTCAAGGGGTGATTGTCTCTTATTAATCAAAAGGTGGTCATTACTCAGCATTTGTTTGGCACAATTGTTTCTTGCCTTTTCAGACCAAGCCTGGATATTGTCTAAATGCAACAAGGTAGATTCATAGAGCTGTACAGCTTGGAAACAGAACCTTCGATCCAAATCATCCATGCCAACCAGATATGCTAAATTAATCTATCCCTCTCAACCCTTCCTATTCATGTACCCATCCAGATACCTTTTAAATGTTGTAATTGTACCACCCTCCTCCATTTCCTCAAGCAGCTCGTTCCATGCAAGCACCACCCTCCTCGTGAAAACATTGCCCCTTGGTTCCCTTTTAAATCTTTCCATGCTCCCCTTAAATCTATACCCTCTAGTTTTGGAGTCCCTACCCTATCCATGCCCTTCATGATTTCATAAACCTCTACAAGATCACCCCTCAGCTTCCGACACTCCAGGAAACATGGCCCCAGCCTTCTTAGCCTTAGAGGCTCAAGACCTCGAACCCTGGCAACATCCTTAAATCTTTTCTGAGCCCTTTCAAGTTTCACAACATCCTTCCTATAGCAGGGAGACCAGAATTGAATGCAGTGTTTCAAAACTGGCCTAACCAATGTCCTGTACAGCTGCAACATAACCTCCCAACTCCTATGCTCAATGCACTGACCAATAAAGGCAAGTGTACGAAACACCTTCATTATCCTATCTACCTGCGACTCCACTTTCAAGGAACTATGAACCTGCACTCCAAGGTCTCTTTGTTCAGCAACACTCCCCAGGACCTTACCATTAAGTATATAAGTCCTTCCCTGATTTGCCTTTACAAAATACAGCACCTCACATTTATCTAAATTAAATTCCGGCTGCCACTCCTTGGCCCCTCTGATCAATGGCCCATTGTACTCTGAGGTAACCTTCTTGGCTGTCTGCCACACAACCAATTTTGGTGTCATCTGCAAACTTACTAACGTCTGGACATGGTGAGATAGTAAGAACTGCTGATGCTGGAGTCAGAGATGAGTGTGGAGCTGAAGGAACACAGCAGGCCAGGCAGCATTAGAGGTGCAGGAAAGCCGACATTTTGGGTCGGGACCCTTCAGAAAAACCTTTCAGAAGAAGAGTCCTGACCCAAAACATCAGCTTTCCTGCTGCCTGGCCTGCTCTGTCCTCCGGCTCCACACTGTTAATGTCTGGACGTGGATTGCTTCAGTATCTGAGGAGCCGCAAACGTGGTTGTTGAACGTTGTGCAATTGTTGAATATCCCCACTTCTGACCTTTTTGATGTTGGGGAAAAGGCCGTTGAAGCAACTGAAGATGGTTGGGTGGTGGTATCTTATGCTACCTATTGCTACCACTGTGATGATGATGAAATCAGTGAGTGTTGAAGGCAGTTTATACAGTGCCAATCAAGCAGGCTGTATTGTGCTGGATGGTGTGAGCTTTGAATGTTGTTATAGCTTCACTTATTCAAGAAATTGGAGACCATTTCATCAAACATATTTCTTCTGCCTTGGAGATAGTGCATAGGTATTGGGGAGACAGGAGGTGAGTTAACTGCCTCCCAACTCGTGGCTCAAGAGCAGATCAGAAGCTACCATATGTATAAGGCTCACTTTCCATTTGTAAACCCTTTAGTTCTGAAGAATTGTCATATCAGACTCAACATTAACTTTTTCAGTCTTCATAGGTACTACCAGACCTGCTGAGATTCTCCAGCATTTTTGTATATTTTCCAGATTTCCAGCATCCATAGTATTAACTTGTGTTTATATGACTCATCTCGATCAGTTTTTGGTCAGCGGTAACCCCAGGATATTGGTAATGGAGGATTCAGCGAGGCTAGTGTCATTGAACAGCAAGGGACAATGGTTAAATTCTCTGCTGGAGATGATCGTTGTCTGGCACAAATGTGACTTTTCAGTTAACAGCCTAAGTGCGGCTATCGTCCACATCTTGCTGCATCTGAATATGGACGATCTGAATCCGAGGAGCCGTGAATGGTGCTGAAGGTGGTGGAACCTTGTGATGGAGGGAGAGTCAATGACGAAACAGTTGAAGATGACTGGACCCAGGACACTAACCTGAGGAACTCTTGTAGTGATATCTTTGGATGATTGACCTCCCAACAACCATAACCATCTTTCTTTCATGCTAGATATGACTCCAACCAGTGGAGACCTTTCTCCCCTGTTTCTGTTGACTGCAATTTTGCTTGATTTTCTTTGTGCTGTATTCCTTTGAATGCTCAAGGACAGTCCCTGTCACCTCACCTCTGGAGTTCAGCTATTTTGTCAAAGTTGGACCAAGGTGCTAATGGGATCTCGAACTGAGGGGCCTTGTCAAACTGAGTGTCGATGAGCAGGTTATTTCTTTGCAATTGCTGCATAATAGCACTATCAACAACCTCTTGCGTTGCTTCGAATAAGGGTAGACTGAGGGGGTTGTAATTGGCATAGTTGTTTTTTCCTGTTGTTTTGTGTTTGGGACATAGCTGAGCAACTTTCCATATTGCCAGTATTGTATCTGTATTGGAGCATCTTGGGTAGAGACCTTGCTTGTTCTGGAATACCAATCTTCAGTGCTCATGATGGGAATGTTGTCAGAGCCATTTCTAGTGCCTTCATCTTTATCACGTGTAATGAATTGAGTAAGCTGAAGACTAAAATCTATGGTGCTGGACACTTCAGGTGGGCATTGAGATGGATCATCCATGTAGTACATCTGGCTGAAGTTAGATGAAAATGCTTCAGCCTTGTCTTTTGCACTGATGTTTTGGACTCCCCTATTATGTAAGATAGGGATGTTTGTAGTGCTCATCCTTCTACGAACGGTGTAATTGTACACCACTATTGTTGACTGTGGCAGTCCACATTAACTTATCAATAACTCACTGCAACACCCCGGAGCTGCACAAAAACAGAGAGGAACACCTATACAAAGTCTTTACAAACAGTGGGCACCCCAACAACTTCATCTGCCAATGCCTGGCAAATAAACAACACCAAGAAGACACTGTACGCCCCAACGCACTGGCCACTCTACCCTTTATTAGAAATACATCAGAACTGACAACAATAACAAACAAAAGAACTGCGGATGCTGTAAATCAGGAACAAAAACAAGTTGCTGGAAAAGCTCAGCAGGTCTGGCAGCATCAGTGAAGAAAAAAATCAGTTAACATTTCGGGTCCAGTGACCGACCCTCAGAGCTGACTACAAGACTCCTATGACCTCTTGGAATAATGATAGCACACAAACTTAACAGCCACACTCTGCTAGTTACGCTTAAAAGCGAAAGACCCCCATACCAACAATGAGCAGGACAAATGTGACATTATAAAATACCGTGCAGCAACTACAAGAAACACGACATAGGACAGACAGGCAGGAAATTCGCCACCAGAGTACATAAACACCAACTCGCAGCAAAACAGCACAACCAACTTTCCGTCATTTCAATCTATTCCAACATAGAAGGACATCAGTTTAACTGGGACAAAGTTACAGTACTAGGACAAGCAAAACAAAGACAAGCACGAGAATTCCTGGTTTTCAACCACCGATGCGATAAAGAAGCATGTTGAGATAGACTCCATCTACATACCACTACAATACAAAACCGGAAACAAGACTGCCCACCATGACAAACTGGACCATATAAATTCCGAGCGGGACAGTACAAGAGCGCTTCAGCGGAGGCTAGGCAGCACTGACAATGTCAGCCAGAAGGGAATCAAAACATTTGCATGAAAAGCAGTCAGCTTGGCAAACCAACCAATAACTCCAGGTTTGACAATATTGCCCATCAACAGATCATCTGTAATAAAGAAAGCTTCAAATCGAACTCATTCGTCCTCCAGTATTTAGCTTTGGTTCCCATCTTCCATCATATAAGAGAGTGCACCATTTGGTGCAGAAATTGGTCATTTGGAAGCGTTTAACACCAGAGATGATTTGGCAAAAGGGATGCTTTCAGTGCCACATTCGTGACTTCTCTTTTTTAAAGACTCAAACTGTACATTGGTTATTAACACAAAATGAACCTATAATCACTGCACCATGTTGTAGTTTTACAGGTCCTAAAGACGACACATCTGACATTGGAAAACTCGGTTTTTATTTTGTACATATTACATGGAGTAACAACATCTTGTTTCGCCAGTATTTCCTGGAAGATAATGTACTAGGTATTTTCAGCTTGCTTGATGTGCATCTTGTACAAGTCCACCAGACAATTCTGCGTTTCATGGCTACCTATTTCATTTCCCTCTTCAAACTAAGAAATCTATTTTAAATCATTTTGATAAGCAAATCAGCAGATGGCCATTAACTTAAACAGCATGCACTTCCTCTCCGCTCCAACAGTTGTTAAGCACAGTGACAGCTTTCTAAATGTTAATTGAAACTGGGGCCATGCACCAATGTCTTAAGTTAAACCTGCTTTGGCTGTTATGATTTAACTTACAGTTCATTCCAACACTGAAAATATTGGATTAGTGTTCAAACTAAAGCTGTACCAGCCTTCTCATTTTAAAATTTGCTAATTAATTCAGTTTCCTTCCAGCCCCAGGATTCCTTCAAGTAGATTCTCTACTCGTGTCTGTTCTTGTGTAACCTTGCTTTTTAAATACAAAAACAGCTCTGGTGACTATAATCTTTCCAAGATTGTCATTTGCTTTTAATTTGATTTTTAAACTGACATAATATTTTTTCTCCCCCCGCAGCTATCTTCCAGATTATTCAGAGTATCCGGATGGGCATGTGAAATGGATAAAATTCAAATCTCTACCTTTTTAAGTGTCTTGCTGTTAATTCCAGCTGTGAGTCTGACCATTCCAACACTTCCTTTGTCTTACAAACGATGGATTTTACAGAATTGATCTTTCTGTCATTGCTTTTGAAGAAACTTTTAATTCCATGGTGTTGCTAAAAGTCTAGTTCATTCCTTCGTGTGACCCAAGAAGGCAAGGATATAGTAAAAGCCATCCAACAGTTTAATTTTGTATTTTAATCAGGGAAATAGTTTGTAAGATCATATTTAATGTGAATACTTTATCATTATATATAGTTGGTATGTAGGTAAGAACTTTTTTGGTGTACTCAAATTTTTCCCCATTCTTTCATGATCCTTAAATTGTAGAGAACGTGGTTCTGCTCCCTGTCCAATTTGAGATCCAAAATGTGCATCTTTCTAAATCAAATTTATAATTCTGGAAAAGTGCCTTCTTTTGTATATTAAAGTGTACAACCATTTTAGGGCTTTGGTCTGAATGCTTCTCTGATCTTAGAACGTGAATTGATTTTCGTGTTTGTTTTTCTGTTGAAATAAGGGTGATCTACTGTCATGTCTTAAAATATTTGTCTGATTGATCCAAGAACTAGCTGAATTTGGGAGGGAGAAGAGAATGGTTTGAGGGGGGGTGGTGGTTTCTGTTTTAAGTGACCCAAGGCAGCCATCTGTATGTTTAAGAGCCTAAAACTGTCCCATTCTCTTGGGTGAGAGCAGCCAGTTCCAAGTTATGTCCACAGGCAGTTTCTTCTCTTGGTAAATGAAACAAGCTAAATGTAAGAAGCTTCTCCATTGCCTACACTGTATGGTCTGATAATGTTGTAAATCGCGGCATGCTGATAACTCCACATTTTGTGATTGCTTGATTGCTGCTTTGTCTCATCAGGTCCAATCGACTGTGTTTGACTGTAAGCAGCTGCAGCATTTGTCGCCGAAATAAATATATTTTTGCTTGAAATTGCTGATGTACTCTGTTAATTCTCATGGTCTCCAGTATAAATTACTTTTTGACTCAGTTAACGGGAGCAAACAATGGTTGATCTTGAGGAACCAGATATGGGTGCTGCTCTAGTTGATATTCCATTGGGAGTTGAGGCCAGGTGTAATCTTCTGGTACAGACCAGATCAGACTGATGTAGTTCAATCCTCCCTTTATATCATAAGACCATAGATTATATATTCAGTCCTTATTTATTTGTTTTCATTATTAAAATATGGATATAAGAATGTTTATGCCTACATGTGGCTCTAAATGCACAGCAATTTGGTTGACTCTTTATTGTCTTCTGGGCACCTAGGAATGATCAGTAAATGTTAGACTAGCCAGTGGTACCCACATCCCTTGAATGAATGATTTTTTTTTTTTTTAAATGCCTTGAGCAGAAGCCTCAGCAAGGATTAGTCGGGTTGAATGAACTCTTTGTGTGCCATATATCCTATGTCAGTTGCATATGTAAACATGTCATGCTGTAATTGCATTCTTCAACCAGTGGAGGTGTTGCAGCTATAAATCATAATGCACTGATACATCCCTGTTATGCCTGATTGGTTGAGGTGTGCGGTCTGTGAAGCCAATCAGGCATAACAGATAGGGATTCTTCCAATAAGTAGTGTTGTGTTTCTTGTTTGCTACCAGTTAAGCCTACCAGTGTGTCATGAAGACAGCAGGTAGCTGATTTTTGAATGGAGGGGAACTAATGAGTGGCCAGTCTTTCGAAAGTCAGCACCCATCTTGTTGACTCAACTTGACTATATAACTAACAAATGAAAATTCTTGTCTTCCTAAAAGGTTATATTTGCCAATAAAATTGCCTCTGTGTTTTTAAAATCTCTCCAATAATACTTCCCTCTTGGTTCTAGTTTATAGACTTTGAATTGCACCAGGTGGTAGTTTGAACGAAGGGACTCGGGAGAAAGACATTTCTCCGAACGTACCAGATTACCTGCAAATATTCTGGCCTGCAACTCCCAGACACAAGTTCAGACCTCTAATGTGAGTAGTTTTCACCTGGCTTTGGAGAGAGTAATAGTTAATCAGAGAGGCTTATGAGGAAAATAGTATTCTCTGTCATCCAAACCTGTCCTTGACTGAGCACTGTTTTATAAAGGTTGCACTGTCATCCCTTAAACATGAAGTAGTCACTCATCCTTCTGTGGGACATGTTATATTTTGCTGGATTAAGATAATTTGTATTAATTTTGACTTTCTTGTATATGGCAATCCAGTTGCTTAATTGTTCAACCAAACTGAACCAAGGTTTATGTAATGGCACCAGAAAATATGTTGGAAGCCTATTCCAATATGGTTTTCGGAAGAGAATCACTTGAAGAGAAAATTGGGAGGCCTGACAGGAAAGGGTTGGAGTCATACTTGGCACAAAGAAAGGTAGTTGTGGTCCTAAATGGGAAAAAAAACGAAATAACTACAAATGCTGGAAATCTGGAACAAAAACAAATTGCTGGAAAAGCTCAGCAGGTCCGGCTGCATCTGTGAAAAGAAATCGGTTAACATTTTGGGTCCGGAGACCCTTCTACAGGAGAGTAGTCCTATTGCTTAGTAGAATAAAACATGGCAACTGGCAGTGGAATTGTTAGAACTGTCTGTTTTCTGATTGTTTCCTTTATGCAGATTGATTCCTACATCTCAAAATGCATACCCAAAAAATGAATTCATCAAAACATAAAGCGGGAACAAGCCATTCAAGAAAGTCCTGGCCGAGCTGATCACAGCCATTACTCCAACATTGACTGCCCCACCTCCTCTATACCCTATTAACTCTGTGTATTGATACCATAAAGCAAGTACAAAGTTAACTATTTCTTTTGCAGATCAGCTTTAGGAAGGATGTACAAACTTTGGAGACAGTGCTGCAAAGATTTACTAGAATGGTACAAAATAAGACATGTTTTATTGCCACTGGATGTCTCCATGCACTTTCACAGAGGTGTTTGAAGTGTGTTCCCTGTTACTGTCAGGAAATAACAGCCAGATGTACACAGTTAGATCCCACAAACAACAATATAATGATCATCAATTCCATGATGTTGATTTAAAGGATAAATATTGGCCAGGACACTGGGAATGACTTTAATTCTTTCAGATATGGCAATGAACTGTTTTACATCTACTCCAACAGGCAGGTATGATCTCAGTTTAAAATCTCAGCGGAAAAACTGCACATTTGACAGCACTATCTTTCCTCAGTTCAGCACTGGAGTGTTGGCTTTTAATTGGATGTGACTGGTAGATTGAGTGATTGGAGAAATTGAGATTATTCGAATTGCAGAGAAGGTGAAGACAATATTTGATATGAATGTTCAAAATTAAGGAGCCTTGATCAAATCAGTTGAAACCTTTTTACCGTTAGCGAACAGCTGACAAATTAGTAGCTTGAGAAAGCAGATTTTTAAGCTTGTTCTAATCTAGTTTCATTCCTGAATGAATCATTTCCACTATCCTATCATAACTTGCAGAAGGTTGTGAATATATTGAGCCAAGAGTACTCTGCTTTCCTGTCAGCTTGCCCTACTCCTCAATTCTTCAGTGGCAGGATATGCCGAAGTGGAAGTCAGGATCTTGAGCAAGTTCATGAGCTGAATGTTTGTTTGGGGTCATGACCTCCAAGACAGCGATGGCTTCTGTGGAGCTCCATCCAAGTTTAAAAACAAATGGGTCCTGCACGCACAGACATCATCGCCCTTTCATGTCCTTGAAATTCACCTCTTTTCACCTTCCCAACTCCTTCATGGTTCTTACTTGGACATCACAACCGTTTCCAAGCTACAAAACAGGCATCTTAAGTGGGAGAAAATGTTTGTCCAATTGTTCAAGAATCTGTGTAGCTCTGCCTTCAATATATTCAATGACTTGGCCTCCACAGCTCTGGGGCCAGAGAGTTCCAAAGGTTCAACAAGATTTGCTGAGAAATTTTTACCTTGATCTTAAAATACGTGACTCCTTTACTCTAGATTTCCCGCACAAATGGAAAATTACTTATGGAAGGGGGATTTTTCTTTCAGGAAAAAGACGCTTTAAGCGTTTTTTAGGTAAGCTCATTGAGGCCTTTTTATTTGCAAGGGCTGAAGAGGTAAGTGTTGTGGGGCCATGTGTCGACCGACACACAAGCTTTGGGACTTCGTCACTTTCGTTCTCAAGTAGATAATGCTGACTGATTTTGATGTCTTGGTTTCCTCTCTCCCAAAAAAGGTAATGGAACTTTAAATAAAATCCTTTTCAAGCCTCACATCCAATCAGTCGAGCAACATAAGCCTCCAGTAAGGAAACATGAACTCCACTTGGAGATTTTTGGACTGTAAGTGCTGACTGTGCAGGCTAGTCTGCAACCTATACACTTCCTTATAAGATTGGTAGCTACCAGTGTAACAATGCCTCAAAACATTGCATTTTAGAAAATCATCATTGATGTTTGAGGTTAGCTGTCTCATTTTTATATGTACAGTGAGACTGTGTATCTATTCTGCCATTTGGTGGTAGTGACTGGTACTGCAACAGGAAGAGGCTGGGTTCTCAATTTCTCACTGATCTTAAAAATTACATTTCAGGGGGCTAACAGGCAGTTAATATCAGCTGTTCGTGGTTTGTATGCATATTTCTTTCATGGTCTCCAAAGAATCTGATAAAGCATGAAGCTAAAATAAAGAAAACCTCATGATTATTAGTTTTGATTGCTTGTAACTCCGAAATGTTATGTTTGATCACTTTTTGTGGAAAGCCTGCCAAAGTTTAATGAACGTTTAGGACATTGAGTAACTGGAAGGAAAAAAATCTTCCCACTGATAAGAGGGTCAGTCATAAAGGACGAGGATATATTTTTGTTAGACAAGGGAATAAAAGTTTCAAGGTTAATGAGAATATGGAATTCAAAACAAGCCAATCTGCTGTGATTTTATTGAATAGTGGAACAGACTCAAGGGGCTGAATGTGAAATAGAAGCAGCTGACCAAAGTGTAGCCCTCCCACTGGGTCCAACCCATCTGTCACACTTTGGTCCTCAACACCTCTGCTCCCTCCCGCAACAGCGATAGGGTTCCCCTTGTCTTTACCTACCATCCCACCAGCATCCATATCCAGAAGAACATCAGACGCCATTTCTGCCACCTCCACTGAGATGCCACCACCAGACACACATTCCCCTCCCTTGTCCGCCTTCTGCAGGGACCGTTCCTTCTGGGACACCCTGGTCCACACTTCCTGCAACACCTCATTTATCTCCTCCCTCCCCAGTATCCAAGGGCCCAAATAAACCTTCCTGGTGAAGCAGCACTTTATCTACACTTCCCAGAATCTAGTCTACTGCATTCACTGCTCACAATGTGGTCTCTACATTGGGCAAACGAAGTGTAGACTGGGTGACCGCTTTGCAGAGCATCTGCATTCTGCTCACAAAAAAGACCCTGAGCTAACTCTTGCCTGTCACTTCAGCACACCACCCTGTTCCCTGGCCAACATCTTTCTCAGGCTTGCTGCGGTGTTCCAGCGAAGCTCAACGCAAGTTGGAAGAACAACACCTCATTTTCCGCTTGGGGACCCTGCAGCCCTCTGGACCCAATATAAAGTTCAATAATTTTAGGGCCTAAATTCCCCCATGTCCCAGCTCCTCACCCCACACACCAGGCCTTATCACAGCCTTCCATTACACATCACCTGTTGTTAGTCACTAATAGTCCCCATTAACAACTATTTACCCTCCCAGCCTGATCGTTATCAACTCCTTTATCCAACTGTCCTTCTCTTTCTTAAGGCTCTATCCTATCGTTTACTCCTTATTTTCTGCATATAAATTGACGTTTTGCTAGCCACCATCAGTTCTGAGGAAGGGTCACCGGACCCAAAACTTTAACTCTTGTCTTTTTCTTCACAGATGCTGCCAGACCTGCTGAGCTTTTCCAGCAACTTTGTTTTTGTTCAATAAATGTGGAGTTCGACAAACCCAGTTGGTCAGACAGCATCCGAGGAGCATGAAAATCAATGTTTCAGGCAGAAACCCTTTCTTAGGACTGCCTGACTGCATTTGGAAGTGGACTGCCTCACTGTTTGAGCGTCAATGATGCTACACTGCAGTCATCAACGGATATCCTATATCTGATAACATCGGTGAAAAAAAGCAGCTTAACATGGTTAGACCTAGGATACTACCTGAAGAACTCCTGTAGTGAAGTTCCGGTGCTGAGGTAATTGACCACCAACAACTACAAGATCATCTTTTGTGGTTGATATGACTCCAATCAGTAGAGGATTTTGCTCCTAATATCCATTGATTCCAATTTTGCTGGGGCTCCTTTATGCTGTCATTGGTGAAATGCTGCCTTGAATTCAAGGGTTGTCACTCTCGCCTGACCTCTGGCATTCAGCTGTTTGTCCACATGTGAATGACAGCTGTAATGAGTTTAGAAGCTGAATGGCCATCGTGGAAAGAAAAATAAGTTGCAGTGAACGGGTTATTCCTTTGTAAATGCCACCAGATAATCTGCTTGACAGTTCTTTCCATCATTTGGCTGATAATTGAGAGTTGACCAATGGGGACGCTAATTGGTTGCATTAGATTTTTGCTGCCCTTTGTGCACTTGGGCCATTCTCCACATTGTCAGATAGATGCCAGTGTTGTAGCTGCACTGGAACAGTTTTGCAAAAGGTATAGCTGTTTCTGGAGCACAAGTCTTCAGGACAGTCACCAGAGTACTGTCAGGCTTCATATCCTTTACTGTGTCTGTTGCCTCAGCGCTTTCCTGCTCCTGTAGAGTGAATCAAATTGGTTGAAGACTGGTATCTATGATGCTGAGGACCGTAGGAAGAGGCCAAGATAGATCATCCCCTTAGCACTACAGGCTGGAGATTGCAAATGTTTCAACTTTTATCTTTTGCAGTGGAGGTGGATGGGGATATTTGTCCTAAGCCCCCTCCTCCAGTGAATTGTTTAATTATCCAGCACTGGTCGATGCTGTCATGGTCACTAAATCCCCAACTATCAATATCCTGGAGGTTGCTATTAATCAGAACTTGAACTGGACTCGTCATATAAGTGCTGTGGCTACAAACTCAGGTCAGAGGCTGGGAATCCTGCAGTGAGTAATTCACCTCCTGATTCTCCAAAGTTTGTCCACCGTCTACAAAGCGTAAGTCAGGAGTGTGATGAAAAAGACCTTGTCTATTTGCCCTGTCATGCTTTTATCAACCTCTATAAGATCATCCCTCAGCTTCCAATGCTCCAGGGAAAATAGCCGCAGTCTGTTCAGACTCTCCCTATAGTTCAATACCTTCTAACCTGGCCAACAACCTTAAATCTTTTCTGAACCCTTTCAAGTTTAGCAACATCCTCCCTGTACCAGGGAGACCAGAATCGCACACAGTATTCTAACAGTGGCCTAACCAATGTCCTGTACAGCCGCAACATGACCTCCTAACTCCTACACTCAATGCACTGACCAATAAAGGCGAGCATACCAAATTCCGCCTTCACTATCCTGTCTATCTACAACTCTACTTTCAAGGAACTATGAACCTGCACTCCAAGGCATCTTTGTTCAACAGCACTCCTCAGGACCTTACCATTAAGTGTATAAGTCTGCACTGATTTGCTTTTTCAAAATGCAGCACCTCATATTTATCTAAATTAAACTCCCATCTGCCACTCCTCGGCCCACTGGCCCGTCTGATCAAGATCCCGTTGTACTCTGAAGTAAGCTTCTTTGCTGTCCACTACACCTCCAATTTTGGTGTCGTCTGCAAACTTACTGGAATGTGTTTCAGTGGAGGAGCGTTTTGATAATGGTCCGTAAAGCGGTGTGGTCAATGTGAGTGTAGATTTCATCTGAGTGAGGCAAAGGCTGAGTGGGTAGACCAGAGGACATAGGAGCAGAAGTCGGCCATTCAGCCCATTGAGTCTGCTCCACCTGAGATTATGGCTGATCTGATAATCCTCAAATCCACGTGCCTGTCTTTTTCTCCATAATCTTTGATTTCCTTACTGATTAAATATTTATCTATTTCTGCCTTGAATATATTTAATGATCCAGCCTCAACAGCCCTCGGTGGTAAAGAATTCCAGATTGAAAACCTTTTGAGGGAAGAGATTTGTCTTCATCTCTGTCTTAATTCTATGACCCCTTATTCTGAGATTGTGCTATCTGGTCCTAGACTCTCCTATGATGGGAAACATTTCACATCTACCCTGTCAAATCCCCTAAGAATCTTGTATGTTTCAGTAAGGTCACCTCTTATTTTTCTATATTACAATGCGTACAGGCCCAGCCTACTCAACGTCTCCTCATAAGCCAGTACCTTCATGCCTAATATTAGCCTAGTGAACCTTCCTGCACTGCTTCCAATGCCGTCATATCTTTCTTTAGATACGTGGCCCAAAACTGTTCACAGTATTCCACTGTAGTCTGACTAGTGTCTTGTGGAGTTTGGTTCAAGTTTGGAGTTTGGGGCAGAGGGGGACCTGAGATGCTTTAACTAAAGTATGCTGCAAGACATAAAGTCTTCAGTTCAAGAGGTGAGTGGGAAAGGATAGAAAGCATGGATGGAGAGACCAGCCTGCTGTGAGACCAGTGATGGAGAGATGTCACAAACCAAATGTGATGCAAGAACATGGAAAGCAGCTGATTGGTGAATAGTCTTTAAAAAATTACAGTAAGTTGTAACGAGTAGGGAATTTTCATAAGTAATAAATAAGTTGAATATGATCAAGTCAAGCCACCATTGTCTTAACAGACCATAGGGCTGCTGTCTAATTAGAGAGAGAGAGACAACTTCTGATTGCTTACCCTGAAGGTCACCAAGGCTCAGGTGAGGTGAGAGGTTGAGAAAGAGAGCCCTTCATGGTACCCCAGCCAGTGATGGGAATTGAACCCATGCTGTTGGCATCACAGTGCTTTGCAAATCAACCGTCCAGCCAACTAAGTTAAAAGTTGGGCTGAAGGGCCTGGTTCCATGCTGTGGACCTCTATAACTTTAAGAGGGTGAGAATGCAGGTATGAGGGCCCAGGGATTGTGTTCGAGGAGGTTCAGCAATTATTCATCTTGCAAGCTGTGCAGATGAGAGTGAGGACTGCAAGGAGAATGAATGAGGGAGCCCATGCAAGTGGAGGAAGAAATAGGAATGTGGTAGCGAAAGGGGACAGGATTCTGGAGTGACATTCAAACTGCATGCATCCAGGCAAGTGGTTCTCCCCCATGCTCCTGACTTCTGCCTTGTAGAAGATGGACAGGCTTTGGGGTCCACGTCCATAGATCCATCAAAGTTGCCACCCAAGTTGATAGGGTTGTAAAGAAGACCTATGGTGTGTTGGCTTTCATTGGCAGGGGGATTGGGTTTAAGGTCACGAGGTTATGCTGCAGCTCTATAAAACCCTGGTTAGACCACACTTGGAATATTGTGTTCAGTTCTGGTCTCCATTATAGGAAGGATATGGAAGCTTTAGACAGGCTGCAGAGGAGATTTACCAGGATTCTGCCTGGACGGGAGGGCGGGTCTTATGAGGAAAGGTTGAAGGAGCTAGGTCTTCTCTCATTGGAGCAAAGAAGGATGAGAGGTGGCTTGATAGAGGTGTACAAGATGATGAGAGGCATAGATAAAGTGGATAGCCAGAAACTTCTTCCCAGGGCAGAAATGACTATCACAAAGGGGCATAATTTTAATGTGATTGGACGAAGGTATAGGGGAGATGTCAGAGCTAGGTTCTTTAAGAAGAGAGTGATGGGTCGTGGAATGCGCTGCCAGTGGAGTCAGATACTTTAGGGACATTTAAGCGACTCTTGGATAGGCACATGGATGACAGTATGTAGGTTAGTTTGACCTTAGTGTAGGATAATAGGTCAGCACAACATCGTGGGCCTAAGGGCCTGTACTGTGAGGTATTGTTCTATGTTCGATGTCACTCCCCTAGTGGACACAGAGATTCACAGTGTTTCACAGGATTAGAGGGGAGTTGACAATTTACTTCTGGAAACTCACTCTTGAAAGGGAATGGTGAGAACCTCACATAGTATTTTAAAGAAAGCTCCATCTATTGCCCAGAAGCTGTCATTGTTCTGTACCATATGGAGTGTTGTGTAACTAATGGAAAATTTGAACATTGAACCTTTACAGTAGCAAATTTGAAATGCAAGTAAAAACATGTCACAGGAAGTGAGGATGACAAACTTCAAAATACACAAGCACAAAATCTTCCAAGATATGAATAGATGAGGAAGAACAATATGGATGTGGCAAGGTGCATTACAAACATATTTCTTTATAATTTCAGGTGGATCAAACACTCCACCCTTCACTCTGTCTTTTTTTGTTTTCCAAATAAGGGGAAAGCCAGGAGTTTTGGTGGAAGATTATCTCAGCTATTTACAATTTCTCAAGCTACTCCACGTCCAACACCATAGCTCTGATTCACTTAGACACAAGCTGAGGCAGGATAAAGGATGTGGGCAGAGTGTCTGAGTAGGTTGAGCAAGATGGGCAGTAGATAAGGAGCAATTGTTTCAATAGCAGGCACACAATGAAAATGACAAGAACGTTCACAAGGTGAATGGCCAATTATAGAGTCATGGAGCCATACAGTACGGAAAACAGACCTTTCGGTCCATTCAGTTTACATGTTCCCAAACTAAACTAGTCCCACCTGCCTGCACTTGGCCTGTATCCCTCCAACATTTCTTATTGATGTACTTATCGAAATGTCTTTTAAACGTTGTAACTGTACACACATCCACCACTTCCTCTGGAAGTTCATACCACACATGAACCACTTTAAAAAAAGTTGTCCCTCGTGTCCTTTTTAAATCTTTCTCCTCTCACCCTAAAAATATGCCCCGTAAGTTTTGAAACCCCTACCCTAGGGAAAAGACACATTCACCTTACCTATGCCCTTCATGATTTTAGAAACCTCTATAAGGTCACCCCTCAACCTCTTATATTCCAGTGAAAAGCTTATCCAGTCTATTTTTATAACTCAAACCCTCCATTCCCAGCAACATACTGGTTAATCTTTTCTGAACCCTCTCCAGCTTAATAATATCTTTCCTATAACAGGGCGATCAGAACTGGACACAGTATTCCTGAAGAGGCCTCACCAACATCTTGTACAACCTCAACATGACATTCCAACTCCTATACTCTAAAGATCTGAGTAATGAAGGCGAGCATACTAAACACCTTCTTAACAATCCTAACTGTGTTGCAAATTTCAAAAAACTGTTACCTGAATGCCTAGGTCTCTCTGTTCTACAAGACAACATAGTTATTAAGATAATTGACAGAGGAAGGAGGAATATTTTGTTTATACTATTCTTATGATTTAGAATAGTTGAAAGAGTACAGGAAGTAGAATCACCAATAATTTTCTTAGAACTCAAACCCTTCATTCCCTGCAACATCCTGGTAAATCTTTTCTGAACCCTCTCCAGCTTAATAATATTCTTCCTATAACAGGATGACCAGAACTGCACACAGTACTCTAGAAGAGGCTTCACCAAAGTCCTGTACAACCTCAACATGACATCCCAACTCATATACTCAAAGGTCTGAGCAATGAAGGCAAGAGTGCTGAACACCTTCTTAACCACCCTGTCTATATGTGAAGCAAATTTCAAAGAATTATATACCTGATCCCCTGGGTCTCTGTTCTACAACACCACCCAAGGCCCTACCATTAATTATACAAGTCCTGCCCTTGTTTGTTTGACCAAAATGCAATACCTCACATTTATCCAGCCCATTGACCCAATTAATCAAGTTCTTTTTGTAATCTTAGATTCTGAACTCACAAGCTGAAAATCTACCCCTGTATTTGGGAAGCGATAAGAGTAATTATTCTCATAACATGAGAAGGAAACAGAGACTGCTGAAACTACTTATTTCCTCTGCTCATCAATACATAGATACACCACTGGTGATTTCCAGAATTGACATTTTCAGTAAAATAGTCAGCATAGCAAAATGTTACCTTGCCATGTTCTTACCTGTAACAAACCAGAAAAAAAAACATTGCTTTAACTATAGCCATCAATCATTAGACTCTAAGTAGCTGGACTGCCATTCGAGTCCCATTCATTTGAGATGATAATTGGTCTGTTACCTGACTGAGTCTGTGCTCACACCTTCAGAAATTAACTTCCGGAGGTCAGTTAATGCCTAAAACATAAGGAAAGCTTTCTGGGTGAGATTCAGAAATAGAAACAGTCCTTTATTGAGCAAAGATCCAATCCCTGTTTGAAAAATTACAAAGAAATCTGTTTTCATCACTCTTTAAGAGTTACTGGGAACTCGCCCCATTTGCTAGCATTTGACCCATATCCCTCCAAACCCTTCCTATTCATATACCTATTCTGATGCCTTTTAAATCTTATTATTGTATAACCTCTACCACCTCCTCAGGCAGCTCATTCCATACACGCACCACCCTCTGCGTGAAAAAGTCGCCCCTTAGGTCCTTTTATGTCTTTCCCCTCTCACCTTAAACCTATGCCCCTCTAGTTTTGGACTCACTCCACCCTAGGAAAAAGACCTTGCCTATTCACCTTATCCATGCCTTTCATGATTTTATAAACCTCTATAAGTTTACCCCTCAGCCTCTGATGCTCCAGGGAAAATAGACCCAGCCTATTCAGCTTTTCCCTAAAGCTCAAACCCTCCAACCCCGGCAACATCTCTAGAAATCTTTTCTGCAGCCTCTCAAGTTTTACAACATCTTTCCTATAGCAGGGAGACCAGATTTGCATGCAATAATCCAATAGTGGCCTAACCAATGTCCGGTACAGCTGCAACATGACCTCCAAACACCTATACTCCGCATTCTTCACACATTCCAACATTGCTGCCAAGTCCATTATTCATTACACATTACAATTACCCTCTAGAAGATGGTGATAAGACACTACCTTGAACTACTGCAGTCCATGTGCTGTGCTGTTAGGGAGAAAGTTCTGGGATTTGCATCTGAAGGAACAATGATATAGTTCCATGCCAGGACGGTGTGTGGCTTGGAAAGGAACTTGCAGGTGGTGTGCTCCCATGTATCTGCTGCCCTTGTTATTGCTGGTGGGTGAGGCTGGAAAACGGGAGGGATTCTGACTTCTTTTTTCATCTCTTCAAATAACTAAGGCCTCCATCCTTAGCACTCCAGAAAATCTCCTCCATTCTTTCCAATGTTTTCTTAAAGTGGGAAATTGGACACAAGACTCTAGCAGAAACCAAGTGATGATTTATAAAGGTTAATGTAACAGACATACTTTTTGCACTTAATGCCTTTATTTATAAAGCAAAAATCCCATATGCTTTAGCAACTGCCTCATCAACTCGCTCTGCCACCTTCAACTTAGTGTGTCTGGATCCACTGTTTCAGGTCTCCACTCCATCACCCTCAAAATTGTATCTTTTCATTAATACTACTTCGCCTCAATTCTTCAAAAATGTTCTGAGGAAGAGTCACTGGGCCCGAAACATTATCCACAGATGCTGCCAGACCTGCTGAGCTTTTCCAGCAATTTCTGTTTTTGTTCCTCAGAAATGCATCTCTTCACACTTTTTTTTCAGATTTCTTCTGCCCATTTCACGAGGCAGTATCTGCCTGACATCTGTAACAACTCCCCTTCCATTTTTTCAATGGCAAGAATAAATAAGGAAGCGGCATGAATGGTGTATTAAATGCAGGAATCTGATTGCTTTATGTCCTCCTCCAGTCACAATCTAATTAGATCTGAATAACAGTGTGGAGCTGGAGGAACACAGCAGGCCAGGCAGCATCAGAGCAGCAGGAAAGTTGACATTTC
>NC_063344.1:10817461-10834935 GCF_021869965.1 Rhincodon typus | reverse complement strand
GAAATGTCAACTTTCCTGCTGCTCTGATGCTGCCTGGCCTGCTGTGTTCCTCCAGCTCCACACTGTGTTATCTCTGACTCCAGCATCTGCAGTTCTTACTATCTCTGATTAGACCTGTCTTGGTTCTCGAATTGTAGCTGCTACCTTGAATTGGATCTACAAGATCAGAGGTGAGCAAGCTGCTTGTTTTTGCCAGCCTCAATATGCATTGTCATGGGCTGCACGGGAAACTAATATTCCCATTCATTTGCAGTTCTCTCAAACATGGGCAAGAAAATACTGTGGAGCTCCAATGAGGCCATAGCACTTTGGAAAATTGCAGCCCTTTTCCACAACTTCAACCTTACAAAATTCAGAACGAATAGGGTATATTAGAGACATGAGCACAAACAGAAAGCAGCAATGTAAACTTAGAATAATAGAATCCCTACAGCATGGAAGCAAGCCATTTGGCGCATCAAATCTGCACACTGACCCTCGAAGAGCATCTCAATCAAACCTACCTCATCCCTGTAACCCTGCATTTCCCCATGGCTAATCAACCTATTCTAAACACTATGGGCAATTTAGCATGACCAATCTATGTAACATGCACATCTTTGTGGGAGGAAACCCACACAGACACGGGGACAATGTGCAAACTCCACACAGACAGTCACCCGAAACTGGAATCAAACCCAGATCCCTGGCACTATAAGGTAGCAGTGCTAAGCACTGAGCCACCGTGCTGCCCCAACTTGGCAGATCAATTCAGAAGTTTGGAAATTTGAGAACAGATACACATCAATACTCTTGGTTTTATCTCAGACGGTTTGCACCATTTCAATTATCATGAAGAAATTACTGGTAATTTCAGATGCATTTTAGACTGATCCTCCAAAGAGGTTAGTGCAGAAATTCTTTGTCTATGATTAGAATGTGGAACTTGCTGCCCCTTGGCAGTAGTTGGGTTAAATAGCCTAGATGTCCTAGAAGGGAAGAAGATCAGTATAAGGGAGAAAGATTGAGTTTGGGTTAGACAAGTAAAAGGAGTGAAGAACACGTGTGTGCAATATAAACACTTGCATTAGACTAATACATATGAACAAAGAAGTGTAGGCCATTCAGCCCCTTGAACCTGCCCTGCCATCCATTGTGGCTGATCTAACTAATCTTAAATCCACATTCTCACTGACTGATGACTTTTCAACCCCTTGATTGACAAGAATCTATCTACCTCTGCCTTAAAATATTCAACAACTCTGCTTCCACCACCTTTTCAGGAAGAGTTCCGAATACTCACAACTCTCGAGAAAAATTTCACCTAAGCTGTCCTAAACTGGCGGCCCCCAGTTTTTAAACAGTAACCTCACCTAGTTCCAGGTTCTGCCATAAGAGGACACATCCTCTCCATAAAACTGGCCTGTTTCTGTGCTGCAATATCTAGATAATGTGTAAATACCCCAAAAAACAGCTTGCCGAAGTTGTACATTTAAGATTTAGAATTCAATTACTTTAATTGTATGTAATTTCCATTAAATAAAATGTAACTATAGTAAAACATATATGACCTACTGCTTTCCATATATACCACTTACAGAAATGTAACGTATAGCTGTGAACGAGTATTTTACAGCCATTATGAAGGCTGAAGATCCATATCTTCAGTTGGCAGATTAATAAACCAGCAGGAAAGGTGTAAATTTGTACATTTCCTGGCTACAGATCCCTAATTAGGATTGATCTTTTAATATCGAGAAGCCACAACTGAAGGCCGATAATCCAGGACACTAACAAGTTTGAAAAGAGGAGAACAAGGCTTCATATATCAAGAAGGAAGAATGAACCAGTTGAAGGTTCAAAGCCTGAGGACTATATATGGACTGACTGAGGAGTGTTGAGAAGCACCAGAGCTTTAAAGTCTTGAGAAAGGACAAGTTGCAATAGGACACTCCAATGACAACATGCAAGGAGCAGAAAGTATAAAAAGCAAAGAAAGAAGGAAGCTCAGAAAAGCATAGTTTCCTTCCTCCTTCAGCTTTTCACTCATGCTTTAGGGTTACCATGATGCTGGTTGATCATACTTCCCATTAAGGATTATTTTAGATTTGGCAGGCGGTTTTGTACTCAGATGCGATACTTGCTGCTACCCAGCCCCATTTATCTGGGTTGACGACAAGTACTGAAACAGGCTGGCTTTACCTGCACCAGTAGATGGGTCCTTCTGGAGCCATTAAGTCCCGGAGTGGGACTTACCATCAGACGCTTCTGGATCAGAGGCAGGAGGAATAGCCACTGTGATTACTCTAGCACCCCTCTGTCTCTCAGGGGACCGCAGTTGCAATAAGACAGGTAAAATAAACAAGAGAGAATGAGGGGAGAAATGTTAGCATTCAGAGGGGTTTAGGTGTTCTTATCAACAGCTCAAAGTTTACATGCAGACACAGACACCAATAAAGAAGGCAAATAACAGGTTAGCTTTTACTGCAAGAGGGTTGGTGTAAGGAATTCTTGCTGCATTTATATATAGCTTTGGTGAAACCACATCTGGAACACTGCATATAGTTCTGGTCTCATACTTAAAGGTGGACATACTTGATCAGAAATGGGTGATTCCTGGGATGAGATGGTGGTCCTGAAAGGAAAGACAGAGTAGAATATGCCTCTGTTCTCTGGAAATATGATAAATAGCTAATCTTACTGAAATGTATAAAACTGAGAGAAGGCTGAACAGGGAAGATATAGAGAAGCTGTTTCCCCTTGGCAAGGGACTGTAAAACTGAGGTTTTTAGTCTGAAGTACAAAGGATTGACTGTTTAGGAATGAGGTCAAATGAAGTTTCTTCATGCAAAGGGTTCTGCACCTTTATAATTCACTACCCAAGAGAGGCTCAATTATCCACATTACTTATTAACAACTTGGATAATGGCATTGAAAGTCAAATATCTAAATTTGCTGATGACACAAAGTTAGGCAGCATCGTAGATAATGGCATAAAATTACAAAGGGATATTGATAGATTAGGTGAATAGACAAAACTATGGCAATGGACTTCATTGTAAGCAAGTACGAGATTATCCTTTTGGACCAAAAAAGGATAGATCAGGGTACTTTCTGGATGATATGAAGTTAAATACAATGGATGTCCAACAAGACTTGGGGGTTCAGGCGCATAGCCCTTTAAAATGCCAGGACCAGCTGACGAAAATAGTCAAGAAGGCTAATGGAATGCTGGCCTTTATATCTATAGGGCTGGAGTATAGGATGCAGAGGTTATACTGCAGTTATACAAAACCCTTGTTAGACCCCACTTGGGAGTACTCTAAGTAGATCTGGAACCACACCTTAGGAAGAATATAATAACCCTGGCGTGAGTACAACATAGGTTTACAAGAAAGACGTCTGGACTTCGGGGTTGAGTTATGAGAAATTATACAAATTGGGCCTGTTTTCTCTAGCGTTCAGAAGGTTAAGGGGTGATCTGATCAAAGTCTTCAAGATATTAACAGAAGACAGGGTAAATAAAAACAAATTATTTCCACTGGTTGTAAATTCTAGAACGAGGGGTTATAGTCTGAGAATGAGGGCCAGACCATTCAGGCAATTTGTTAGGAAGCACTTCTAGACACAAAGGGTGGAGGTTGAGAACTGTCTTCCATAAACAGCAGTTGGTGCTAGATCAGTTGTTTGTTTTAAATCTGAAATAGATAAACGTTTGTTAAGCAAAGGTATTAAGGAATACGGGCCAGAGGTAGCATTATGGAGTTAGGCCACAGAACGGCCATGAGCTCACTGAATAGCGGAACAGGCTTGAGGGGCTGAAAGGCCTACTCCTGTTCCTGTGTAAAAGGGATGAGTGTGCTCAGTCAATGATCCTTTTGTCAGACCCTAAGGAAATCAAGAGGGTATGAGGTTAGCCAGGAAAGTGAAATTGGTCAGCAATGTCTGACTGAACAACACAACAGACCTAAGGGCCATGTAGTCTACATTATTTAGGAACATAGAAATAGGAGTTGGTCATTTTGAGGCTGTACCACCATTTAGTATGATCGTGGCTGATCAGACACTTTGATATCTTTTTCCTATATCTTATCGTGTTACAGTTTCACTATTCCCCATAATCTTTTGTGCCATTGGTAATCAGAAATTAATTTATCAATCTTGACATTAAACATTCTCAAAAACTGAACTTCCACAGCCATATGGTACAGGTCTCCAAAGATTCACAACCCTCAAGTAAAAAAAATTCTCACCTTAGTCTTAAATGGCAATTTATTTTTAAATTGTGCCCCTGGATCTAGACTCCCTAACCAGGGCAAACATCTTACCTGCATCTACCTTTGTATGCCTTTCAGTATTTTGTAGGTTTCAATTAGATCACCTCTTATTCTTCAAACACTAGAGAACACAAGCCTAACTTGCTCAATCTTTCTTGGGTGAACCTATATTGCAGTCCCTCTAAGGAATTAATTCTATTGTTAACTGAAGAGGAACCAGATTAAAAGTCTTGAATATACTTCGGCTTTAGAGAGAGTCGAGTCCTGAAACAATGACCATTAAATCCTTTGTGCAAGAGGAAATTAAGCTTCCTGTTGCAAATTTTAACAATTAGAAGATGCAAGTTACATTTGGGAGAGGAAGAGAGTCAGGTACAAAAAAGGAAGATGCAAAGGGTCTGAAATCACCAGTTCACCATATAAGGGACTGGAAGATACTAGTTTTTAGAAATGGATAAGTATTCCTGACATTATCTGTTTAAAAAAAAATGGAGATAGAGACCAGAATCAGCCATTGCAGTCTTAAGCATGTTGGACATGTAAACAAAAGGAAGCTTACGAACATAGAACTGAATTAGCAAGAGAGAATCAGGATTGGGGCTGGTGGGCTAAAGAGATCGAAACGATCAGCAAGAAGACTAACTTCCAAAAGCAGTACTGGTGAACTCCAGCAACTTTTTGGTGAAGTATCAATTCACAGCTCTTAACCACTTTGACATGGAGTGCTGAGATTGCAAAGGTATCTTGATCAATCGGGCCAATGGGCTGAGGGGTGGAAGATGGAGTTTAATTTGGATAAATGTGAGATGTTGCATTTTGGTAAAATAAACAAGGGGAGGACTTACACAGTTAATGATAAGGCCCTGGATGGTGGTGTCATTGAACAGACAGAACTAGGGGTTCAGGTACAGATTTCTTTGAAAGTTGCAGTACAGGTAGACAGGGTGGATGGGAAGATGTTTAGTATGCTTGCCTTCATTGCTCAGAATTTTGAGTATAAAAGTTAGGACATCATGTTGAGGTTGTACAGGTCATTGGTGAGGCCTCTTCTGGAGTACTGTGCACAGTTCTGGTCATCCTGCTTTGGAAGGATATTATTAAATTGGAGAGGGTTCAGAAAAGATTGACAAGGATGTTGCTGGGATAGAAGGTTTGAGTTATAAGAGGCAGCTGGTTAGGCTTGGACTTTTTTTTCCCCTGGAGTGTAGGAGGTTGAGGGGTGACCTTATGGAGGTTTATAAAATCATGAGGGGCATAGATAAGGTGAATAGCAAGGGTCTTTTCCCTAGGGTGGGAAGCATTCAAAACTAGGGGGCATATTTTTAGGATGAGATGACAAAGACTTAAGAAAGACCTAAGGGGCAACTTTTTCCACACAGAAGGTGGTTCAAGTGTAGAATAAACTTCCAGAGGAAGTGGTAGATGCAAGTACAGTTACAACATTTAAAGTTATTTGGACAGGTAAATGAATAGAAAAGGTTGAGAGGGATATGGGCTAAACACAGGAAAGTGGGACTAGTTTAGTTTTGTGAAACTTGGTTGAGTTGGGACAAAGGGCCTGTTTCCGTGCTGTATGACTCTATGGCTTCCATGGGAAAGTGTTTTTAAACCAATCAGTTGCTTTGTGCACCAATTAAAAAGCATCTTGCGCTCATTAAAATTTAATTATATTGACATTAAATTTCAATTACAAATGAAACATCTCTCATCACTTCCTTTTATCTCCCGCATCCTCCTTCCAAGCCCAATTCCTACTGGCTTCTGTATCTGATGCTTTAAAAAAACTCAATTCACTGCCAACTGCACCTTTAATATTCTAACCATTTAGGCCCCTGTTCGCCACATTTCATCAGCAACTGATCAGCTGAAACGTACCTTCAAATTCACCTTGCAGTTAGAAAGATTAGCTTTCTAGTCCCTGCCAGAACTATTACATTCTCTCCTGGTAGGACCCTCATCTTTATTTACTTACATCAAAAGGACACAGATTTTAAAGGATCCAGCAGGCAATATGTTTAACTGTCCACCACCAGATCTGGCTGGACCAAAGTATTCTTGGATCCTGTTCTCATATTTTAGAGCTGATCAGTATTCCAGGATTATTCTGGAATTAGATTTAACCTTGAATGTAGGAGGATTGATCAGTAAAAGCACAGATGATATGAAAAGGGGTAGCTTGGTGCATAGTGAGCAAGTCAGCCTTAAATTACAGGAGGATAAAAGATGGTCAGAAGGAAATGGAATTCAATTCAGATAAATGTGAGGTGATACAGTTGAGCAGGACAAAGCAAGCAAGGGAATGCATGATGAACAGTAGAACTCTGGGAAGCACCAAGGATCAGAGGGAACGTGGAATGCATATCCACCAGCCCCCTAAGATAGCAGGACAGGTAGATACAGTGGTTAAGAAAGCACATGGGATACCTGCCTTTATTAACTGAGACAAAGATTTTAGAGCAGGGAAGCGATACTGGAACCGTATAACAAGTCGGTTAGGCCACAGTTAGAGTGTAGTATTACTTGAGAGGCTGCAGAAGAGATTTACCAAGATGTTGTCTGGGCTGGAGAGTTTCAATTCTGAACAGAGATTGGATAGATCAGGATTGCTTTCCTTGTAGCACATTTGGAGAGCAGGGAAGGGATGCAAAAACCTGATTGAGGTATATAAAACTGCAGGGGCATAGACAGGAAGAAACTTTGCCCTTGATGGAGGGATCAATGAACAGGGGCATAGATTTAAGGTAAGGAGCAAGAGATTGAGGAAAACCATTTTTCACCTAGAAAGTGGTGGGAATCTGGAACTTACTGCCTGACAGGGTGGTAGAGGCAGAAACCTTCATCTTATTTGAATATTTAGATATATACTTGTGTTGCCATAGCTTTGGGCTAAGTGCTGGAAATTGGGATTAGAATAGTTAGGTGCCTGTTTTTGACCAGTGCAGACGCAATGGGTCAAAGGTCCTTTTTGTGTAGACCTCTACACAATACAAAGCTAAGCCCCTGCTTACTTTCTGGATTGATAGCTGTCTTGTGATGCCCTTCTCCCTCCCAGGAATAAGTGCAAGCAGCTCACGGATGACTTTGTTGCTCAAACCAAGACAATCTGATCAGCTGCTTCTGTTGGATCCCTCTCTTCCACTAACCCACCTGACCAAACTTCTCATTATGATCCTCATGCCACATTCCCAAACTCCCATCTCTTCTCCTGCATGGTCTTAGCTCATCTCACCTATCAGACCCATATCCTAACCAATCAAACTTAAATCTCACGGAATAGATCAATCCAATTACCCCTCCTGTCCCCCATGTTGCCTGATAAACCATTCTCTTCAAGTGCTGCCTTTTTCTCTTTTAATCTGCTGTCATTACCAGCCTCCAAAACAACCAACCCTTGAAGCCATTCCTCCAACCTCTTGGCTCTTCAAAGTCCTTGGAAGAGCTGTCACCTAAATACATTCCAATCCTGCCCAGAATTCCATAATAGAGTCCCTCAAATAGGATTTAGACAACATTCATAACACCAAATCACTTCTCAAAGTTAAAAATGGTGAACTTTGTTTTTTTTTGGGGGGGGAGAGAGAGAGAGAGAGAGAGAGAGAGAGAGAGAGAGAGAGAGAGAGAGGAGGAGTCCACTCTTGCCTAGCTCCATTCTTACAAAATTACAGACAATCACTTGCAATGGCTTCTCTTCCTACTCCTGCTGTGTAATCTCTGGTGTCATGAGAATACATAGTTGGCCTCCTCCCATTTCTCATCCACACATCACCCCTTTGTAAAATCATTCGAATGCAATTTTGGTACATACCAACAATACCCAGCTATGGTGCACCATGACTTCACTCAACAGGAGAGTGGTATTGAGGATCATCAGATCAGCCATGATGTTACTTTATGGAGTAAAAGACTCAAGCTGAATGGCCTACTTCTGCTTCTTTTATGATCTTAACTTCTCCAAACTGTTGTTAAACCATCCAGCAGATGTATAGAAATTTCCTCCCATTAAATATTAAGAATCCATTATTTTCTAGCTCTCACTCCAGACTCTATGAGCTGCTGACATCATCCCTCTCTCTGGCAAATAATTCAACCTATGTGCAACCGTGCTGTCACAACCTTCATTTGCACTCACTCTTACTACAACCTCTGAAATTACCTGACTTCATCCTGCTCATCAGTGACTGAAACCTTCATGTCTTTGTTACTCCACTACTGAAATGAACTCTTGGCTAGTCACCTAAGTTGTACCCTCAAACTCCAGCCATGTAAAATTCTGTAGCCTGTGCTTAAACTCACACCAAGTGCTCCCCAACCCATACTGGCTCTCAGTCAAGCAAAATCAACTTTTAAATACTCATCTTTGTTTTCAGATCCCTCACTTCCTATTTCTGTCACCTCTGCCAGCCTCCCTACCTTTGGGGATATCTGCACTCCTCTAATCCTGGCCACTTGCACATTTAATAGTGGTTGCAACTTCAGCTGCTTAGGGCCTACGTTCTGGAACAAACCTTCTCCCAACCTTTTCTACATTGTTTTTGAACCTTAAAGTACTTAAAATCTACCTCTTGAACCAAACTATTGGTAATCTGATCTCCTTATAAGGTTGTGTTTTACTTTATTTGAACATGCTCCTGTGAAGTATCTTGAGACCTTTAATTACATGAAGGACATTACATAAAATCGATTGCTTTCTAAAATCTTTAAAAGATTGTTGAGAAAAACAAACAAGCAGATGAGGGAAAACAAACCAAATGCCTGAATTCTTAACCAGGAAACATGTGATAGCAGCAAATTGACCAGCTGCTCCAGTCTTGTGCTCCAGACGTCACAAAAATCGATAGCAGGGTTTTTGTCTACAAATAAGCAACTCAAAGTTTGAACCAAGCAGCATCTGGATTAAATTAAATAGCATTAGATATAGATGGGATGGAATGGTTTGTTTTAAGCTGATACGGCAAGTTTCCTATTTCTCGCCTCTCCTACTCAGAATAATTGTAACCTGCCCAACAGTGACAATGTAAATTATCTGAAAAATACTATTAGATGCGTTGCCTTTTTTAATGTTATTCCATCAAAGTCATAGCTGAGCATCATCACGACTCTTGCACTCTGGTTTGGAGGGCAAGAACAGGAAAACTAAAGTCAGTCTATAGGAGTCTCTTCTAATCTTCTGGGGATAAATCAGATATTAAGACTATAATAAGCATAAGACACATGAGCAAAATTAGGCCAATCAGCCCATTCAATCATGGCTGATATGTTTCTTAATCCCATTCTCCTGCCTTTTCCATGTAACACTTGATCCTCTTACCAAAGACCTGCCTTAAATACAGTCAACGATCTGGCCTCCACAGCCTTCCTTGGCAATAAGTTATGCCTCCTCATCTCAGTCCTAATGTTTCATTCCCAAAGTCATCAATTTCAGCCCTGCTTAAAAGAAGTTGGACACAATGAGGGCAAGGTTTCTTTTAAACTACTTTTGCAGTATCGCACACTTTTAATTCAAACACACAAGACAAATAGCACATCTGAATCGGCACGTTGCATTTATTAAATACAATAAAATCTGCAATGTAACAAAACTTTATGCATATGAAATTCAAAACACCATTTAAATGAACAAAAGATGGCTCACTCCATTTTTTCTGACTAGCACTTAACACTAGCTTGAATCCAACAGCTGTTTTTATAGTTTAATTGGACATTGTTCACAGACTAAACTTTTACAGTAAGAGTGCTCAGTAAAAACATGAGGTAAGAAACTGGTTTGATAAAGGGGTCATGCAGAACATGCGAAGAGTGTAAAGGAAAAAAAAACCATTCATTAAAGCTTGAAAGAAAAAAGTAATCTAAAATAATGCAAATAGAACAGCCGTAAAAAATAAATGAATTCAGATACATAGCTTAGCTTCTTTGGTTACAAAGTAGTTTGAACAATTTCACAGCTTTTTATTATCCTCCTCTCCCTCAAAAACTCGAGGGAAAAAGAAAAAAAAACAGAAAAATCATGGCAATTCTTTTTTTCCAGACAACAAAAATCAGCAACAGAAATGAGCACAGTTTATTTTTCTTCATCAAAAAAAAAAGCCCAAATATCCTTTCAAGGTGTTAGGTCACAATGTCCGGTGCCTACTTGTACAAGTCTTCTATGTTCTTCCTTATAATACTTACACTCTATACAAAATTTACATTCAAACCAGGATTCGACTATCGCAGAAGAAAATCCCCATGGTAAAACTGCCATTAGTGTTAGAACTCTAAGCCAGGATTTTTTTTTTTTTGCAATTTTATTATTGCCTATATTTTTAAACTAATATACGCAATCCCAACTATCACTTGCTTTTACCAGTAATCTTATAATCTTTAATTTCAAACTTACAAAACAAAAGATTCTATGACATTGTTCATTTACATATGAAAATAGCAGCCCCGTAATAAATAAAAACAAACAGTAAATGAAAATTCATGTATGCAAAAGTTACTATAATGGTGGCTCCTTTCAGACAGAGCTGCTAACCAGGTCTTAATATTAGACAGGTGCAATGACCCAGAGATTCCTATTTTTCATATATGTATGTGTGTATATATACATATATAATTATGTATAAAACCTTGGTAAGCCAGAAAGATGTAGGTACCCACTTGTCCATAAACCTGATGAAAATCAGCTTTCCTCCTACAAGATACAAATCCTTCAACCACTTCTCGTGCTGTCACACACTTGCGGATGCCAACTGCAACATCGCACGTAGAAAGCTCTTGCGGGTGATTGTCTAATACTGAGAAGGCCAAAGAGCAAAAAACACATTTAAGCATGGCTATTTGCTGTTCACTGTAGAGTGGTAAGAACACCAGTGGCACACACATTTTATTTTTTTTTTTTGAAGATTTCTTTTCCTATGCAGGCGAGCAAGTTTCATGCAGAAGGGACATTAGGCTGCGGTGGAGGCGGTGTCTGTTGTGCGCTCTGTTGAGGTTGTGCTACTGCTGCCGGCTGCTGTGTTTGCGAAGTGCTACTGGGATTGGTCACCTGGGTCTGAAGCTGAGACAGCTGGTCATTGTTCGCTAGTGATTTTAACAATGAATTCTCTCGTTCTAGTATACAGTTCTTTTCAATCAGCTCTTTGATCTGTTCCTTCAAGACTTCCACTTCTTCTCTTACTGCATACATCAGATGACTTTTCACCAAATCCTGCATTAAACAAAAACATAACCAATGACTTGCACTTTCAAACAGATTTCACATCAGAATCGTCCCATTCACTTATTCTGCTAACAAGAGAAAGTGATGTCAACCCTGGAGCATTTGTTGTTCAATGTACTTTGATTAAAACCAAAAAAATGGGCTCAAATTAAATGTATTTGTTTTAAATAGAAAAGCCAATTTACCCGGCAGCATAGAGACATCTCGTCAGGCATCTATTGTTGCCAAGTACCGAATTACGGGAATAACTTGGAGAAAATAGGGGATATGATTTCAACAGGCTGCCAGTTAGCAAGGAAACTCTTTGCAATTTGTAGTGTTTTAAATCGTGTAGCCAGCGTGCAGACTTGGTAGCTGGCAGTTCAGCGAAAGAAGGGAAGCTGCTCCTTTTAAGTAAGCTAGGTGAGCAACTCACGAGATGATCATTTTCTACTACAGAACATCTTGCAAATGTGCAGCTTAATTTCCAAAATATGCGTGTAACGATAAATTACATAGAGGCGTTCTGAAATGAAATGCTGATTCCAATGGCAATAACTGCATTTCCAAAACTGTTTTACCAAATTTACTTAGACAGTGTCTTTTCAAGAATAATGATAGTTGGCAATGCAAACACAAACATGTGACTGGAAGGAGAATTAAACTGCTTCAGTTCAAACCATCAGCAGCTATATAACGCTATGGCAAACAGTGCAAATCAGGCTGACAGCACATGGTGTCACTCAATTCATCATTCCTTGCTGTTCTGTCAGAGCTGACCTAAACTAATATCACTAACTCTGGGGCCCCATATCATCACCTGATTCAAGTATTTCTACTCTTTTCCCTCACCAGATACAATTATTTCTAATTCAATTGCTCCCAATGATGATACAGTCCATTGGTCTGTTTTTTTTTGGGGGGGGGGGGGGGGGCGGCCGGTGGAGAAGAAAGAGACTGTTCTTGTTCTTTGATTGAAGGACTGCACAGACCATTTACAAAAACGGTCAGATCGATTTGTTTGCTCCCATATAGTCCTATCCAGTTTTGCTTCAGTCAGAAAATAATTTGAGATGCAAAATCAACACTTAGATGACGTTTGGGCTAGTCTACAATCAGTTGTAGATATCCTTCCATTTGACTATCTTAATGATGACTATGACAACCTACTGGACAAACCCGGTGTTGCCTTCAGCTCCATGTAGGTGCACAATGAAAGTAGCTGCTTCTTAACAGGCATGGCATGGCATGGCAAGGCAAAACGCCAGAAGAAATAAAATGCAGTTTGGTAGCAGGATTATGAATCACTCATCACAAGAACTTGTAATGGAATCATCCCATCTAGTTAGCAGAATGCAATGACATTGAGATATGTATTCAACATAAGATATGATTGCTTCTAATAGATACAGATGGTCAAACTGATTGTGTAGAATGCTGTTAAAACTGTACAGGCGAGGAAAACTCCAGGTTCTATATTCCTGTTTTGCAACAGACTAACTGCTGATTTTAGCTGAGTTGAAAATAGTGGGGGGCAACCATGGACACAGTTGGGGAGAGGAAGGGGAGAAAATGCACTTGAATGTTATACTAGAGTGGAGAACCAAACTAGAACATGGATCTATTTCAGGGAAGACACAAAAGAGTTGAAGAGGATTTTGTGTTTTTAAAAGTGAAGATTGGACCAGAGATTGTCAAATTGTTTATTGATTTCCAGCAATAAATTCACAAGTAATTTTTCCAGGTGATGAAACAGAATAAAAAATCCTATTGGGTTCTTATTGATATTAAGTGCATATACATGATGAACACAGGGTTATATACAGAATGACTCTGCAGCATTTGAGAAATGACAATTTTCAGCAAAAAATGAAAATATTTAACCTAGAATATTTGTTATGTTGACACTCACCCTACTCCACCCCCTAGCCCCAAGTTCATGAGCTGTAACACACTCATCACATTTATTGCAGTTCAGTTAAATTTTCTAAAATGCCCTCCAACAAATGCCCTCTATGGGAACATGATGGCCCAGTGGTATTATCACTAGACTATTAGTCCAGGGACCCTAGATAGTGTTCTGGAGATCTAGGTTCAAATCCTGGTATAACAGATGATGAAATTTGAATTAAAAAAAAAATCTAGAATTAAAAGTTTAATGATGACAATGAAATATTGTCAATTGTCAGAAAGACCCATCTGGCTCAATATTGTCCTTTAGGGAAGGAAACTGCTATGCTTCCCTGGTCTGGTCTACGTGTGACTCCAGACCCATTGCAATGTGGTTGACTCTTAACTGCCTAGAGGGGAATTAGGGAGTGGCAACAGATACTGGTTTAGCCAGCAATGCCCACATCCTGTGAATGGATACAATAAAACCCAATGCGTCATGACTAAAATTCAAATCGATAAACCAATTTGATCTGTTCCACCTTTTGACAAGTTGATCTCTCCTTAGGTTGGGCAAATTGGACATGCAAGTAAAATTTGCATATTAGTATTGCAAATAAGTTAGAAAATATTTAAGAAAATCATTGTTAACCTGAAGAGGAAGCAAACTGATTGAGGATTCACTGCACTTACCATTGCCTGTTCTATTTTGTTGTCAATTGCTACCACACTGGCTCCAGAAGCACTGTAATAGAAACAAGAGGCACCATGAAATATAAAGTACATTTTAGAATATCCTGAATTAAGAACCACAAAATTCTGATTGGTTGTGATGTTTAAAAGCTTAAGATGCTCGTGAAACATTTCACAGTACATCTCCTCAGCCTTCAGTAGCAGCGCACACTAGAATATAAAGTATTGAGACTACTTATTCATTTAAAATTGAAGCAACCAGCACATGCTGTAAAATAAGCAAAAAAATCAAGCCCAATAGGATTGCAAATTAAGTTTTAATGCCAGTTTCCTCCAGAAGGACGGCTTCAGTTTTACTAAAACTCCTCCATTTCAATATAATGTAGTTATCAAATTCAGAGGAATTTATTTCCTTTTAATTTTTGTTGCACTTTTGTATCTTTTGGGATGATAAAAGTAGGGAAGTTGATACAGTGCAATGGAGAAACTGCATGTAGAGTGGTGTAGTTTTGGTCACTTTACTTAAGTAGTGACATACTTACAAATTCAAGAAAGGACCATTTCGGTGAGTCCTGGAATAGAAAGGTTTGCATTCTGAGGAAAGATTACTGAACACAGGAGTTTAGAAGAACAAGGAGCAATTTTATTGAAACAAGATTCTGGGGATCTGACAAGGGAATACTGAGAGGATGCTTCCCCTCAAGAGAAATTGAGAATGGGGGAGTGGTGAGGGGGTGTGGTGGAGAGTGAGGGAGCAAGCAAGCAATTTAAAAATAAGGTCTCTTCCACTCAAGGCAAGGATGAGGAAGCTGTACTTCTTCAGCATTTTCTTCCGTTGAGAGCTGCAGAAGCTGGGTCATCGAATAAATTCCACGTTGAGTGACGCAAAATTCCACCTAACAGGGAGTCGAGCATACTATCCAAAATACTCTTGTACTTAAGGCACTTTGTTTTCTTTGGCATAGCATTTAAGAAACAACAAACCACATTATATTTTGTAAAGGCAAAATACTGCAGAGGCTGGAAATTGGAACAGAGAATGGAGAAACTCAGCAGGTCAGGCAGAATCTGTGGAGAGGGGAATACAGTTAGCCCTTCAAGTCCGACTTGTTCGGAACTAATGTCGTATTGGACTCAAAATGTTAACTTTATTTTCCACTCCACAGATGCTGCCAGACCTGCTGAGTTTCTCCACCATTCTCTGTTTGTATTTGGTAACACAAAGTTTGGCCAAGTTGTTTAGAATTTGTCAGAATCTATTATTCTCAGCATTATGCTAGACGCATCTTTCCACCCTTAGTTTCCAATGCATGGAAGACCGTAGGTAATAATTTGATTGGAGCAGCCATTACATGTGCAGCAATGTCACAACAGAAAGACTATAAAACCTCCTGAGGATCATGTGCATTGAAAATACTGTAGAAGGTATTTAACAAGTTTAAACTGAAGAGTGGCTTCAATTGGATCTTAGCACCACTGGCTTCTGAAACACAATGCACCTGTAACCCACAACATGAGTAAACTTAGCATACTGAGAAAGCTGCAGGCTAGGAGCACTTCCTTTTTGATTTTAAAGCTTACTAACTTGTCACCAGCTGTGCACTGACATTAACATCACCAATGAGAACATGAAAATTAAAGGTGCCACATGTTTAAAGGCATCACCACAGTGCCAGTTTCTTCCTCAATCTGTCTGGAACCAAGGCGTATAGGACAACAGTGCATAATGACAGTGCCTAAAGAACCAGTTTGCACATTCGCAGTCTGAATATGGTATTCTTGAATCTCACATTCAAGTGTTCCAGTCACGTATGCTGGACAAGCAGTATAACTTAGATTTAGACTGGAAAACCTCCAATCTGGACAGGTTATTCTCAACATACTTTAAATCTTCTACGCAAGAGGAAATTTATTGTGACAGCAATTCATTTTGGTTTCCTGACATTGCTAGAGCATGACGTATCGCATACTGTGGACAGGGGAACTCTGGAAGGAAGTTAAAACTTAACACACTCCGGAGGTGTTCACATTACTGCATCTAATAGTAAGTTGAAATATTTAAGAATCTGAACTCGACTGCTCAATTCACTGCAACATAATAGATTGCCCAAGTGAAACTGGATAATGCTTGCACTTTTGGCTTTATTCTTCACCTCTCCCCATATCATTCAAAACCTAGGATCAACAAGGACAAATACAAAGAAAAAGACAGTTACTAAGGAATGGCCAAGCATACCCCTAAAGGTTGGAATGTTT
This sequence comes from Rhincodon typus, assembly GCF_021869965.1. NCBI lineage: Eukaryota > Metazoa > Chordata > Chondrichthyes > Orectolobiformes > Rhincodontidae > Rhincodon > Rhincodon typus. The sequence continues at coordinate 10,818,660 of NC_063344.1, read as the reverse complement.
TCAAAAACCTATTAGTCATAATGCACCGGACATCCTGTTATCAAAATCTGCAATTTACATAGATTCATCAGATTGAATCACCTCAAAAGCACTTAATTATTATTAATTATACACTTAATAAAATGCATGCGTATTGGGAATATTGTGCAGCCAAATTCCCAAAGCATTCTGTGCAACGTGAACAAATGACTAGACTAAAAATTAATACACATAGGTGACATGAGGTTATGAACTTACTCAGATGTGCTGCTGTGATTTGGAATGGACTGTCTGAGGGGGGTGATGGAAGCAGATTTAATAGCAACTTTCAAAAGGGGAATTTGGTTAAGTATTTGCACATGGACATACAGGGTGGAAAAGTCTCTTTCTCTGTGCTCAGTCTATGATTTTATTGTTGGAACTTAATTGGTCGCAAGGGAAATGTTGGCCAGGGCATCAAACATTCTTGGATAATGCAATGGGATTTTTCAACACCGTAGCTAGAGGAAGCAGATGGCCACAGTATTAACATAATTCCAGGTTACCAAATGGAAGAAACCCGATCCAGTAAAGACACCAAGCATAAATCACAGGACATCGAACATGTTGAAAATTTTGGTAGTGACTTCCATTTTCTTTGAGGTTCAAATATTATGAGCACATTAATTGCTGGAAGCTGTAAATGTTCCCCTCAAAATTTGTTATAATCTTTAAAATAAGCTGCAGCTAATTCACCTAGATTGACAGCTGTAAAACTTTGCCCTGTAAGTGAAATCAGAACTGCTCCATTCACCCTCAGCACTAAAAATAAAGTGCATCTGTTAAACCAAACCGAGCTCAACGGATTCCTCTGGGTAAACTAGTCCAGAGGTTGCCAGAAACCCAATTCAAAACAGAACTAATCAACTGTAATTTTAATCTAGTAAGAGAGGAACATTGACCATTTGAATAGGACCAACAAAATATGAGATGAAGGCAAGCTCTACAAACCTTTTAAATATTCACTCAAACTGGCTTACGTTTACCAATGCATTTCTCAGTTCTTTTCATTTCAACCATCATGTTCCTCTGTGCCAGGACAACTTTCAGTATTTACCATGTGCAAGGGAACTCTCATCAACAGCCTCCATTTGCTCATGTTGCCAATTTTATAAAAACCAAAAGAACTGTGGGTGCTGTAAATCAGGAACAAAAACAAAGTTGCTGGAAAAGCTCAGCAG
>NC_063344.1:10793502-10817061 GCF_021869965.1 Rhincodon typus | reverse complement strand
TCTGTCTTCTCCTTCACAGATGCTGCCAGACCTGCTGAGTTTTTCCAGCAACTTTGTTTTTGTTGCCAATTTTATATCTACATTCCTTATGTTCATCTCATTTAGCTGTCTCTGGTTTGAACCAAACAGGAACCTCATCTGGATTCAAAGAGGAATAGTTATTTAAAATATCACTTGTACGATGCAGCTGCTGGGTACAGCCCTCAGAGGCAACTACTTTGCTAGCAGCCCATCCAGCCAGGTAGGAAAAGCCAAGCAAGGCTCAGTGGTATTTTGAAAAACCACCCTGTAATTTTTGCCTCAAATAAAAAATTAAAATTTTCCAAACTTGTACACAAGTACATACACAGTCTGATTTTTCTCCCCTAGTTAAAAAAAAATCAGCTCAAAAGGATGGATTAATTAACAAAATGTCATGAATCTTTTCCTAAGTTTAATGGTAGTCGATAGTGGAATTTGTCACACAATAGTGAGCACGAATACAGCAAAATACTTTAGAAAATCTGAAAAACACATTCATTTTCTTCGTTCACCTCTTATCCTCTCTGCCAACCAGACAGTATTAGCACAATACATCTCAACGTAACCAATTTCTACATTTTTTCCTTTGGAAGTTTTAATGAATTCTGCTATTAGAAAGTTCCTTGTACACAAATTTGCCTCAGATCTTTTCATGGCTCCGGTTCAATTAACATGAAGTACATCGGGTACCGAAACCTCAAACTGCATTACTTTGCCAATCCTCAATTTGTTAAATTAAACGCTTTAATGGTCATAAACTGGAATCTTAAAACAAACACAATCTCAAACACCTTTAAGACACAAGTGGAAGGGATCTTCACGTACAAGTCACAATTACTATCCTGACAACAGAGCCCCAATAACAAAATAATTACCTCACTGTCCATTTTTTTATTCTGTGAGAATTCTGACTTCTGTACATTGTGTGCAACTTCTTCATGCTCAAGCTCCAAATTAATGAGAACAGCAAAAGCTGTCTGATAATATATACTGCACACATCCTGTTACTGAAGCCGGAAGCATCACAAAGACAAAAATGGTAATGTCGTAACCAGTAAAAGGCAAGTAGAGACAACTCGGGCATTATATTTGCATTGGCACTCATGACGAGGAGACACAAACCACAGTGCAGGCCAAACCATCATACTTCAGCTGACAACATCCAGAAAGACATGCAAAAAGCAATACTTATCTACACACAATAGTAATTTCAGTCACCTTCACAGAAAGCAAGTCCAACTGGTTGCTATTTAAAATGTTAGAAGCATTGAAAGTTATTTTAGGAGCATCTCCTACTACCTTTGTAAAAAAAAATGATTTAATTACCTGCAAGTTTCATGTCCAAGCTTACACCCACCTCCTCCAGGTGACTCCAGTACCATAGCTAGAACTAATGATTATAGAATTATTCAAGTGATTGCACATAGCTCAAGTCTTCCATTATGAATTTTATGAAAGCATTTTTTTTTCCACTCCTATTATAGCAGAGCAGCTTTAAAGCACTGCATGCATTGCACTTTTGTCAATTTGCATGTTCACAATTACTGTTTCTCCCACCAATTATAATGCAATTAACAGAAGTAAAAATCACAATGGTGACCAAAGTTTAGGTCATAATTGATCAGATCAAAAGCAATTTGTACAGATCACTTCCAGATGCACTGCTATAAAGTATGAGATTAAAATTAAAAGACTTTTTTTTAAAAAAAGGAAAAGAAAAGAACTTATTTATGCAGCAACTTATTTCCTGAGGTTGTCCCAAGGTCTCCAAGACAATAAAGTTTTTTTTACATGAAGTGTACTAACAGTCAGTTTTGCACATAGAAAGCTCCCACAAGTAGCAATGAGAAAAAGGATCAGATATGTGGCACTGGATAAAATGTTGACAGAACAATGCCAGAACACCTGTTTTCAAATAATGCCATGGTATCCCTTGTGCCAGAGGAGCAAAATGATACCTTGATTTAAGATCTCAGTAAAAGATGGGCATTCTGACACCCATTCAATCCTGCATGGCAGTGTCAGGCTAGATTATTTTCTCATGTTTTTAGAACAGGGGCTTGAGACCATAACCTTCTGACCTACAAAGGCCTTGTTTAAGAGGCATTTTGACAGGTAGGGAATAGAGGGATATGACCACGTTCAGGCAGATGGGATTAGTTTAGAATGGCATAATGGCTAATACAGTCATGATAAGCCTGTTCCCGTGTTGTTCTACATTCTATGACTCAGCCGAGAGCGCAAGCACTATACCAAGACCGGCAGCTGACATGAAAATGGAATTTCCCCAGCTGTACTCTTGCAGTTCAGTTCCATTAACTATTACATTTCAGCCAAGGGCTTTCTATGGTATGAAAAGATTGCCAAAAAAACCTGAAATTTTAGCGGGGGTGGGGGGGGTGGTGTTCTTCTGCATGGTTAGAACAAGAAAATAACTAGAAGGTGAAAGCAGACAACTCAGGAAAATTAAAACTCCAGAGATGTTGGAAGATCAAATCATGTTGGCATGCGAAAAAGCAGTTTTGAAAGTGATTGGTCAGTCATATTTTAACATAATGTGGGTTCTACTGACCCATGTGGGCCACTGCCAACCCTTGTTTTGAGACAGCAATTCCCACTGATTCTCATTCGTTCCCTGATCCCATGGAGCTATCATAGACATGCTATTTATTACCAGGCTCAGTTGGCAGTACACACACCTCCAGGTCACAAGGATATTGGTTCAAGCCCACTCCAGAGACTTGAGCACTTCATCAAGGCTGATAGCCCAGTGCAGTATTGAGGGTAGTCTTCAATTGTCAGAAGTGCTATCTTTCAGATTAGACATTAATCTGAAGCTTGGTCTGCCCGTTCACAAAAATAGGTGGGGAAACAAGTAATGAGGAAGAGACAAAGTCCTGCAAAGAGAGAGAGATTAAGAGAGAGGAGAAAAATTCAGATGGAATAAAATGTGGGAAAATGTAAGGTTATGCACTTTAGCAGGAAGAATATGCAAAGCTGAATATTAGTTAAAGAGAGAGAGACCACAGAAAACTACAGCACAAAAGGATTGATCGGTCCTCAGAAATGAATTGTGAAAAGCTAGCATCCAACTTCACGAAGTAAAACAGAAGATAAATGAAACATTGACTGTTATTTCAAAGAGAATGAGGTACAAAAGTAGGGGGATCATGCTAAACCTATATAAGGGCACTACTCAGACCACAGCTGGAATACTGCAAACAGTTTGATCTCCCTATTCAAGCAAAGATATACTGGCATTGGAGGAAATCCAGAGAAGAATCAGTAGGTTGATCCTGTTTTATTTAATGAGTTTTCATTGGAGTTTGGAAGAATAACAGCAGCCTTATTGAAACATTGAAGTTTCTTAGTTAGTTTAATGGGGCAAATGCAGAGAAGCGGTTTCCCTTTTGGGAGAATCTAGGATCAGAGGGCAGAATCTCATACAAGGGCTTGCATAAGTAGGGCGGAGATGAGGGGGGGATTTTTTCTCTTCAAGCAGTGAATCTGTGGAATTTTTTTTTAAACCAGAGAGCTGTTGAGGATGGGTCTTTGAATGTATTCAAGGTTGAGACAGGTTAATTTTTAAACCAGTAAGGGAATATCAAAGGTTACAGGGATAAGACAGGAAAGTGGAGTTTAGGGTGCAAGAACAACTATAATCTCATTGAATGTCAAAGCAGACTTGATGGACCAAATGGTCTACTACTACTTCTACGTCAACCTGAGGACCCTAAAACATAAAAGCACTATTCCAAAGAACAACAGAGGAGTTCTCCCTGGGACCCCAATCAATGTTCATCTCTTAACTAACATCATTCAAAACTGATGATCTGGTCATGGGATCATAGAATTCCTACAGTGTGGAATCAGGCCATTTGGTCCATCAAGCGGCATGGTGGATCAGTGATTAGCACTGCTGCTTCACAGCTCCAGGGACTCGGGTTTGATTCCACCCTCGGATGACTGTCTGCGTGGAGTTTGCATGTTCTCCCCGTGTCTGTGTGGGTTTCCTCCGCGTGCTCCAGTTTCCTCCCACAGTCCAAAGATATGCAGGCTAGGTGGATTAGCCATGCTAAATTGCCCATAGTGTTCAGGGATGTGTAGATTAGGTGGGTTATAGAGGGATGGGTCTGGGTGGGGTGCTCAGAGGGTCAGTGTGGACTTGTTGGGCTGAAGGGCCTGTTTCCACACTGTAGGGATTCTAATTTAAAAAATTCACACCGACCCTCTGAAGATCAGCCCACCCAGATCCACCCCTATCTTGTAATCCTACATTTCCCATGGCCAATCTGCCCAGCCTGTACATCTTTGGACTGTGGGAGGAAACTGGAGCACCCGGAGGAAATGTGCAAACTCCACACATGCAGTCACCCAAGGCTGGAATTGAACCTGGGTCCCTGGTGCTCTGAGGCAGCAGTGCTAACCATTGAACCACCAGGCCGGTTGTTATCACAATGGCTTATGAGAACTTGCTGTGTGCAAATTGAGTGTCTTGTGTCCTACATCTCAACAGTGTCCAAGTGCTTTGGTGACTGTAAAGCATTTTTGGACATTTGGTATTCATGGAAGGTGCTAGAAAAATACACATCTTCCTTTCTCTATTACAATTTCCAAAGGTGACTGGAAAGACGCTGCATAAACCAAAAAAGCAAACTATAACGCTTAGCCTGTACTGACTAAAATGCTTCGTCTTTAGAAAGAAAGTTCAGCTGATCTGGAACTATATTTTAAATATGGACCTGCACTATAAAATTGAGGCTACAATTAATAGAAAAGGAAAAGAAAGATACGCAAACTAAACCAGATGGGATAATGTCAAAATGAAGTGTGCATCTTACAAAAAAAAACGGAATTTAGTTACGGTTCAATTATATAAAAAAAATAAACTTCCCAAGCAGTTTGCAGGTATGTAAGGGAAAAGTGGATCGCAAACTGAAGTTGCAAATAATAAACCAAATTTTGCAGCTGTCAGCATTAACCATCATTACTTTGTGGAAGTGACAGCAACTCCTGGCCTTTGAACTCTGCGGTTAGATACAGAAATGCTAAAACTGCACTCGGTGCTTCCAATCTCCTGCTTAGGGTGCACTGTTGAAGCTTGACACCTGCAAAGCTATTCAAAACCACTGATTTGACAGAAGTGCCTATTTTTTACTCTAAATTTATGCCTTGCCAAATGAGTTTCAACTGAGATTTTTAAGCAGCTGATCCAAGTAATATTTCTGTTGCATAACCATTCTGGCACTAAAAATTAACTTTTTATTTATGCAATGTCAAATTTTCCCTTCCATTCTAAGAGCTTTTTATTTTAATAAGAATTATAAATGTTAAGGTTCATTTTATATTTCATCTATCTTACTTCCCTACATGTGCCCTAATTTATTTTTCATGAAAACTTATTTTAAAACGTGGACAAAAAATCTGTTTACTTTCTGCACACTATATTCTGCTAGAAATTTTCAATGTCGTAGACTCATACAGCACAGAATCAAGTCCTTCAGTCCACTGTGTCTATGACGGCCAACAAGCAAACTATACCAATCCCATTAACTGCACTTGGTCCACAGACTGCTATGCCCTAACTCCTTCACCTGTTTGATAACATTATTATTATCGGATGCCAGAAATCTCCTCGCATCTAGAACCTGGCAGATAAGCTTTCTTCCATTTGTAATATATATAAATGATTTGGAGGAGAATGTAACTGGTCTGATTAGTAAAGTTTATCGATGACACAAAGGTTGGTGGAATTGCAGATAGCAACCAGGTCCGTCAAAGGATACAGCTGGATGTGGATCGGCTGGTGACTTGGGCATAGAGATGGCAGATGGAGCTTAATCCAGAAAAATGTGAGGTAATGCATTTTGGAAAGTCTAATCGAGATGGAAAATATACACTCAATGGCAGAACCCTTAAGAATACTGATAGGCAGAGGGATCTGGGTGTACAGGTATCTGAAAGCAGCAACACCGGTGGAGAAGATAGTCAACAAGGCATACGGCATGCTTGCCTTCATCGGCTGGGACACAGTTTAAAAATTGTCAGGTAATGTTGCAGGTTTATAGGACCTTAGTTAGCCTGCATTTGACATATAATGCTCAATTCTGGTCACCACACTACCAGAAGGTATGGAGGGCATTAGCTATGAGGAGAGGTTGGAGAAACTAGGGTTGTTCTCACTGGAACAACAGAGGTTGAGGGACGACCTGATAGAAGTCTACAAAATTATGAAGGATCGGGACAGTCAGAAGCTTTTTCCCAGGGTGAAAGAGACAGTTACTGGGGCCAAAACTTTAAGGTGTGAGGGGCAAGGTTGAAAGGTGATGTACGAGGCAAATTTTTTGTTTTTACAAAGGGTGGTGGGAACCTGGAACTTGCTGCCGGGGAGGTAGTGGGAGCAGATATGATAGTGACTTTTAGAGGGAGTCTTGACAAATACATAAATAGGATGGGGATAGAGGGATACGGTTCTTGGAAGGGTAGGGGTTTTTAATTATGACAGGCAGGATGTTGGTGCAGGCCTGGAGGGCTGAAGGGCCTGTTCCTGTGCTGTAATTTTCTTTGTTCAGGGTCAGCAGCAACCATCATCACCACTACCATTTGCAAAATTAGGCCATTAACAATTATCTGTACAGATCATTGACATGTGCATTGCCATAGAACATGAGATTAAAGTTGTCTTCAAATCAAAGGAAGGAAAAGAACTAGCACCTATATACCCTCAGAATGGTTGAGTGCTTTCCAAACTATGAAGTTTTTTTGAAGTGTACCAGCAGTCAATTTTGCACAAAGCAGGCTCTCACAAGCAGCTGAGAAAAATGACAAGATAATCTGCAAGGGGTACTAGGTGAAGGATAAATATTGACAGAACATCACAAGAACTTGTGCCCATAAAACCAGGTGAAACTTTGGTTTCATGTCTAAAGTCAAACTGGCACTTCTAAAAGTTCCTCAGTCCTTCATTGGTGTAAACCAGAATTATGTACTCATCTCTTTGGAGGGCACATGAACTCTCAACCTTCTGACTCAGAGAGGAATGTGTAACCATAGCTGACACAGAGGTAGGACTTCCCAGATATACTCTCAGTTCAGTATTGTCCAGCAATTCAAGTAGTTTTCCTAGTACTGTAGGATTCAGAATTAACATGGGAATTTAAGAGAGATTCATGTGTGGCAAGAAAAGTTCAGCTAGAAAGTAGATGTAAAAATGGACTATTCAGGGAAAAAACAGTTTGGAGTCAAAGTGAAAAGTTCCTCCTAGAGAGAGAGGCTGAAAGGAAAGTAAGATGCAGAAATAATCAGGTTTAGAAATTGATTTCCAGAGTGAGGGGCTAAGGGTTGGTGAAAATGGCATATCAACAACTTTGTAAATTGTAAGTGAATGAAGCAGCGTGAAAGTGTAACTGAAAGCAATAAAAACATAACTTTATGTATACAGCACCTATAATATACTAAGGAGATTCACAGCAGCATTATGAAACAAATTGTGACACTAAGCCACGTAAAGGGATATTGTGTCAGGTGACCAGTTGGTCAAAGAAATAAAATATAAAGAGTGCTACAAAGGGCTGAAGTGAGAGAGAGAGGAAGAGGGGTTATATGGTGGGCATTTCATCAAGCTTCAGGCTGAGACAATTGAAGACATGTCCATAAATTCTATTCTTATCATACCCAGGTTTCTTGTTCACGATTTGTACGTATAAACCTCTGCTGGAAAGTGTGCAAATGGGGTCATGTGGATCAGATTCAACTGCTATAGTTTTCACTGTTAAATAATCTGACAACATTCATCGTCTGGATATATAAGGACGCTAACTTCAGTGAAGTATTAGAATAGTACCAGCACGCAAGCAGCCATACTTCACGAGTTGGCAACTTCATGGGAGTAGGAAACAGGGACCACAACAGGTAAAGGGGTGGTTAAAAACAGGAGTGTGGGGAAGGAAAGATAATGGAGATAGGAGGAAACAAGGTGTTTAACCAAAGACTGCTCACAGAGGCCAACTAGTAACGTGACAACCCTACTGCACCAACCCTTAAATCTCTTAGTGAGGCTCAATGACACTTTCATTCCTCCATATCACTTTTTGTTTCTATATCTCACCAAACCAGAATGTTACAGAGCTGTGCCTTCTTACAGTTCCTGCACTATCTCCAAAAGTCAGTTAAAAATATTACACAAACCAGAATTGTACACCTTAGAATATTACAGGGCATTTCACTTAAAGTTTTTAAGATATTAAAAAGAAACAGAAGGGTAGAGATAGAAATTATTTCTACTGGTTAGGGCATCTATGACTAGTGGACTTACATCAGGGTCTATTCTTTAGGTTTTTAAGGCGTGGAGTTAGGGAAAACTTTCTACAAGAGGAGGTTTGGAACACTCTTCCACAAATAGTATTTGATACTTGGTTAATTGTTCATTTTAATCTGACATTAATAGATACTTATTAACCAAAGGCATTAAGGAGCATTCATGAACTAATTGAATGGCAGAATAGGCTCAGAGTTAAATGACCACCTCCTGTTACAGTATGCTCCTCCTACCACTGAGTCTATACGTTTTTGTTGGTAAAGTGCCCCAAGCTTAATCACGGGATTATCTGCTACCACTGGTCTGGTTTTATTGCACTTAAAAAAAATCTCTGGGATCATATATTCACAGATGATAACACGATAGGTGAGCTGGTGGAGTAATGAAGCTGAGGGCAGGCCACCAGTCATCATAGTCTTATGGTAGAGCAGACTGAAGAGGACATTTTGCCTACTCCTACCCTGATCTCTTTATATTCTGACTCTGTAGCTGCTATTGTCTTTCAAGTACAGCATGTGCACAATGAGCTGCCTATCATGCATACAAAAATATGTATGAAATCAGGGACAGAAGTAAGCCACTCAGCACCTCAAAGTTCTCCACCTTTCAGCAAGATCAAAGCTAGTCAAATTATTCCACATTCCCACCTACTCCGGATAACCTTTCACTCCCTTGCTCATCAAGAATTTATTCACCTCAGTCTTAAAAATATTCAAACTCTGCTTCCACTGCCTTTTCAGGAAGAGAGTTCCAAAGAGACACAACCCTCAAAAACAAAACTTTTGTCTTTATCTTAAATACAACAACTCATTTTTCATGTATGATTGCTAGTTAGAGTTTTATTTCAAGAGAAAATATCCTTCCCATATCCATCCCTTAGGATCTTATTTTTTCCAAAGTTATCTATTACTCCTCTGAACTGTAGTGGATACAAGCCTAGATTGACTAACTTTCCTCAAGACAACACTTACATTCAGCCATAAGACTAGCAAAATCTTTTCTGAATTTCTTCCAACATATTTATGTCCCTTCTTAAATAAGATGACTGATACTGTGTAGTGTATTCTCAATATGACCTCTCCAATGCCCTGTATAACAACCATAAACTCCCTATTTTTGTATTAAATTCCCCTTGCAACCAATAATATTCTACTAGCCTTTCGCAACTGCTTGCTCTGCATCTCAGAGCTCTGCAGTCTCCCATAATTTAGATTCTTTAAATTCTTTCTGTTGAAACAGAATTTTGAATTTTCCCTAAATTATACTCCATTTACTAGACCTTTATCTATAATCCCACTGTAGCTTCAATGTGTCCTTTTCACAGCTTACTTTGCTACCCATTGTTCTATAATCAGCAAATTTAGCAACCATGGCTTTGGTCCCTTCATCCAAGTCATTTACAGAAACTGCAAACAGTTGAGACCCCAGCACTGATCTCCATGGCCCACCACTCATTATTTCTTGCCAACCAGGCAAGGTACTACATACCTTTACTATATAGATAGAAACTTTCGTGTCTTACAGCACTTATCAACTAGCATCACCTAGTCACAAAAACAGAAATTTCTGTAGAAAGTTAGCAGGTCCAGCAGCCTCTGTGGGAAGAAACCAGTTAACATTTCAAGTCTGGTGACTCTTCATTTATGTTTTTGTTTCATATTTCCAGCACCTGCAGTTCTTGGTTTTATTTTAGCATGACCAAGAGCCAGAGTGAACTAATACCAGAGGAATAATAAGCCTGTTGGCCACTAAACGAAATTCAAGGATTATTTTAATATGTTCACTAGAATGCTTGACTAAATTGAATGCTAGGATTGAGAGAGATGTACTGTGAACAGTGATTGACCCCAATATGAATTGGAATTGGAAAAAATGAGATGATCACACTGAAGCGTATGAAGTTCTTACAGGGCTCAACATTGGAAATTCTAAGAGGCTGTACCCCCGATAAGGAAGTCTAGAACTAGTACAAGATAAAAAGTCAACGATATGGGACTGAGATGAAGAGAACTTTCTTCGCTCGGAGCTTGCAAATCTTTGGATTTTCTACTGAGCACGCTCTGGCTACTTGGTTGGTAAGTGTATTCAAGCATGAACATGATAGATTTTGGAGCACCAGGGAATTGAGAAATGTGGGCACAGGGCAGGAAAGTGAGTTGATGTAGACCTTACCGAATAATAAAGCAAAGCAGTCTCAAAGGGTTGCACAGTCTATTTCCATTTCTTAGGTTCTTGCAATCAACTGAAGACTGACTATGGTGAATACACTGCATAGCAGCATGCACATATCCATACTAATGTGTGAGCTAGAACCTTAGAAACACCACTGCCAAATTGTTACCCATTTCCTTCAATGCAAAAGGCTATCCATTTTAAAACTTGCTTTTTCATACAATTCACTCCACTTCACTCAATCTTATGGAACACCCATATTTACCATATTGTACACTTGATTTTTGTAAAATTCACTTTACCTAAATTGAGGTTTACCCACACCTAGGGTTAGAATTTATTTTGCACTATAGATCTGAGCTGAACAAGAAGCAGTGAAGTTTCTTTAGGGAGCAAAGAAAAAGAAAAAGAAATCGTTTACAATGATCTGCAATTAAGAATAAACCAGTCAGGAACATATTTTTCTCTACATTTGCAAACCAAGGACTGGAATTAGCAACAGTTATACAAACCAAAGCCTGTAAGATAGACAAACATCTGGCTGAAATGTTCGCGAGAATATGTAAAGCCAAATCATTAACTTTAGTCAAACTAGATCACTAGTCATTAAGTAGTCAAATAGGTGATTCAGAAGGAACACCTTTTATATAAAGTATTGAAAATAACAACTCACTGCAATAAGAGAAGGTATTGACGAATTTAAGGGGTGAGGGAGACAGGGCAAAAAGAAAGAATCTGGAAGATTATCCTGATAGAGCTGGAAGAGAGGCTCAATTGGAACATAAACGTCACTATGGACTGGTTGTGTAGAGTGGCCTGTCCCTGTAAAACTAGCTTAACATTATCTAACAGCAAGTTTCTGGGTGTTGTAGTGCATTGGCACTCTAACATGATACATCATAGCTGGTACAATTTAGAATCTTACTAAATGCCAAAGCATGAATGCGTGACTGTATCTATGTCATCTATGACAGAGAACCATCATGCAATGTACTTTTCCATAAGGATAGAAATACTCAGTCACACAAACTGCAGACCTCCAGGGTGTTTGATATGGCACACCAGCATCTCAACGTAAAATGCTGTCCTCATCAAATCCCTCCCTGTTCTATAACCTTCAGATCAACAAAACCGGGAACTTTCATGTTCCAGATCTGGTCTTTTCTTCTGTGACTTCATCTCATCGTGGCTGACCATAATTTCAACTGTCTAGGCCTCAAAGTTTAAGATTCTCACATCTTGGATTTTTACTTCTTTCTCCACCTTTTAAGAAAATGCTTGGAATCTTTGACCAACCATTTGGTTACTGTTCTAATGCTCCTTCCTTTGGCTTGATGTCAAAGGCCTGATATAAATGTATGTTTCAGCTACATAGACCATTCCAACTATCATGTTGATTTATATAGCACTGTTAACATAAGACCTCCACGTGAATATTATAAAATGAAACCATAGTATACTGTGAGGTATTAGATTAGGTGATCAATGATTTGGTTGACGAGGTAGATTTTTAAGCTCACATTAGATGAAAGCAAGGTAGAGAAGTAGAGCATCTGTGAATGACCTTGAGTTTGCAGAAGGTATGTGGGAGATAGGCCAGGAGTACACACTGGAATAATCAGATTTAGAGGGGGCAAAGCACTGATGAAGGCTTCAGCAGATGAGTTGAAATGGGGCCAATTTGGCTGGTCTCATTAAAGTGGAAATGGTGATCTCAACGATGTCATGAAAACAGTTGATAGGAATGGTTTTGAAGAGCAGCCTTATTTAACTTGATTTATTCTATTTCTCTCTCCACAAACGCTGCCGGAGATTTCCCAGCACTTTGTTTTTATTCCAATTGAGAATCTTCTGAACAGCTAATCAGCTTCTCAGGGCAGCTATGGTTGGCAAAAAAAAAAAGCCTTGACAGTGTCATTGCTGTACCAAACCCTCTCCTCCCCAAGAAAATCAATCTGGTTCACTAATGCCTTTTAGGGAAAGGAAACTGCCATCTTTACCTGGTCTGGCCTACATGTAACTCTACAGCCATATGGTTGACTCAACTGTCTTCTGGTCAAATTAGGGATGGGAAATAAATGCTGGCCTAGACAGCAACACCCTAAACCCATTAAAACAACTTTGAGTGGCTGCAGGTCAGTCACTAATCATTAACAAGACCAAAAGCAAGTTAATGCATGACACAGGCAGAAAAACCTTTTGAACATTCATTTTCAAATTAAAGGATTTTGGTGATGCTCAAGGCCATGTACGTTGCCTAACATTAGTTGCCCTGACAGTCCTACAATGGTACAAATACATTGGGAACTCTGGCATATAGGTCCAAGACAGAGGATGGCAATGCATTCCCAAATCAGGATAGTGGCTAATTATGCCATACCATTACCATCAGGACTCAAAAGCATGACCACATGCAAAATACTGCATGTGCTGGAAATTTGAAACAAAACCAAAAACACTGCAGTTCCTCAGTGGGTCCAGCAGTCTTTGTGGACAGGAACAGATTTCAGGTTTATAGAAGGGTGAACGACTTGTGATTGAAAGATACCCTGCACTAATATCACCTAATATTATGATCTTACTACATGGAGCACAGAAAGGTTAAAAAAAATTTCCACAACAATTTAAAATTATATTGATGAATTTTATTTTTTAATGGCTCTTTGTGCTAAATTTTCTCAGTTGTACAACACAGTCTACCTAACTTCATTGAAATTAAAAGTGTAAACATGCTTAATTTATCAGATTTTAAAATAAGCATTACACGCAAGTTGGGATCTCAATATTCAGACCTTTAAGTTGTAAGCAGCATTTTGGTTTTTTGATGCCAATCCAAAATAAACCTCCATGGTAAATTTACGCTAAACTATCTGCAAATACATACAGTTCTTCATACTAAACGCACATTATGGACTTGCAGTTTTCCCGAAAATTACATCATAGCCCTATTTCAAGCTAAAGTGAATTTGATGGGGTATTCTTAGTATTAATTCACAGTAATAGTCATACTACGTTAGTATTTTAGGTCTATTTATTTTCTCCAATGCTCATTACTATCTGGAATATGATTTACAGCTTAGTGTAAGTACAGATATTCTAAGTCCTTTAAAGAGCAAATTTTTAAATTTCCAACAGTCAAGAGTAGGGACAGTGTAGGCTAGTAAAGTTTGTCCAGAAATGTTCTTAAAAGAAGCCCAACAGCTATCAGCATCATTAGTGATTGGCTTAAGGTTTAGACATTTTGTAGATGGGAAGAGGGGAATTAATGGAAAAGCACCAGTTCTTCATATTTGCATTTAATTACTCAATCCCATCAAAACTTTCACACGTTGAAACAGAAGACAATTTACATCCATTGTATTCACAACAGCAAAAAAAACACATGGTCTTGTCATAGTTATCAGCAAAAACACGGCCGAGAAAGTTAATTATAATGCTCGTGCACACTATCCAGGCCAACCACCCGATGAGTGCATCTGAGAGCTAATGTGCAGACAGGGAACAAAAATGTGATGACAATTTAGTTTATGCCTCCACTGTCCCACCCCCACCCAGGGAAGATAGCTAGGAATCACGAAGCAAGAACTGTAAAGACAACAACAAAACGAACTCTCAGTTTGGCTGCGTGGTTGAACACTATAATTTGTCCCACAGCTGCTGAAAACTGGACTGTTCAGGCTGGACAACACGGTCATTATTGAATGATGAAAGACAGCTCAATAATCTGAAGCTAGAAGCTATTTTTGGGCATGTTGCTTCATAATCAGCAAAAGCATCACTATCAAACTGAGGTCAGCTGTGCACTTGGATACAGAGTTGTCTAGAATGTCTCAAGATAGAGGATCCAAGAAATCTGCCAAATCTCCATTCTAACCATTTCTGTACAGTGCAGGCACTACTTATACTGAATAAATGGCATGCATTCACATTAAACAAGCATGACATGACAGAAAAAACAACTTCAGAATGCAATTTTGCATTAGCAGGAGCCACATCCAGCTCTTATTACATGCAGTTTCAGAAAATCAATATGCATGAACGGTCAGCACCACTTATACAGGAAAGATTTTCACATCACATACACACTGCAGTATCTCTTCTGCACTGCAGAATGTGGCTAGCTCAGTGCTGTTTGAGCTATTTTCATACACTCACCAGATGGAATTAGGAAATAATAGTCATGATCTGGAGATCTCCTCTCACTTCCCACCCCATCCCTTTCACTCCTGCTTACCTCAATCAGGGGTTGATGGCATAGTGGAAAAGCCCAGGACAAATGATTTGGGGACACGTTCAAATCTCACTACGACAGCTGGGAATTTTAATTTGGTTAATTAAATAAAATCTGGAATGGCATCAATAATTGTGCGCAGTCCACAATGCTAACAGATTGTTATCTGGTCCACTAAAGTTATGATGTGGAGGTGCCGGTGTTGTACAGGGGTGGACAAGGTGAGAAATCACACAACAGATTATAGTCCAAAAGATTATTTGAAAACACAAACTTTCGGAGCTTCAGGCCTTCTTTAGATGCTAGTGAGAGAGGTAGATCAGACACAGAATTTATAAGTAAAAGATCAAAGGTTCACACCATTAATAAGGATGTACTAAACAAACCTAAGATGCTATTAAATCTTTAATCAGTTAGAAGGTTTTAATTGATTCATACGTACATGTAAATCCCCAAATTCCTTTCAAGTCACGGTCCTGAGAGAACTAAAGGCTTTATCAGTATAAAGAGGTGACGTTTTAGGCCAGACAATGCAGGTTAGGTGTGAGACTTTGTTTAGAATCTGTTTGTGTTTTAGTTTGGAGTCAGACTGGTTTTATTTCTAAAGTAGGAATTTATAAAACACCATATTGACTTAGCGTCTATAAACTGTGTTCTTTTCGAATAAAATGAAATGTATCTGCAAATACAAATTCACCCCATAGATGGGAGTGCGCGCGAGTGAGGGGGAAAGAGAGTGTGCGTGCGCGTGGGGAGGATGACATTCTTTGTCTGATACTACCTCTCACTAACACCTAAGAGAGGACTGAACTGCGAAAACTTGTTGTCAAATAAACCTGTTGGACTATAACCTGATGTCGCGTGATTTCTGACATTGTCCACTAAAGTTAATTAGAGAAGTAAATTTATCAACTTTAACCAACTTATGAGACTCCAGATCTGCAGCAATGTTTTTAAGTCTTAAACAATCTCTGAAAAAGCCTAACAAGCAGGAAGCCCATCATCACCTGTTCAAGGTTTCCTGGAGATGACTAACTGTCCAACTCTGTGCATGGCCTTCAGGGGCATTCTTAGAGATACTGCGGTCAAACTTTCCACTTTGGAGAGTGTGAACAAAGACAGAGTAAGAGACACAGTAAAAGAAAAGAACTGACAGACACTCACCTCTTCCTCAAGCATACACCAATAGTCAATTTGGGATTTACAAAGATACTGAAGAAACATATTTAAAGATTGGGTTCTAGAAGGTGGATGAAGACAGATGTCAGTTTAATAGGGCAACAATTCTGTGCTTAAGACCAATCATTTTGTCTTTCTATAATCGAGGTTAGAAGTTAAATTTGATTATCTACCAGCCGATGCCTAAATTAACTGAAAAAATATCTACACTTAGGGTGCTGATTCCCCAGTTTTACAACCTCATTTACATTTGTAGTAATAAAAGACAGATAAATGCTCTTGGCTCATCTTTTAATGTTGGTTGGGCATTTTTACAACTTATCAGAAGTGGTGAAATATCATTTTGTAGCCAATACTGTCAATCATAATATACCATCCTATCACTAACCTCAAAAATATCTCAAATTGTGGTGCTGGCTATGGATCAAAAGGATGCATATTGCACAATGGTGTAATACCAGACACTGATTTCAAGGAATGCTCTTTGTACAATATTAACATTTCTCTCTTCTGCAATAAACAAACACTGTGACTTTTTGCAAGGTGGTGTACTAATCCAAACTCTGTTCTCAGAATACCCCATCAAACCGCCTCATAAGAATATAGCATTCCAGAGCACTGCAATCCAACAGTACATAGCCAACAACATTGCAAAATGCACAGATGCTGCCTCACCTGCTGAATATTTCCAGCATAATCTGTTTTTACTGCATAAGACAAGTTTGGCAAAACATCAGCTGAGTCAGAACAGCAGCATCCTCTAGTGGACGTAGCTTATAAATCTGCCTCTACATGAGCATATGCGACAATTCTGAAGGGTAAAACTGAAGCTGATAAAATATTATTTTATCCTCAAACAAGAGCATGCATTAGCTCTTTTTTGAGAAATAGACACAATACAGTTTACCCTGTGTTTAACGCAAAGTTACAGAGATGTTACCACTGCATAACCTCCAGAAATGGATTCCCTTCCATAAAGAATTTTTAAAAGCTAGAAGTACTCAACAGTTTTGTTCTAGAAGATGGATTTCAAATTCGAATTTGTAATTTTAGACTATTTATACGTTATTTCAAAAAAGTAGATTATACATACAAATTAAGGCTGTAACAAATATAAATTATTACATTCTGTTCATCAACTATTAGATCTAGGAAGATCAGCCTTGATCCAGCAAATACTGACAAAAGACAGACCTTGCATATTTGTACTAGATCATTAGTAAGTATTACTAAAATTAAGACTACTCGCAGAACGTCTACGGCCACAAAAAAGACAACAAAAAGCAAATAAGCAAGTGTACCTCGTCTTTCCCAAACATTAACTCAGATAATAAATCTTGAAACATTTAAAAAAAAACCATATTGGAATGTCGTTAAACGAACCATATCACAGCCATCTAATTGCATTTCATCAGCATTGTCCAAATACACAAAACCATGAATAAACATTAAACAAGGAGGGCCAACATACAAGTTAATACACAGAATGTTTAAAGGTTTCAGTGTGTCAATAAAATGGTGCAGTGGTCAGTAAAGAGTGGAGTGCCTTTTCAATACTGCATTTACCTCAGCTGCTTGTCATCAAGAGCACCCTAATCGTGACATCAATTGTCAAAGCAAGCAAAGATTTGCAACATGTGATGGAGTGGATCACTAAAATTTGTGGTTTAGGTCCAGTCTGGCCCATCAGCATTATGCTTCATATTTGTCACTTGAACTATAAGCCAAAGCTCTTTTGCAGAGGTGTATGGGGATTTTGGCCAATGGGCAATTTTATGCCTGCACTTTAGCAGTCAGCAAAGCAATTCCTCACTTGCTGTTCCTGCATAGACTGTTGCCCAGCCACTTGGACTGGTTACCATCCTTTGACAGATAATTGTGAATAGATGAGTTGTTTTAATGTTGTTCTTTAGAAGGTGCTGAGGTCCTCTTGTGGTGCAGTGATAGTGTCCCTACCCCTGGACAAGTCTCACTTGCTCCAGAGGTGTGTAATAACATGTGTAAACAGGTTGATTTAGAAGAGAAAGCTGCGGCTCTGGCCTGGAATGTAAATTGACAACTTCTGCAGTAACAAAATAAACAGAAGTTTTGAACTCAATTTCAAATACATTTTAATAAAAAGAACACAATAGCAGGGTTAGGTCACTTTGCACATTGAGGCTGCTCTGCCACTTTTTGTAGTTATGGCAACTTCAACTGCTTAAATCACAGATGTCATTATATTACAAGATATAGCAACCAAAGTGTTAGGTTTGTATTCAATGACAAAGGACAATCCCACAATAAGTTTCAAAGACCAGATTCCATTAAAAATGGGGGGGAGGGGGAACTTCTCCAATTTCTTTTTCCAATGTGACAATTCTTAGCAGCTGCACTGTAACCAAATATAACAGATTAGAAAGCACTTCGAAGGATTTTTACTAATACATTTTTGCAATGCCAGCGATGAATTTTCCCCAAATTGACCTCCACACCAAATAATGTGACTTTCATAAAAAAAACCTTTTACCAATGTATTCATAAGATTTGGCTCAGTGCTAGCACTTGTCTCAAAGTTTAGAAGGTTCTGCATTCAAATCCCACTGTTGAGACTTCACTATACGATCCTGGAAGACAGTCTGGCGTTAGTCTCTCTCAGAGGGAGAGAAAGAAAGGCCATCCTTCTTAAGAGACATGAAACTAAGACCACAGCTGCCCTATCAGATGGGCAGAAAAGATCCCTAGTCAGGTCTGATAGTCGAAGAATTCTCCTCCCTTGTGTCCTGGCCACTATTTCTCAAGCAAAACTAAAACAGATTATCTCTGCATATCACTTGTTTGAGATTTTGCAGCTTGCAAATTGCCAATATTTACATCGTATGAACTAGATGTAAAGCACTTTGAGATGTCCTGTAGTTGAGAAAGGCTCTATCTAAAGCTAAGTCTTACTTTTTAAAAAAGTGATAAAAACCTCCATTCAGTGCAGAGGCACAAATAGATTCAACTTTCTACGAATTTCTTGTCACACTGTTCAACATTGCAACTTTTCCAGGATGCTAAATTAGTAACAATTCTAGTTTTTAAAGGAAGATTTAGCAACATTTTTAGATTAAAAATGCCAAACTGCTCGTGAACACTAGTTGTTTATCATCTCTGGCCAGGTTTATCTACGTAGTCCAAGCTTGTATTTGTTGATATGGTTTCAATATTTTCAAGAGTAAATTGCACTTATCTCTTTCCAAAAGGAGGAAGAAGAGTAGTTTTTTGACAAGGAATGTATTAAGACATGCCAGAACAACTTATTAGTTAATTTCAGAGAAGACAAAAGAATATTGGAAAGCTGAGTGCGCATATAAGTTTACAAATAAAGTATTCTAGCTCTATGTCTGGCTACTGTTAGCTTTTGTCAGCTTGTCAATAATATATACAATTTTTTTTAAGTTATGTAACAAAGGGAAAAAAAGATAGAAAGGGCATCATCTACGAGCAATGAGACACACCCCAGTTTGGAATTTTTCTGGAAGAATGAGGCAATGAAGGAAAATTTCTGAAAGACAGAGGCTTACTAGTTTTGAGCTATAGATGTCAACCTTACCTCAGCTACTGTTTGCACTTTCAAGTTAGACTGCTTAAAAGACTTGAGCACATTATTTTGGGCAGTGTTTCAACAAGTGAGGCCATAGGGCAGGATTCTGACAATGTACTCTACAACAACAATGGCTGCCATGGAGCACTAATTATGGGTGTTAAAATCTACGAGGCCCCTTTAAAACGCTCTTTTTTTCCCCAATACTAGGCAGAGTAAAACTGGCTGAAAGAGTTATATAGGTATACCGCAAGGAAACAGGCCCTTCAGCCTAACTCATCCACGCTGACCAGGTTTCCTAAACTGAACTGGTCCCATTTACCTGCGTTTGATCCATATCCCCTCGAAACCTTTCTTATCCATGTACCTGTCCGAATATCTTTTAAACGTTGTAACTATATCCGCCATCATCACATCCTCTGGCAGCTTGTCCCATATATGCACCACCATTTGTGTGAAAAAGTTGTCCCTCAGGTCCCATTTAAATCTTTCCATCTCACCTTAAATCTATGCACTCTAGTTTCGGACCCCACCACCCAGGGGAAAAGATCTTGGCTATATTTACTATCAATGCCTCGATTTTAGAAACCTCAAAAAGGTTATCTTTCAGCCTCCTATGCTACAGGGGAAAAAAAAAGTCCCATCTTATTCAGCTTCCCCTTCTAACTCAAAACCTTCCAGACTAACGTCCTTGTGAATCATTTTTGCACCCTTCCTAGTTTAATAACGTCTGTCCTATAGTTGGGAAACCCGAACTGTACAGAGTACTCCAAATGTGGCCATACTAAAGTCATATTCAGCTATAACACGACATCCTAACTCTTGTACTCAATGCTCAGACCAATGAAGACAAATACACTAAACACCTTGTCTACTTGTGATGCCACTTTCAAAGAATCATGAACCTGTACCCCTAGGTCTCTCTGTTCGACAACACTCCCCAGGTGCGAGGCCTGCTCTGATTTGCATTACCAAAATGCAACACTTTGCATTTATCTAAATTAAACTCCATCTGCCATTCCTTGTCCCAATGGCCCAGCTGATCAAGATCCTGGTGCACTCTTAGACAACCTTCTTCACCGTCTACTATACCACCAATTTTGGAGTCATCTGTAAACTTACTAACCATGACTATGTTCTCATCAAAATCATTTATATAAATAACGAACAACAGTGATCTTTGAGACCCAATTACTGCTCCAAAAAGGTCAATGAATAGATTTTTAAAAGACCTCTAAAGATTAAACACCGCCTCCCTAACCTCAGACCTCTACCCAGCACCAACACATGCACCCTACCACCCACTGAACATCGCCGTCATTGTGCGGTTATGGCAATTTTTAAGTTGTGTACTGAGGTTACAACAGGAAAATGTTTGGGAAGAACTGATCAAGGGCAATAATCTCAATGCAGTATCAAGAGGATGCTACACTGTTGGAAGTGCTGTCTTTCAGATAAGTCAATAAACCAAAGTAGTGACTATTCCCATAACTGGATCAGATAGGTTTCAGATGTTATTCAAAGAGGAGCAGAAGTCTGCATTACGCTGTTGTCAGTACTTATCCCTCAACCAACTAATAGATTATTTGGGCATTATCCCACGGCTGTTTGTGTAATCCAGTCATGCTCAAGGTGCTCCATTTCTACTAATACAATGATCACAGTTTTAAACTATTTCATTCATCAAGGAACAATGAAATTTAAAAGGTGTTGTATATATAAAAAAAAACTTGTGATAGTTCAGGCCTACAAATCACGTAACAAACTTTTGTAGGGTTTCTTTAATCTCGATGAGAATCCACTTTCCCAGACACAGTGATCACTGAGTCAATGAATGACTCAAAGCAAACAAAGACACCTTACTCGTGTACAGGAAAAGGAGGGACCAGAATGAGCCAATGTGCAATGAGTCAGTTTATTAACATTTGGGAAACCAACCTCCCTCCCACCACGTTCTTTAAGAGGAACAGTCATGCACCAGAGAAAAATGATTTAACCCCTTTGCGTTAACCACCAGCCACAACACTTCCTTTCTATTTGACATTTAAGGATATAGCTCCAACTTATGGATAGTGCATATTAACAATTTCCAAATGCTACTGAACAGAATTAAATAGCTGTAAAGGAGGCCAAAACTGTCCCCACCTGACACTGGAAACAAATTTTGCTGCAAATATGGAAGTAACCTGCTGGCACATAGGTGCCTCGTGGTATTATCGCTAGACTATTAATCCAGAGACCCAGGTAACGTTCTGGGGACCTGGGCTCAAATCCCGCCACGGTAGATGGTGGAATTTGAATTCAATAATAATCTGGAAGAAACAGTTTAATGATCATGAAACCATTGCTGATTATAAGGGAAAATCATCTGATTCAGTAATGTTCTTTAGGGAAAGAAATCTGTCAGCCTTATCTGATTCCAGCCTACACATGGCAATGTGACTGACACTTAACTGCCCTCTGGGCAATTAGGGATGGGCAATAAATGCTAGTCTAGCCAGCAACACCTATATCCCATGAATGAATAAAAAAAATTTCATGTTTAAAAGAACACAACAGCATGCTGCTTTAGCCAAGTACTTTGATTGTATGCATTTTCTGTCTTAAAAGCACTATAAAAACTGCAAGTTCTTGAAGCAAACAGAATTTGGCAAAAAGGCACAGTCTCCTGGAAGCAGTGTTACAGTCTTCACAATTTTAGGTGTGAGTGGCAATGCAGATAGCCCATTTGCAGAATTTTACCTTTCCTAGTTGGCAATGCATTTTTGAATTTCAGTATCCTGAAAGTACTTGGGTAACTATATTTAATGGCCCTGGGTTGCTGCATTGATGAGAACATGGGGTTTGGGGAGAAAGATAAGCCAGAGTTCCCACTGCTAATTACAATATTTCAAGCTCTGTTGGAAATCTGCAACCAAGGCCATCAAGGTCAGATTTTGCCCTACAACCAAATAGCCTCTTGGTGCTTCACTATTTTAAGCTTCTCACAAATTACGGAAACTTAGGCAAATTCATAGAACATGAGTAGCTCCAGTGAAATCATGTTCAGGCAAAGTCAATGACTTCAGAAGAATGGCACGGCAGGGAGAAAAAGCAGCAAAGAAGATTTTGTGGAATGCACATGTAGCACAGATGTGGGTTTGGGAGGAAGGAGGAAAAAAACAAAGGCCAGTGCCGGCCCAGAACAGAATTGAAATGAACCAAGTACGACTCTCTCGCACCAACTTGGTTATTTTCTCAAACAGGAGGTGCTTGGATGTTGCTAAGTTTGTAGCCCAAGATAATAAAGTCAGGGTACAATCAAACAAGTGAACATAACTCAGTATTCACAGGTCACAAATTTAAGGACTACTTTTAGCGCTGTCAACGTTTGAGGGGAATTTTAGGCATAGCATGCGATTTTAATTCAAGTCTTGAAATACATGTCAAAAATGCAAATCTATCACTTCAAGAAAAACAATTGTTTTGTTATGAGCGAAGTTGAAAATTAATCTCCATATGATCTTACAAAATACACCAGACTTTAAATTAGTCAATGTAGCCTTAAAAGGTACAGGTGGTCAAATCTATAGGAGTTCCACCTTAGCAACAGGCTCAGAATGGTCCATGGTACAAAGTTCCCAATGTTACAAAAAGTCACAGGACACAAGTTTTAATATAAATACTTAAATCATAACTTAGTTTTCTTAAACTTATTCAAGATGAACCATCTCTCCGTTCCCACTTTGTTAGACATTTATTTTGAAGGTAACCAACTATAGTAGAGACTTCAGTTTCTTGTCTTTCAGTAAATCCTGCCTGCCACGCTTAAAAATATGTTCCTCCCATGTTCAACCTTCTTCAGAAAAACAGCTACATCTGACTGCTGTGGCACCTATTTATCAATAATTCTGCATTCACAATTCTCTTCCTCTTCAGACTTAACTGTTCCATTAAGCCAGTGATATATCTTGAGGAAATAAAGTTTACCAGTATGGAAGTAGCATGAGATAACAAGGTGTAGAGCTGGATGAACACAGCAGGCCAAGCAGCATCAGAGGAGCAGGAAGGCTGACGGTTCGGGCCTAGACCCTT
>NC_063344.1:10727089-10793102 GCF_021869965.1 Rhincodon typus | reverse complement strand
AAGGGTCTAGGCCCGAACCGTCAGCCTTCCTGCTCCTCTGATGCTGCTTGGCCTGCTGTGTTCATCCAGCTCTACACCTTGTTATCTCAGATTCTCCAGCATCTGCAGTTCCTACTATTTCTGGAATTAGTGTGAAGACAGTTTCAGTTAAACACAGAATGTCTTTTTGTTTAATTAACTTCAATTCAAGATAATAGGATAGCTATAACTGTGACCTAATTGAATAAAAAGCCCATGTATCAAGGTTAGACATATCAAAACAGGTGGATTAGAAACAATGCCACATTACTCATTGCTTGAACCATGTGAGTATGTGGCAACGAATGGTTCTATCCATTTCCGTACTGTAACACCAGGATGAATCACTGATTTGAATGTTTGTTCTCGAAGGGAAATTAAAAAACATACATCATGAATAGAAAAATATGAAGGCCAGTGATCTCTCCAAACTCGGGGCTATTTGAAAAAAGGGTCACAAAAGTATGTAACACAGCACTGTAATTATCTCAAATTAAATATTAGGATGTACATAGACAACCAGTACAGCAAGGCAAATGAGAAGCCTACTGCAGATTTTAATCAGGCTTGCCATAGAGTCATAGAGATATGCAGCATGGAAACAGACCTTTTGGTCCAACTCGTCCATGCCGACCAGATATCTTGTATAAATCTAGTCCCATTTGCCAGCATTTGGCCTATATCTCTCTATCCCCTTCCTATTCATATACCCATCCAGATGCCTTTCAAATGTTGTAATTGTACCAGCCCCCATCAATTCCTCTGGCAGCTCATTCCATACACGCATCACCTTCTGCATGAAAAAGTTGCCCCTTTTATATCTTTGCCGTCTCACCTTAAACCTATACCTCTAGTTTTGGGCTCCCCCACCCCAGGGGAAAGATCTTGTCTGTTTACCCTAGCCATGCCTCTCATGATTTTTATAAACCTCTATAATTTCACCCCTCAGCCTTTGACACTCCAAGGAAAACAACTCCAGCCTATTCAGCCTCTCCCTGTAGCTCAAACTTTCCAACCAGATTCAGTAAAACTCCTCTTTCCATACCTTAAGAGTGCTTTTTAAATTAATACAACACCTCAGTTACAAGGCAGGAGATTGTCTGATTAATTTACTGGAATATCAGAAACTTACCATTTTTTGTTCTTGAAGGTAGCAGTAGCTTGTGTCAGTAATTGCCACCTAAACAAATCAATAAAATCCTCTTTCCATCATAAAACTTGCCTGTATCATCATTTTCCAAAGCTCTGCTGACCTACATTTCCCTCAAACTGTAGTGCTGCTTTGAAGTCCCTACACTTTTTGGTAAAGAATATCAAAATATTGCCTTAACAATTGCCTTGAACCTGAAGAAAATTTGCAGACAATTGTTAAAAAGTAATTTGAAACTGCATTAAAATTGTACCACAGACGTTCTTTGTCTAAACACTGACAGAATTTTGCCAACACTTATAATTCTTTTAATGTCCAGTTATGACAAGTACTTTCCACTTAATTCCAATTTTTCTTTCTCCTTAGCACATTATGAGTTACTTAGCTACTGCAGATTTTTCCAGAATAGGAGAACTGGGACTGGCAATCCAGCAACACAAAAAGCGAAGTCCTTACTCAAACATTAGGTAAAAACTTGCTGAATTCTATCTAAGGCAGCAAAGACAATTAAGAGCTCTGAAAAAGGATCCTGACCCAAAACGTCGACTCTCCTGCTCCTCTGGTGTTGCGTGACCTGCTATATTCCTCCAGCTCCACACTGTGTTGACTTTGACTCCAGCATCTGCAGTTCTTGATATCTGAGTGACATCAAACCACTATGTTGGGGATTAGTGCTTACCGTATTTTTTTTTTAAGTCTGATTTGGTTTTTTCCAAAAAGTATGCAATTTGTACAGCTCACTCATATTGACAAACTGAATTACTCAAACTATATAGTTCCCAACACCTCTTTTTCCAAATTTCAGACTCCGGCTTTATTAAAGGATGCATAATGTCCAATAACTGGAACTCAACATCGATAGAAATTTAAAAAGCTTAAAAACACTGATTAATGGAACAATCGACGGCCTAACAGCTTGCTGTCTCTCCATGCACACAATAAAGGAAAGGAAGACATAATATCATAAATGTTCAAGGACATATAACAAAACTTCAGGAACCAAGGTATACACTTCCAAAAGTTGTGCACCATTTGCCTTTGCAATAGGGACAGCAGTTGCATAGTTGGAATGGGTGTTCCTCCTGACCTACATGCACCCAATTTATTTGCCCCCATCACTAGTACTAACGCAACCATGCGCACTCTGGAATCCCCTACAGAAATCTCACCATCTCAGGTGTTATAACCATTCTTTAATAACCAACTAATTGATCAAATAAATATTGCAAACAAATAACTAGGGCAGTAGCAAGGGCTGTAAACTAATATGGAAAGTTTCAAGTAAAGGTAGATAAGTCTGAATTCAAAGTTAAGGCCATACAGCAGTCAATTTAGGTAAATCAAGGTGAAGGTAAAGATGCAATAATCTTACCAGGCCATAGGGTTGGTCTCATTAGAGAGAGGTGACTGGTAGTGGTTTAATCTGAGGGTCTTCATGCCTCAGGCAATGGGAGAGGTTGAGAAGGAGAATCCTTCAAGGTATCCTTAGCCGATATGGGAATTGAACCCATGCTGTTGGCATCACACTGCATCACAAAACAGCCAAATGACCTAAACTCATTTATCAATTAATCTCAATTGGTATCTTATAATAAAGGATTATCTGGGAAAGTGTAATTGCAATACTTAATATGATTTCAAATTAAGTTTGAAAATGAAATCTGAAATTAGGAGTTTAAATTTGAACAAAGCCAATTCTGGAAGTATGAGGCAGGAGTTGGGCGAGGTAGTTTCAGATATTAGATTAAACAATACAGTGCTAGATAAGCAAAGGAGGCATTTAAATTAGTAATTCAAAAGCTTTTACAAATATACATTGCCGTGATGAATAAAAACTCCATTTGAAAATTTGTACAGCCCTGAACACTGGAGAAGTTAAACATAGCAATAGATTGAAAAAAGGACTTGCAACATTGCCACAAACAATAGGATTGAGGATTTTAAATATCAAAAGCTGATCAAAACTGGAGTAAAACAAAGAATGAGCGTAAATTACCAATATAAAAAGAGTGCCAAGAGCTTATAAATGTATGTAAAAATGAAAAAAGTTAGCTAAAGTAAATACGGGTTCCTTATAGACAGAGGTAGGATGCAATTTAACAGTTAACAACGAAATAGCAGACATGTGAAACAAGTATTTTGTATTTTCAGAGTAGAAGCTGACACCAAAATTCAAAAGGTTTAAGAGAGGGTTGAGATACTTAAAATAATCAATTAGGAAAGAACAAACACAAGGCAATTTCACTACGGCAAAGTGCAACTAGTGGAATGCTGCAAGGATCAGCATATAGATCTCAGCTACATACAATTTACACCATTGACTCATGCAGCCAAAAGTAACGAATCTCAGTTTTCTGATGATATAAAGCTAAGTGGGAAAAGTGAGCCATGAGGAGAACACAAGAGGATGCAAAAGGATATAGTCTGGTTATGCGAGTGAGCAAGGTGGTGGCAATAAAACATAATATGGGCTAAAATATGAAATTATTCTCCTTGGTGGGAAGAATAGAAAAACAAAATACTATATAAAAAGTAGACTACTAAACATTAATATGTAGAGGAGCTTGGGTCTCCTTGTAAATGAATTACACCTTCATCACTAACTAATGTACAATTGAGTTGAAATTGAGTAAGAATATTTTGATGCAATTTTATTGCGTTTCGGTGAAACCACAACAGATTACTTCGTGGAGTTTTAATCTCCTTACCTAAGCATCTATTTGCCTTTGAAAAGGAAATGATCACTAGACCGATTCTTGGGATGCAGGGGATGTCCCATGAAGAGAGATTCAGAAGAGTTCTCTTCCCAGAGGGCTGTGGATGGTCAAATTGAAAAATCCATTCAAAACCAAGATTGACATATTTTTGGGGATAATCGAGGATCCTGGGGTTAGGATGGGAAAATGAGTTTACGTAGACCTATTAAATTGGACAATAAGCTCAAAGGGCCAAATGACCCATCCTATTGTTTGGTTCTTACATCAAAGCTTTTGGCCACCTATGCTAATGTCTCCTACATTAGCTTGGTTAATTTTAGTCCAATTATGCTTTTCTGGAATGCCTTGTTGCATTTTCCTACATTAAAGCTGCTATATAAACACAGGCTGTGGTTGACTCCAATTCCTTATCCGAGTTGCTACTAATCAGAATCCGAGCTCAGGAGCAGATGTTCAGTCAAACAAAATGTAAGCACAAAGTTTGATATCTGATAGCATGCAGACTTCCTGACTTACAGTGAGAATTTCACAGTAACTGCAGCGTACAAAGTTTTGAAATAATTTGGGAAAAACTGTCACATATCCAGAAATGACTCGAGCCTTTTGGAACACTGAGCTAGCCCACAATTGGAAGAGGTTACCAACTTTTAAATTGCATTCCTATTTCCCACTACCCTGAGCTGAAATAAATATCCAGCAAGTATTGATATAGCTTTTCTATCACAATGTAAAAGGAACTGCAGTTTTGAAATTCGGAGAAAATATTATCAAGAATGAAAACTAAAACTTTCCTCTGTTGGAATGCCTGTTTCAAATTGGAAAGTCATTTGTTAGGGCAAATGGTTTTACTGAATTCCATAGGATTGCAAAAACGTCTTTCTAGATAACTCTTTCCCCCACCACTGTGGTTAGTGAGTAACAATTTGAGAATGCAATAGTAGGCATCGAAATATGGAATTAACAGCCTTACTTTGCCTCTGCATGACAAGTAACAGGAATGTTGCATACCACTGCAAACATTTGATAAAGTTCTTCTCATTGGGTTATTAACTCTTTGGGAGCAACTGACAACTTTTTACATCATTTCCTCTTTTACTTTAGGCATGTAAAAATTGTGTGGGCACAGAGGGGAGAAGCGAAACATATATACATATAAGCAACTGAATGGAGTAGACAAAGGAAACACGAAGGGTAATATTATTGGACTTATGCAATTTGTATTAATAGCAGAATTTCTTATTTAGCATCTTTACAAAGTTAGAGGAAAGGTTCTCACTTATTAATTAACAGCATAGCTCAACACGTAATCCTACATTCACTGCTACTTACTGAACAACTGATGGGAAAATGAAGGGGTAGTGGTGGGGGCAAATGCATTGACTTCTGCAATAGTGCAATATTTTAAGGTAATTTGCACTCTTTGCTCAAATATTTAAAAACCGCCGCAGATTTTTAATTATGCAAATTAACAGTACTTAGTAGATATATTGTGAATGTGACATATTCATGAGCTGAGGGGAAAAAAATTGAGAAACTAAGGATCTACAGTACATAGTGTAATTAGATCATGAGCAAACTGAGGAATTATTTGGAGTTACATGTAATTTTATCAATATTATGTTGAAAAAAACAAATAAAACATAACTTGTATTATTAAAAACTAAATCTTATGAAATAGGACAGCTCAATGGATGTAAATGGTTGGAATGCATAGCTAACATGGAGGAAATCTAAACTGAAAGTGGAGTTTAAGATGAAAGACTGAATGAACCAAAATTACTAAGGGGCCAAGCTCAGTGGCCTGAATGGCCCTTTCTCACATCCTTTTTACCAAGCATGTTTATTGATAGGAAATCTTTCACATTAAACTGACCAAGTATTCGGTTACCAGATTAAAAGGCATGATTAGTAATGTTGGAAATTACACCATTCTGATCAAAAAAAAGAAAATCTAAATTTTAATACAGACAGGCAAATTATGACACACTAACTTCAGAATTTTACTGATTCAATTGGCATTTAATACTGTAAAGCTCGAAAGTTGTGTGCCTATGCATTCATAGAATCATACAGGACAGAAACACATCCAGTCCATGCTGGCCATAATCCCAAACTAAAAAGGTCCCACCTGCCTGCACTTAGCCAATATCCCCATCAAACATTTCTTATTCGCGTACTGACCCAAATGTCTTTTAAATGTTGCAACTCTACCTGCATCCACCACTTCCTCTGGAAGTTCATTCCACATGAACCACTAAAAAAGTTGCACCTCCTGTCTTTTTTCATTCTTTCTCCTCTCACCTTAAAGTATGGGCCCTAGTCTAGAAATTCCCCAACCTACGGATAAGACATATGCTATTCCCCTTATTTGTACCCCTCATGATTTTATAGACCTCTAAGATCACCCCTCAAACTCCTGCACGCCAGTGAAAAGACCCAGCCTATCCAGCCTCTCCTTCTAACTCAATCTCTCCATTCCTGGCAACAACCTGGTAAATAGTTTCTGAACCCTCTCCAGTGTAACGATATCTTTTCTCTAACAGGGTGACCAGAACTGCACTCCAGAAGAGGCTTCACCAATGTCCTGTACAACCTCAACAGGACATCCCAACTCCTATACTCAAAGGTCTGAGCAATGAAGGCAAGAGTGCTAAGCGCCCTCTTAACCACCCTGTCCACGTGACACAAGCTTCAAAGAATTATGTACCTGAACCAGAGTCTCTCCGTTCTACAATACTACCCAGGGCCCTACCATTAATTGTACAAAGTCCTGTCCTCGTTTGTATTATCAAAATGCAATACCTTGCATTTATCCAAATTAAACCCAATTGATCAAGATCTCTTTGTAATCTTAGATAACCTTCTTTTACTGTTTTACCACCAATCTGGTGTCATTTGCAAACTTACTAACCATGCTTTCTATATTCTCATCTAAATCCTTCATATAAAATGACAAACAAAAGTGGACCCGGCATCGATCCCTGTGGAACATTGGTCCCTATCTCCTGCCGTTCAGCCAAGATTGTATCCAATTGGCAAGCTCACCGTGAATCCCATCTGATCTAAATTTACTAATTACCATGCAGAACCTTGTTGAAGGCTTTACTGAAGCTCAAGTAAATAACCTTTGCTGATCTTCCCACATGAATCTTCTTGATTATTTCCTCAATCAAGTTTGAGAGACATTACTTTCCTCGCACAAAATCATGCTGACTATCCCAAATGCATACAAATCCTATCTTTCAGAATCACCTCCAACACCTTACCACCTACTGCTGGTCAGACACTCGGGTCAATAGCTCCCAGGCCTCTTCTTTCATCCATTCTTAAACAAAGGCACAACATCAGCTACTCTCCAGTCATCTGGCACGTCACCCATACTCCTAGATGATACAAATATTTCTGCAAGAGGCCCTGTAATTTCTTCCCTAAATTCCCATGACGTTCTGAAATGCACCAGATCAGGTCCCGGAGATTTATCCACTTTTATATTTTCTAAAACTTGCAGCACTTTTTTGTAATGAGAATTGTCTGCAAAATTTACTTCCCAGTTCTCTAGCCTCCGTTTCTTTCTCCACAGTAAAAACTGACACGAAATATTCATTTACTATCTCTCCCATCTCCTGAGGTTCAACAAAAGACAATATCTTTCGTCTTTAAGAAGCCCTCTTGCTCTTAATGTACTTGCAATATCTTTGGATTTTCCTTACCCTGATCTGCCAAGGCGCGCTCATATCTCCTCTCTGCCTTCCGGATTTCCCTCTTAGGAGCATCCCTATACTCTTTATACTGTCCAAGAGATTCATTTGAACCCAGCTGTCTTTATCTAATACATGATTCTTTTTTGTTCTTTAGTTATTCATCCACTGTTCCCTAATCCTATCAGCCTTACCTTTCACTCTTAACAAGAACATAATGACTCTGAACTCTCATTATCACACTTTTGAAAGCCTCCTACTTATCAGCCGTTCCTTTACCTGTGAACAGTCTGCTCTAATCAACTTTTGAAAGTTCTTGTTTCATACCCTTAAAATTTGCATTATGCCAATGAAAAACTAACTTTTACAGAAGGGTTATTCTTTTCCATAACTATTTTAAAACTCAGAATTGTGATCACTGGACCCAACGTGCTCCTCCACTATCACATCAGTCACTTGTCCTGCCTTATTACCCATAAGAAGGTCACGTTTTGCTCCTTCTCCAGCAGGAATATTTATATGTTGATGAAGACAATTTTCTTGAACAATTTAACAATTTATTCACTATCCAAACCTGTAACTTATGGTGGCCTGAATCAATGTTTGGAAAATTAAAGTCACCTATCACAGTCTTATTATTCTTGCATACGTCTGAGATCTCTCTACATATTTGTTCCTCAATTTCCTTCTGACTATTGGGGGGCCTACAGTACAATCCCATCAAGGTGATCATTCCTTTATTTCTAATTTCAACCCATACACATTTAGTGGATGATTTTTCAGAAATATCTTCTCTAGTTACAACAATAATGTATTCCTTAATCAAAAGCACCACTCCCCCTCCACTTTTGCCTGCCCCTCTATCCTTTCTATAACATCCGAAACCCAGAACACTCAACATTCATTTCTGTCTATGCCTCAGATAAGTTCCTGTAATAGCTACAACGTCCCAATCCCACGTTGCTAAACCTGCCGAGTTCATCAGCCTTACCTGCAAGACACTGTGCACTGAAATAAATGCAGTTTAATTCTTCAGAGTTGCTTCATTCTCTGACTTGGTCTTGTCTGTCTTTTCTAAAGAACTTGCCCTTTTCAGATGAAGAACCACCCTATTTTTCTATTTACTTTGCTAAATATTCATACATTGCGACTTTAAACCACAGCAAAAGTATAAATATTATAAAAATATTTTTAATGATTTGCAATTAATAACCATAATTTATCCAGATAACCCTCCATCCAAGAGAGGAACTAAAGATCAACACTGGTGATCTGGTGGAGTTGTGGATAGTGCGGAAGGATATTGCAGGTTACAGAGGGACATAGATAAGCTGCAGAGCTGGGCTGAGAGGTGGCAAATGGAGTTTAATGCGGAAAAGTGTGAGGTGATTCACTTTGGAAGGAGTAACAGGAGTACAGAGTACTGGGCTAATGGTAAGATTCTTGGTAGTGTGGATGAGCAGAAAGATCTCGGTGTCCATGTGCATAGATCACTGAAAGTTGCCACCCAGGTTGATAGGGTTGTTAAGAAGGCGTACAGTATGTTAGGTTTTATTGGTAGAGGGATTGAGTTTCGGAGCCATGAGGTCATGTTGCAGCTGTACAGAAGTCTGGTGTGGCCGCACTTGGAGTATTGCGTACAGTTCTGGTCACCGCATTGGAAAGGGTGCAGAGGAGATTTACCAGGATGTTGCCTGGTATGGAGGGAAGGTCTTATGAGGAAAGGCTGAGGGTCTTGAGGCTGTTTTCGTTAGAGAGAACAAGGTTAAGAGGTGACTTGATAGAGACATACAAGATGATCAGAGGATTAGATAGGGTGGACAGTGGGAGCCTTTTTCCTCGGATGGTGATGGCTAGCACGAGGGGACATAGCTTTAAATTGAGGGGTGATAGATATAGGACAGATGTCAGAGGTAGGTTCTTTACTCAGACAGTGGTAAGGGCGTGGAATGCCCTGCCTGCAAAAATAGTAGACTCGCCCACTTTAAGGGCATTTAAATGGTCATTGGATAAACATATGGATGATAATGGAATAGTTTAGGATAGATGGGCTTCAGATTGGTTTCACAGGTCGGTGCAACATCGAGGGCCGAAGGGCCTGTACTGCGCTGTAATGTTCTATGTTCTATGTTCTATGTAACACAAGTTCAGAAACTGAGGAATCGTCATGTGAATTGAACCTTGATCAGGGCACATTTGGAGAATTATGTCCAGTTCTGGCTGCCATATTGTAAAAAAGATTTCAAAGGCACTGAGGTAAAAAGGATTTGCATCATAATACTGAAAATGTGAGAATATTCCCATCAGCAAATGATGGGCAGGCAGGGGTTGTTTTTCTGTAGATAAAGAGTGATGTGTGACCTAATAGAGGTTTTTAGGATAAGAGGTTGTGATATGAGCAAACATGGAACGTTTCCACTCGTGGAGAAGAACAAAAACTAGAGGGCATCAACACAAGATGGTAATTAATAAAACAAGTGGATGGCACGATGGCTCAGTGGTTAGCACTGCTGCCTCACAGCATCAGGGACACAAGTTCGATTCCACCCTCGGGCAACTATGTGTGGGGAGTTGGCCAATTCTCCCCATTCTTTGTGGGTTTCACCAGATGCATCAGTTTTCTCCACAGTCCAAAGATGTGCAAGTTAGGTGGATTGGCCATGCTAGACTACCCATAGTGTTCGGGAATGTGCAGGTTAGGGGAGTTAGCCAGGGGAAATGCAGAATTGCAGGGAAAGGTTAGGGGGATGGGTCTGGGTGGGACTCGTTGGGCTGAATAGCCTATATCTCACTGTAAAGATTCTATGGAAGTAGAGAATATAGAATAAACCTCTTTACTTGAGGCAGGGTGCGTGTGCAGCTCATTACCATAGGGAGTAACAGAGGCATTTGTGTGAATGCATTTGTGAGAAAGGGGGTAGGGATGGGAGAGGGTTGGATGGAGTGTGATTATTTGTAAGGGCTGAATTGACGGTTTCTGTTCTGCATATTCTATTTAATTACATCTTTATGAACCACAAACAGCCCCTCAAAAGTTTTGTTTTAAGAACAACAGTGGTCCCAAAGGAAGAGAGTCTGGAGAATTGACAGTAGAAAATAAAGAGATGGCAGATGAATTGAACAGATATTTGGCATCCATTTTCGCTGTAAAGGATACAAGCAACACCCCAGAATCAGATATAAAACAGGAAATGGAAGAGGGGGTAATCTCAGGAAAATTACAATCACCAGAGAAGTAATATGGAGTAGACTGTTAGCGCTGCAGCTAACAAATGCCCAGAATATTTTTCTTCATTCATTCACAGGATGAAGGCATCACTGGCCAGGCAGCATTTATTGCAAATCCATAATTGCCCAGAGGGCAGTTAAGTGTCAAGCACAACGTTGTGGGTCTGGAGTCACATGTAGGCCAGACCAGGTAAGGACAGCAGTTTCCTTCCCTAAAGGACATTAGTGAACGAGATGGGTTCTTTCTGACAATTGGCAATGGATTTACGGTCATTGTTAGAATGTTAATTCCAGTTATTTTATTGAATTCAAATTCCACCGTCGGCTGTGGTGGGATTTGAACATGGGTCATAAGAACATAAGAACTAGGAGCAGGAGTAGGCCATCCGGCCCTTCGAGCCTGCTCCGCCATTCAATAAGATCATGGCTGATCTTTTCGTGGACTCAGATCCACTTACACGCGTTCGCACCGTATCCCTTAATTCCTTTATTGTTCAAAAAAAATCTACCTTATCTTTAAAAACGTTTACTGAAGTAGCATCAACTACTTCACTGGGCAAGGAATTCCATAGATTAACAACCCTCTGGGTGAAGAAGATCCTTCTCAATTCAGTCCTAAATCTGCTCCCTCTAATCTTGAGGCTATGCCCTCTTGTCCTAGCTTCACCTGCCAGTGGAAACATCCTCTCTACTTCTATCTTATCTATTCCCTTCATAATTTTATATGTTTCCATAAGATTCCCCCCTCAATCTTCTGAATTCCAATGGATATAATCCCAACCTACTCAGTCTCCCCTCATAAGCCAACCCCCTCAACTCCGGAATCAACCTAGTGAACCTCCTTTGCACCCCCTCCAGTGCCAGTACATCCTTTCTCAAGCAAGGAGACCAAAACTGCACACAGTACTCCAGGTGTGGCCTCACCAGCACCTTGTACAGTTGCAACATAACCTCTCTGCTTTTAATCTCAATCCCTTTAGCAATGAAGGACAAAATTCCATTTACCTTCCTAATTACTTGTTGTACCTGCAGACCTACCTTCTGTGATTCATGCACAAGGACACCCAGGTCCCCCTGCATAGCAGCATGCTGCAACTTTTTACCATTCAAGTTTTTTACTATTTTACTTTTTACTATTACTCCTACCAAAATGTATGACTTCACATTTATTTACATTGTATTCCATCTGCCAGACCTTTGCCCACTCACTCAATGTATCTATGTTCCTCTGCGAAGTTTCACAGTCCTCTGCACACTTTGCTCTGCCACTCATCTTAGTGTCATCTGCAAACTTTGACACCCTACACGTGGTCCCCAACTCCAAATCATCTATATAAATTGTAAATAATTGCGGTCCCAACACCGATCCCTGAGGCACACCATTAGTTACTGACTGCCAGCTAGAATAGCACTCATTTATCCCCGCTCTTTGCTTCCTGTTAGTCAACCAATCCTCTATCCATGCTAATACTTTACCCTTAACGCCATGCATCCTTATCTTATGCCGTAGCCTCTTGTGCGGCACCTTGTCGAAGGCCTTTTGGAAATCTAGGGACACCACATCCACTGGGTCCTCATTGTCCACCTTGCTCATAATGTCTTCATAGAATTCCAAAAGATTTGTCAAGTATGACCTGCCCTTCATGAACCCATGCTGCGTCTGCCCAACAGGACAATTTCTATCAAGATGCCTTGCTATTTCTTCCTTGATAATAGATTCAAGCATCTTCCCCACTACAGAGGTTAAGCTAACCGGTCTATAATTCCCCATCTTTTGTCTACTTCCCTTTTTAAACGGTGGCATCACACTTGCTGTTTTCCAATCTGCTGGGATTGCCCCAGAGTCCAGCGAATTTTGGAAAATTACCGCCAGAGCACCTGCTATTTCTCCCGCCATCTCTTTTAGTACCCTGGGATGCATTCCATCAGGGCCAGGAGACTTATCAATCCTTAGCTCCATTAGCTTGCCCAACACTACCTCTTACGTAATAATGATTGTTTCCAGGTCCTCACCTACCTTCGTCTCTTTGTCAATTACTGGCATGTGATTAGTGTCCTCCACTGTGAAGACTGATACAAAATACCTGTTCAATGCCTCGGCCATTTCATCATATCCCATAACTAAATTCCCCTTCTCATCCTCGAAAGGGCCAACGTTTACTTTAGCCACTTTTTTTCATTTTATGTATTTACAGAAACTTTTGCTATCTGTCTTTATATTCTGCACTAGTTTTTTCTCACGTTCTATCTTACTTTTCTTTATAGCTCTTTTTGTGGCTTTCTGTTGACCTTTAAAGTTTTCCCAATCTTCTAACTTCATGCTGTTTTTGGCCACTTTGTATGCCTTCTCTCTCAATTTGATAGCCTCCCTTATTTCTTTAGACACCCACAGCAGATTACCCCTTTTCTTACAGTCCTTCCTTTTCACTGGAATATACTTTTGCTGAGCGCTTTGAAAGTCCTCCACTGCTCGTCAACTGTCCCACCATAAAATCTTTGTTTCCAGTCTACTTTAGCCAAGTCCTCCCTCATTCTATTGTAGCTCCCCTTGTTCAAGCACAGGACCCTGGTATTGGATTTTACCTTCACACTCTCCATCTGTATTCTAAATTCAACCATACTGTGATCACTCCTTCCAAGAGGATCCCTAACTATGAGGTCATTAATTATTCCTGTCTCCTTACACAGGACCAGATCTAGGATAGCTTGCTCCCTCGTCGGTTCCATTACATACTGTTCAAGAAAAATATCACGGATACACTCAACGAACTCCTCCTCAAGGCTACCCTGACCGAGCTGGTTCGACCAATCTATGTGTAGATTAAAATCCCCCATGATAATTGCCGTACCATTTTTAAAGGCATTAGTTATTTCTTTGTTTATTACCCGCCCAAATGTGATGTTATTATTTGGTGGCTATAGACTACGCCTACCAGTGACTTTTTCCTCTTAGAATTTCTAATTTCCACCCAAATGGATTCAACCTCATTCTCCATAGAAGCTATATCATCTCTCAGCACCGCCCTGATGTCGTCCTTGAATATCAGAGCTACACCACCTCCCTTACCTTCCTGTCTGTCCTTCCGAATAGTCTGGTACCCTTGGATATTTAACTCCCAGTCGTGACCATCCTGTAACCATGTCTCCGTAATGGCTACCAAATCATATTCATTCGCGATGATTTGTTCTGTTAACTCATCAACCTTGTTACGAATACTACCAGCATTCAGGTAAAGTGCCTTTATGCTAGCTTTCTTACCCTCATGATTTCCAACATCTCTAATAATATCTCCTGAACGTTTTCTGGGTCTCTGGATTAACGGTCCAATGATAATACCACTAGGCCATCGCCAGCTCACTGATTTAATCCTAGGATCTTAAAAAGAAGTGGAAAGTAAGATAGATGATGCATTGGCTTTAAATTTTCCAAAACTCCCACATTTAGGGATGGGCCCTTTAGACTGAATGATAACAAATGTAACTACTTTATTCAGAGACAGAAAGCAGGAAACAACAGGCCATCTAGTTTAATTTGTGTCACAGGGAACATGTTCTTAGCCACAATAAAAAAAGTTTGATAAGACATTTGGATAAGTTCAAAGCAATCAGGTAGATCAACATGGTGTTGTAAAAGGGAAATTCTGTCTCACCAATTTCTTGAAGTTCTTTGAGGACGTACCACAAAGAGAAGAGTAACTAGGGATGTACAGCACTTAGATTGCCAGAAGGTTTTTGATAAAATGACACAAAGATCATTGAAAATAAAAGCTCATAGAATTTTAACAGCACAAGAGGCCATTCATCTCATCATGTCCATACTGGTTCCTGAAAGAGTTACCCAGCTAGTGCCAATCCG
Source organism: Rhincodon typus (assembly GCF_021869965.1). Lineage (NCBI taxonomy): Eukaryota > Metazoa > Chordata > Chondrichthyes > Orectolobiformes > Rhincodontidae > Rhincodon > Rhincodon typus. Next base: position 10,778,435 of record NC_063344.1, on the reverse strand, counting down.
TCTAAATTCATCACTTTCCAATACATATCCAGCTCTTTTGAAACCTCACATAGAACTTGCCTCCCAAACTGTATATTCCAAAACGAACACCAAAGTAACGAAATATCTCATCTTAATCCTAGCTCTCTTGCTAACAATCTTGCAATTGTAACACTTAGTTATTGACATACCAATTAGTGGAAACCGAACATCATTCTTTACTCTGTCCAAATTGTTCATAATTTTGAACATCTCCACGAGGTCACCTTTTAATCTCTGCTCCAATGAAAATAAGCCTAATTTCTCTAATCTTTCCTTGTATCTAAAGTACCTCATTCCTAGTATCATTAAAGTGAATCTCCTTTGCACTCTCTCCAGGGCTTTAACATCCTTCCTTAAATAAGGTGCCCAGAACTGAACACAATACTCCAAACGTGATCTGACTAATGATTTGTAGAGTTGTAGCATCACTTCCTTGCTTTTATACTCTATGCATAAACTCAAGTGTCCTTTAAGCCTGAACATGCTTCAACTTGCCAGGCCATCTTCAGAGTTATGCACAAACCCCAAGGTCCTTTGGCTCTTGCACTCCCCTCAAAGATGTACCATTGGTTCTGTATGTCTTCCGTGTATTGACATGAAGATTGATAATTTAACAGGAAGTGGAGGTAGGCATAGATGGGCCTTTTGCTGCTTGGTAAGATGTAATATAAGCGTGTGCCACAGGGATCAGTGTTGGGACCTTAAATGTTTACAATTTATATGAATGACTTGGTTTGAAGAACAGATGGTATAGTTGCCAAATTTGCAGAAGACACAAGATAGGAAGGAAATTCAAGGAAGGACATTATTTCATTGGAGGCAGTTCAGAGAAGGTTCTCTGGGATGATCCTGGTATAGAGGGACTGTCTTATGAGCAAAGTGTAAACACGTTGCAACTCATTGGAATTTAAAAATGAGATGTCATCTCACTGAAACACAGCATTATAACAGTGAGAGGTTGTTTCCCCTTATGGGGCAGTCTTGGACCACAGGGCACTGTCTCAGAAAAAAGAGGCATCAATTTAAGGCTAAGAAAACTTGGAACTTATTTTCCCAGAGGATTGTATCTCTTTGGAACACCTTCTCACAGAGCTGCAGGGGCAGAGCGCTTGTGAATATTTAAGGGATAAATTGATTCTTGACCAAGTAGGGGCTTCAAGGGTTACAGGGAAAAGGCAGGAAAGTGATGCGAGGAGGGTCAGATCAGCCACAATCCTACTGAACAACAGATCAGACTTGAGGGGCCGAATGCCTACTTCTATTTATACAGTCATACAGCATGGAAACAGGCCTTTCAGTCCACGCTGGCCATGTTCCCAAACTAAAATAGTCGCACCTGCTTGCGCCTGGCTCATATCGTCCAAACCATTCCTATTTATGAATTTATCCAAATTTCATTTGAATGTTATTAAGTGCCCCAGCATCCACCACTTTCTCTGGAAGTTCATTCCACACGAGCCACACTGTAAAAATACAAAGTGCCCCTCATATCATTTTTAAATCTTTCTCCTCTCACCTTAAAATATGCCCCGTGGTTTTGAACTTTCCGACCCTTGTCATTCACCTTATCTATGTCTCTCATGATTGGAAAAAACTCAATAAAAGGTTACCCCTCAACCTCCTATGCTCCAGTGGTAAAAAGTCTCATCCTATCCAGCCTTTCCTTATAACTCAAACCCTTCATTCCTGGCCACATCCTGGTAAATCTTTTCTGAACTCAGTTTAATAATATCCTTCCTATAACCGGGTGACCAGAACTGGACCTTAGTACTCCAGAAGGGGTCTCACCAACATCCTGCACAACTTCAACATGACATCCCAACTCCGATACTCAAAAGAACTGAGCAATGAAGACAAGCATACAAAATGCCTTCTTAACCACCCTATCTACCTGTGACACAAATTTCAAAAGAATTACATCCCCGAATCCCCAGGGTCTCTGTTCTACAACACTACCTAGGGCCTCACCCTTAAGTGTAGTTCTGTCCTTGTTTGTATTACCAAAATCCAACACCTCATATTTATCCAAATTAAACTCCATCTGCCACTCCTCAGGCCATTGCCCCAATTGATCAAGATCTCTTTGTAATCTTACATAACCATCCTCACTGTTCACTATACCACCAATTTTGGTGTCATTTGCAAACTTGCGAATCATTCATATAAATGACAAAAGTGGACGCAGTATCAATCCCTGTGGAACACTGCTGGTCACAGGCCTCCAGTCTGAAAAACACCCCTTCACCATCACCCTCTGTATCTAATTGGCAAGGTCACCCTAAACCCCATATGATCTAACTTTACTAATAAGTCTACCGCGTGGAACATTGTCAAAGGCTTTGGTAAACCTCAAATTAACATTTACCGCTCTGCCTCTGCCTTCATCAACCTTTTTGGCTACTTCATTAAAAAACTCAATCAAGTTTGAGAGACACGATTTTCCTTTCACAAAACCATACTGACTATACCGAATTAATCCTTGCCTCTCCAAATGCATGTTAATCCTCTCTTTCAGAATCACCTCCAACAGCTTACCCACTGATATCGGACTCACAGGTCTGTCGATTCTAGGCTTCTCCTCACAACCTTTCTTAACAATGGCACAAAATTAGTCACTCTCCAGTCCTCCAGTACTTCACTTGTGTTTATAAATGATAAAAATATTTCAGCTAGGGGCCTCGCAATTTCCTCCCTAAATGCCCATAATGTCCTGAGATACACTTGATCAGGTACTGAAGATTTATCCACCTTTAATGTTTTCTAAGACCTCCAGTACTTCCCTCTTCTGTAATGTGAACTGTTTGCAAAAATTCAATATTTATTTCCCGGAGTTTGAAGGTAAGTTGTGAAGTGGACTTAAGGAGGCTTCAAAAGAGATACAGATAGTTTAAGTGACTGGAAAAGGAACCAATAAATGGAATATAATGTGGAAATAAGCAAAACCACCCATTTTAAGGAAGAATATAAAAAACACTATCTAAATGGTAAGAGACTCCAGTCCAATTTGGGTTTCCTAGTGAATGGATTGCAAAAGGCAAGTATCCAGGTACAATAATTAGGAAAACTAATAGAACGTAATCATTTACTGCAAGGTGAATTGAATACAAATGCAGAGGGTTATGCTTTTCAGCTATACAAGACACTAGTAAGACCACATATGGAGCACCCTCAGAATTTTGTATGCTTGAATAAGATAACTTCTTATTCTTCTAAATTCCAATGGATAAAGGTGAAACTCGTTCAAAGTTTCCTGATAAGGTAAGCCCATTGTGATTGGTAGGGTCAAGTCAACCTTCTCTGAACCACTTCCAACTTCAATTTTACCCTTTTCAAATAAGGTGATCAAGACTGCATACAATACTCCAGGTATGGACTCAACAATGCTCTGTACAGTGGCAGTAAAAAACTTCCCTACCCTTGTACTCCATTCCTCTTGCAATGAATGACAACATTCCATTTTCAGGAAACAGGTCTTACAAGTAAGAATTGTAGTGAAAGGCCTCATGTGACCAGCTATACACAAGAAATAAAGGTTAAAAGTAATACATTTATTTCAGTTACTGCCTTCTCAAAATATAAAAGCTGAACTACCAGAGTGACGACACCAATATTTTGAGTTGCTATTTTAGTTCTACCTCATTTTAAAGTTTTTAAAAACTTTAACATTGTTAAACACTGCTAAATAGAGACAGTGTGGCTTCAAAGCAAGCACTACTTTTACAAATCAGCTAATTTACTGAAAAGCAAGCACCCATGAATCATATGCTGCTCCATTCACATTATTTCTATTGCGTTTTATCTGTGATTTATCATGGAGGACTTTTAGATTTCCTCCTTAAGCTCTTGACCTTTTCTCCCTTTCTCATCAATAAAGCAGAAAGGTCAGCGAAATTAACCGAGTATGAAAGTGACTAAACTCAATTTTAATAATAAGACCTCAAGTGCAGTCTAGGTAGACATCTTATAAGTAGGACACTAGATTGCTTGTTCATTGCAAAAACTGCTTTTATTGATTTAAATTGGCATCAGTAGGCCAGTCAGCCCCGAACTTGTTCTGCCATTCAATGTGAACTTAGCTGATCTGTGGTCTGAACCAACATACCTGCCTTTGGCCCATATCCCGTAAGTTTGCGTAACAAAAAATTCCCCCAAATTTTAAATTAACTGATGTAGCATCCACTTGTGTTTGTGAGAGAGAGTAACAAATCTCTACCATCCTGTGTGTAGAACTACTTCCAAACATCTCTACTGAATGGCTTAGCCCTAATTTTTAGAATATGCCTTAGTTCTAGAATCTCCAAGCATTGGAAATAGCTTATCTTTGTTTAACCTGCGTTTTCCTGTTAATATCTTGAAGACTTTGATCAGATCACCCTTTAACTTTCTAAATTCTAGAGAAAACAGCCCTAATCTGTATAATCACTCCTCATAACTTAACTCTTTCAGTCCAGGTATCACTCTTGTAAAACTATATTGCACTCCCCTCCAAGGCCAATATATCCTTACAAAAGTGTGGTGCCCAGATATGCTCACGATACTCTAAGTGGGGTCTAACTAGGGTTTTGTATAAGTGCAGCATAACTTCTGCATTGTTGTACTCCAGTCCTCTAGACATAAAGGCCAGCATTCCATCAGTTTTCTTAATTATTTCTGCATCTGTTTGTGTCATTTTAAAGATCTATGCAATTGAACAAACATCCCCTCCCCCTAAAGTCCCTTTGGACATCCACTATATTTAACTTCATGCCAGCCAGAAAGTACCCTGATCTATCCTTTTTTGGTCCAAAAGGATAACCTCACACTTGCTTACCCTGAACTCCATCTGCCACAGTTTTGCTCACTCATCTAGTCTTTCAATACACCTTTTGAAATTTTATGCTATCATCTACTATTTACAACGCCACCTAACTTTGTGTCATCAGCAAATTTGGATTAACATTACTTTCAATGTCATTATTCAAGTTGTTAGTAAATAACGTGAATAACTGAGGCCCTAACGGATCCTGAGATAACAAGGTGTAGAGCTGGATGAACACAGCAGGCCAAGCAGCAGAGTAGCAGGAAAGCTGACGTTTCGGGCCTTTTTCGGAAGGGTCCAGGCCCGAAACGTCAGCTTTCCTGCTCGGCCTGCTGTGTTCATCCAGCTCTACACCTTGTTATCTCGTTCTCCAGCATCTGCAGTTCCTACTACCCCTATCACTTTCTTGTAGGACACCACTGGTCACACCCTGCTGTTGTGATTACATACTCATTATCTCTACTTTGTCCACTGCCACTCAGCCTATCTTCCAGCCATGTCAGTAATTTGCCCTCAATTCCACGGCCTTCTACCTTTGTAGAGTTTCTTCTGTTTATATAAATAATCTCCTTAGGCATTTCCCTATCCACTATCTTAGTCACCACATCAAAAAATTCAATGAGTTTTGCCAGGCACAACCTATCATTAATCCATGCTGGTACTACTTGATGAACTAAAAGTTTGAGGTGTTTGGGTATCCCATCCTGATTATAGACACCAATAATTTCCCAGGTGTTAGGCTAAATGGTCTATAATTCCTGGTTTTCCTCTTTTGCCCTTCTAAAAAGTGATATTTGCAACTTTCCAAACCAGAGGGACAACTCGTGCATCTAGGAAACTGCCAATTTGCCCAGTCATCGACAATATCCCACTTTCAGTCTTTAGTTGACCAACACTGCTCCTGACCACCTGCTTTCTGTTTATGGAACTATAGAAGTTGTTACTCATTTTGACATCCCGTAAGTTTCCTTTCATAATCCCTTTTAGTAGCTCTTAAATGCTGCTTAGTGGGCTTTGTATCTTTCTGATTTGGCAAGATCTATACTGCTTTCTGCATTTTTCTAAGCCCTTTCTTTTAGTTTTATGCTGTCTCTTAACTATTTAGTTGTCTGTGGTGGTTTTTTTTTAAAACTATGAATTCACGTGTTTCCCTCACAGGGGTATCACATACAGTATAGTATGACTGCTGAAATTACAATTAAACAACTTAAATAAATGGAAATTTTAGATTAGCTGGGAAGACATTGCATCCCCATTTAACCACGTACTAAGATAGCTAAGGTTTATTAAAATAACCAATTAGTCAACAAAACAGTCAATCAACTAGAAAGTCAACTTCCAATGGCATACCTAGTATATAACAGAAGATGCATATTCATAGACAGTAGAAAACTCAGGATTTGAAAATTATTGACAAAGCAATATCGGTGTTCAAAAACTGCAACGACAAACGTTTCCACACAATAACACTCAGCAAAGCAATTTTCAAACCGATTGCAACCACCCTCATCCAAATAATTCACTAAGTTTAAGAATCTTTTAGAGTACGATGAACGTTTTCCTCTGTTTAACAGGGGCATGCCTTCTCACATGAAAAGATGCCATACAAATGGAAATTGCTACTTTGTCATCTAAGGAGGAGTGATAACTGGATAATTATTCATGACATAACACGTATGTTCTACAGTTCCCTCTAAAATTGGTAGTTATATTACACCCTTCCCACAACTCAAGTGGCTACTCCAATCGTAAAATACAAAGTTACTAAGTTCTTGTTTCTGACCACTATTATGGGATCTGGTAATACTTTGATCACACACTTAACTGCAGTACCATTCTTCAGATCTGACTGTTCATTTCTTCTGGTTTCCATGTTTGCATACAAAAAAAGTGATGATTGATGAAAATTCCTCAATCCTGCAGCGGATCTTGGAAAAATAAATCAGGACAGGTTTGTTTACTGTAACTGCATTTACAAAATAGTTTGGAGCTACCCATTTACAAATCACAAGTTACACCTAGAAGGAGGAAAAAGATGCAAGATCATAAAATACACAAGTGGACTGCACATAATCTGCTTAAAAAGGACAATGTCAAATAGCTTAAGCCAAACAAAATATTTTCAAAAACATGACCTTTAAAAGATTAAAAAAGATGGTGCTGACTTTAGAAAATAAGATGGAACAGTGTTGTAGCAGAATTCTAGTAGCATTTGAAGTGTTTGCACTACTCTGTGCCCCACACAAGCATTACCAGGCAGTGAAAAAAAGCAACATTTGCAGAGGTACAGTTATTTCTTATGGTATAGCTTTGATGCTGAACAAAGCAAGAGAAGGAAGCTACAATGTAAGAATTAGTAATGCAGCTTTTCAATGGCCATCTCAAACAACAGATTAGCTAATGTGAAAATAACACCCATTAAGAATGTTTCTCGCCAATCTTTTTATAAAGTTACAAATTTATCACTTTCTACTGCTTGATCAGTGCTAACAGTGACTACAGCAGAGCAGTAACACCAGGTATCCTAGCATTGGCTCCATCACATAACAAGTTATCATAGTCCAGAAGACCATTCAGCTGTTCCCCTCAGACAGCAAAGGAGGGTGTTGGTTTAAACAGGAGGGGAGGTCTTCAGTGAGGACAGGCTGAGGAGGGGCATTAATGGTGACCTCAGCCAGTATCAGAAATGAGCTGTAGCAAGTAAACAATGCCTATTACAATCAGCAGGTATCTACTGTCTCCCTAGACTGTGTAATAAAATGTAATTTTTTTTACATGGGTTCCCCCTTCGAAGTTCAGCATGAATATTAAAGTTCTTACTTGAGACACGTATGGCACTTTTCAGCAGACTGTCAGCAATAACAATACAGTGAACCATAGAATAATGGTACATGTTTCTGCTCAATTTTTCAAATGATTTTACAAATCTTTAAATGGGCCCTTAAGGGAGAAAACCTTCCCTATATTGAAAAGGGAGAAAAAAATTCTAAAATGCTCACACACTTTCTTGATGTCAAAACAGAATTTGGCAACTGAACAAATGGAAATGAAAGCTGTACTTCAACTTTAGAGTGATCCACCATCAGATTAGGAGGAAATGGTGTAGTGCGAAGGTTACTAGCCTAGTGACACAGAACCTCAGGCTAATGTTATCATGGCAAATGGTGAAATATGAATTCAATAAAATATGGTTTTAAAAAGCTAGCCTAATGATGACAATGTAGCCATGGTCAATTGTCACAAAAAATGCATCTTTATTTACTAATTCCCTTTAATGAAGGCAATCTGCAATCCTTACCCAGTCTGGCCTACACGTGACTCAGATCCATTATGGTTGGCTCTTAATTGCCTCTCTGAGCAATTAGGAATGAGCAATAAACACTGGCTTAGCCTGCAACTTCTACGTTCCTAGAATAAATTTTAAAAACTTGTAACACTGCTTTTAAATTGTGTCAACGTCAAAACCTCACACTTGTAACCTCTCGGGGGGCAGAGACCTTGCAGGACAAGCGTGTTTTCTCCTCTTTGCTCCCATTCAGTTGGACGTAACTTTGCTTGAAAAGCTGACTAGACGAGGCAAAAGTTTCGAGTAGCTTCTGATACTAGTTCGAGGGCCCTTGCTGTAATGCCAGTGCCCTGGCAACATTTGAAATGACTGCATGTGTGGGTCAAACTGCACTTATTCTTGTAGCTAAGTGGTTGACGAGAAACCAGAACAGTGCAAAGCAAACACATGCATACTACTGCCTGTATGCACTTTCACGTACAGTCATACCTATCGTAGAAGTTCTTTGCATCCCGAGACTTGTTTACAGGGAAAGCTCGGTAGAAAGCAGCAGATGGATTCCTGTATGTTTCAAGAATCAAAGATGGAAACAAAAGAACAGTAAATAAAACAAAAGTAATCAGAATATAGATCAGATAAATTTTACCCAGAATTAAATTGAATAGCATATTTGACAGAGCAGAAAGTATTACTAGGATATGACAGCACAAATGATTGGGAGAGGAGGGTGGGAGCAGTGAGAAATCATTAAATTCTAGATCAGATCGTTACCCAAATGTTAAGCTATTTTAGTAATAGGATAATAGAGCATTATGCCATACAGCATTTCAACAGTAATCGATGTCACAAACGTCTGTAGTGATCTTTTTCATATTTGAGAACAATCCTTAATTCATTGCATCAAACATTTGCGTACAGCTAAGTAAAGCATTGGTAGTGCCTCTGCCTCTGGACCAAGAGGCCCATGTTGAAGTCCCACCTGCTCCAGAGGTGTATAATAATATTTCTAAACAAGTCGAATAGGACATATCTATAAACAACCAGTTACGTTGTGTTACTTGACAGAACAACAGATTCAACCTTTTAGCAAGTGTTGGAGCCAAATGCTCTGAAGATGTGTGACTGGCATGATTCAAAGTCATCTTTTAACATAACATAACATATCCAGGCACATCTTACCCATGTGTTATAAGATACAAGTGGATCATTCCTTACAACTGGATACCCCACTAGTTTTCTATATTTCAGGCAGTGGTCTCCAAACTAAAAACTGGAAGGAAACCTGTATGACTAGCATAAATGAAACTGTACACAATTGCAACCTCCCTTACATACACAACCAGAATTATGGAAAACAGCCAAGTTCATTTCAAGACAATTTAAGCCATGGAGTTTTCTAATTGCTGCAATCAATGGTGACGTTACTGCCAAGAAGTAAATTGGTCTTGCAGAAAGGATGGACTCCAACAGTTAAATCCTTGCCCCACCAACAAGGAAATGGTGACCTACATTCATCAAAAAAATTGAGCTAAATGTTTAAAATTGGGAAGTTATTGTTGACATTAGGTCTCTTTGGCTCCACATGAAGCTATAGCACTTCTGCTTTTGGGAAATAGATCATGCTCCAAATTTTCTTCATTTAAGCTTACTGAAAGCGTAATAGCCCTAATATAATTTTAACATTATTACTTAGGATTATATGGATCACATGAAGCAATGGTCCTAATAATAAAATAAAAACCAAAAGAACTGAGGATGCTGTTTTAAAGGGCATCAGTGAAAAATACGGGTTTTTCGCAACAGTCAACAATGGTTTCATGGTCATCATCAGACTATCGATGGGCTGCATGGGCCCCACTTATGCCTGTCTCTTCATGAGGTAGACGGAACATTCCTTGTTCCAGTCCTATTCCGGCTCCCACTCAACTCTTCTTCTGATATGTCAATGATATCATCAGTGCTGCTTCCCTCACTTGTCCAGGATTGGACAGGTTTAATTTCACTTCCAATTTCCACCATGCCTTCACTTTCACCTGGTCTCTCTCTGACTTCTCCCTTCCCTTCCTCAACATTTGTTTCCATTTCTGGGGATAGACTGGCCATTAATATCCACTATAAACCCACTGACTCCCACAACTACCTGGGCTATACATCCTCGCACCCTGTTTCCATTCCATTCTCAGTTCCTCCATCTCCATCACATGTTCAGATGAGGCCAACTTCGACAAGGTAATGTTGAAATGTCCAGCTTCTTCCTCAACCAACGATTCCCAGCACGATTGTCAGTAGGGCCCTCAACTGGGTCCAACCCATCTCTTGTAATTCTGCCCTCACCCCTTCTTTTCCCTCCCACAACAGCGATAGAGTTCCCCTTGTTTATCCTAGCATCCCACCAGCATCGACATCCAGAAGATCGTCAGCCGCCATTTCCGCCACCTCCAGACACATACCCCATCCCATCCCGCCCCACCACCTCCCCCCCAATCCCCCCACCCCCACCCCAACTCCCTTGTCTGCCTTCTGCACGGACCATTCCCTCTGGGGCACCCTGGTCCACTCTTCCTTCTCTCCCAACACCTCCCCACAGCACCGTCCCCTGCAACCAAAGGCGTAACACGTGCCCAGTTACCTCCTCCTTCACCAGTATCCAAGGGCCCAAACAGTCCTTCCAGGCGAAGCAACACTTCACCTGCACTTCCCACAATCTAGTCTACTGCAGTCGTTGCTCACAGCGTGGTTTCCTCTACACTGGGGAAACGAAGCGTAGACTGGATGACAGCTTTGCAGAACATCTACATCCTGCCCACAAAAAAAGACCGAGCTACCTCTTGCCTGCCACTTCAGCACACCACCCTGCTCCCTGGCCAATACCTCAGTCTCAGGCTTGCTGCTGTGTTCCAACAAAGTTCAGTGCAAACTGGAAGAACACCACCTCATTTTCTGCTTGGGTACCCTGCAGCCCTCCGGACTCGATAATTTTAGGGCTTAAACTCTCCCATGTCCTAGCCCCGTTACCCCACACACCAGGCCTTGTTATCACAGTCTACCATTGCACACCACTTATTGTTAGTCACTAACAGTCCCCATTAACAGCTATTCACCCTTCTAGCTAGACCGTTATCAACTCCTTTGTCTATCCAACTGCTCTCCTCTCTCTTTGGGTTCTGTCCCCAACTATTGTTTACTCCTTACCCCCTCCTCCTCCCGATCTTCTTCAAATAAACCGACATTTTCCTCGCTACCATCAATTCTGACGAAGGGTCACTGGACCCGAAATGGTAACTCTGATTTTTTTTTTCTTCACAGGTGCTGCCAGACCTACTGACCTTTTCCAGCAATTTTTTTTGCCCCAATAATAAAGCTGTGTCAAAGTCTCATATACCCAGTTTAGCATCTGACAAGTTTTTATTCTGTAATGCAGTTTTGTTGTGGGCCTGGTGACTCTATACGTCCTATATATGAAAGCCAGATGTTATCTTGATCTAGTGTCAAAATCTTAGAACAGTATAAACCATTATGGTAAATTGCATCAAATAGTGATTATGTTGCAAGATGAGATTTGGTAGGATGCCAGGTACCTGCAGTTATCTACTTACAGCTACCATTACTTTCTACATTTGATGGTTCCTCTAACTTTCAAAACTTAAGGTTTAAATAGCTGATCAAAATTTAAACCTGTATTTTAAAGAAAAGACCATCCAAAAGAGAATCATAGAATCCCTACAGTGTGAAAACAGGTCCTTTGGCCCAACAAGTCCACACTGACTCTTGGGCAGCCCACCCAGACCCCATAACCCACCTAATCTACAGATCCCTGAACACTATGGAAAATTTAGCATGGCCAATCCACCTAACCTGCACATCTTTGGGCTGTGGGAGGAAACCAGAGCACCCAGAGGAAACCCACACAGACACAGGGAGAATGTGCAAACTCCACACAGACAGTTGCCCGAGGCTAGAATCGAACCCGGGTCCCTGGTGCTGTGAGGCAGCAGTACTAACCACTGAGCCACCATGCCGCCCCTAAAATATTGGTCACATGAACCAAATAGGATCCTGATCTTAATGTACATGATAAATTTAATAGAGTGACTTAAGAAATCTCCTGTCAGAAAGGAAAGGCCATCTGTTCAAGCACTTCCAACTTAAGTGCATTGATCATTTTGGGGCAACTTCAGTACCTTGCAGACTTGATCAAAGAAACCTTGCTCTACTAGGGAACTTCATTTTTAATCAGCATAGTAATGTCATTACCGTCTACAATGCCACCGAGTAATCAGGGATGGTAAATATATTAGGATGACTTTTGAAATCATCTTTTTCCAATAAACACCAGATTTCAATAATTTATTAGATGTATAGAGTTCCTGACCGTCATCAATATTGGCCTGTTACAGATTAGGATGATAGATTACTGAATTATGTTAAACTGTTGAAAAGGCAAAATAAGGTATAATGTCCCCTGTGAAGAAACTGAAATGGAAGCTGAATGATAAAGGCCAATCTGACCTTCTGAAAATCAATGCAAACTAGTAATTCTGTCCAAAGATTATTTTTCAGTTTAATTTTAGCTACCATTGGCGTTACCATCATTCTTAAAAAAAGTGATTGCTTACTCAAGCCAGATGCTGCACATTGTTAGCAAATCAAATTACATACATCAGTTCTCTTCCGGAGAAAACTCTTCAGTATAAAAACTGGAAAACTTGGAATACAAGTTCAGAAACCGCAGTTTAGCTGAGACAGCAAATGAAAGGCATGAAATAACTCGCACCACTGTTGGTTCAGTTACCTGGAGACACTTTAGTCAACATTCCTCATCCAGTAATTCCCAAAGTTAATCGTGATTTGGGCAGGATACACAGCCAAAAAGCTTTTGCCCCCTTCTGCCTTCCTTCCTAAGGCCACCACTGCATAGTATCAAGTCAAACTTCATTATATTTTCATTGTAATTTAAGTTCTGCACATCATGATGCCATACACTGCCTCAGTCTGCCTTCAATTCAAAGCCATTTAATTTCAAATAGTTCCTCTTTATATTCATTTACACCATCCAGGCCAACATTCATTTGGCCCCGAGGAGGAGTTGATGAGGCCCTTTCTTCATTCACTGTAGTCCTTGGGAGGTCAGTGGATCCAAAATGCTGCTAGGAAGGGAGCTGAATTGATAAATCCAGTTCTTTAACTAATATTGCTTAATTCAAATTATTGGGTAATTCAAATTATTTTAGCATGAAAAGCATTAATATCAGAAATATATTATGCAAAAGGGACTGCTTTTCACTATATCTAGACAACAGCTAAACATTTGAGGTTAAATTAGTTTTCCATCTTCACATTCGTGGCTCCCAAGCCATCCTCCCTCTTTCATGCCTTCTCCATCCCTTGCCATTCCATCCTTCCTGCAAAACATTTTCCGTTGACCTGGTATAAACAAATTTCATCCTAAACTACCTCATCCCATGTGATCTTTACCAGGTCAGATTAATCTAGCTGCCTTTCAAATATGAAGCAATTAAAGCATTCTTTTTTCCACACTTCTCATTAAGATTGGGTCACAAAGTAACAATATCAGTTATAGAACTGTGCCACTCAAGAATGGATTGGCAATTCTTGGTGACAGATGTTTAACTGTGAATGCCAGGTGGTCTTCGACAAAATGATAAACTTTGGATGACCGAGAGAAGGTGTAACTAAAGGTGCCTGACGATCATCACAAGGAGAAACACTGAGATCTAGTGGTCATGTCACTGCAAGTAATCCAGTGGCTCTGGTTAATGCTCTGGGGAAAGGGATTCAAATTCCACGACTGGTGGAATTTAGATTCATTCAATATATTGAAAACTAGTGATGGTGGCCATGACAACAACCATCACTGACATACCAAGTTTATATCCTTTTGCAGATGAAATCTGGCCTTATCTGATCTGGCCTACATGTGGCTGACTCTTAAATGCCCTACCAAACTTCTCACTTTAACTAGGGATGCAACAAATACTAGCCTTGCCAGAAGTGTCCACTGAAAATATAAAAGAAAAAAATCTGCAAGCATCAAAGCACTTCAGTGTATAGGGAATCAAGACTCAAATTCAGCACTGCCATCAAAAAGCAGTTAAAAATGTTTTTACTGATTACTAAGAATTTGCTTTTGGCTGAGGTTATTTTACCATTCTAATATGCTAACAGCTAGCACCCATCATGACAGGAACAAGTTACATTCGTATTTGATCTTTTGATAAGCAAACCGATGAGTAATACAAAGGCGAAGGAGGTCACCAGGACATTCCTGAATACTCGCCGACCAACATGATTTTGCACAATTACATTTGCAAATAACCACATAGGTCATATGTCTTTTGACAATTCATTCTTGAAAGACAAAAACCTCATACAATGCTTCTCAAAAGCAATAGATAGAAATTATTCTTGCCACCAACCAACTGAACAATTTTACAAGGGGAAATAAAATCTCTTGTGATAACCACCAACCAGCACAAAAACTGAAAGACCAGCAAGATCTGCTGCACTCTTCTGGTTCCAATTGTTTAAGGTCATGGGCAGTGAAAGAGAACAGCTGTACAGTTATAACAAAACCTAATCTAAGCTATTTAACCCATGGTAATTTTTAAAATGGTCATATTTACTGCTTTTGGGGCAGATCCTGAATCATCTGAAAATACAAAGTTACTGCATTTGGAAACTATAGCAAAATTTTGTTACACATTGACTGAAGCAAATTAACTGAAAGATTTACACTCTTCTCCCAGTTCACAATTTCATGACTAAGGAAAAAGCTAAGCTAATTGCAGTAATTACTCTTTCCTGTAAACAAGATTCAGGTCGGACACAAGCTACCTTTATTAGATTCAATGGAGTTAATCACTCTCAGAAGGGTCAAGTGTCACACTGTCTGATATCATCTTGCACAATAATGTAAGATGGGGAGGGTGGTGTGGTACCAATAGCAGCATCCCTTTGTGATACAGACTGGATATTGGTATTAGTTGCTACTAATGCCTCGAATCTGAGGACAGACCTACTGAACACTTGGTGAAACAAACCTATGAATAAAATGATAAATTGCTTTATTTGAGGTGCATACAAAGAAGTTAAGACCTAATACACACATTTTCCAACCACATACATTCATTAAGATGTACGACAACACTCAATCATAGAAACGTAACAGAATAACTGCCATTAGGTCCTTGTTCAGACTGCCCCCTGTTACGAAAGCAGCTCAGCTAGTCCCACACACTTTCCCTTTCCCAGTAGTCATGCATTTTTTTTTGCTTCAGATAATTATAGAATCATCTTTTGGAAGCCAAGATTGAAACTGCCTCCACTATTCAGTCAGATATTCCAGAAAATCTAACCACTCACTACTTACAAAGTTTTTCCTCATGTCACATTGCTTTTTACAAATCACCTTAAATAGTTATCCTCCAGTTCTTAACCAATGGAAACTACCCATTCTGTTCAGGCCCCTCAATTTTGAACACCTCTATCAAATCTCCTCTCAACTTTCTCTGCTTCCAAGCAAACAACCCCTGCTTCTTTCCACAAATGAAGTTCCACAGCTCTGGACCCATTCTCAGAACTCTTTTCTGAACTCCCTATAAAATCTTCCAATTATTCTTACCCCAAAGTGAGATGCTCAGAATTGAGCACAAAGGTCCAGTTGAGGCTGAACAAATCTTCTATAAAGGTTCACCATAGCGTCCTTGTTGCACTCCATGCCACTATTTATAAAACATATGAACCCATGACCTTACTAGACATTTTGTCAACATGCCCTGCACTACGAAAGATGTACGTCATATCCTCAGGTTCATGGGGAAATGCAAGAAAATGGACGCAAGGAGTATTGAATCAACTGTGATCCTACTAAATGGTGGAGCAGGCTTGAGGTGGCAAATGGCCTACTCCTTTTCCTATTTCTTACGGTCTTATGATTCACCCATTTTAGAAATGTACCCTGAATCAACCAGGTGAGGAAAGTTGGGATGGTTCCCTTCCTACTCATTTCGAACTTAAAAAGGAAGCACTTGCCATTTCACTGTGGAGTGAAGCAGTTAACTTGCTAAGTATAAATAACTGGTCAGAGGTTTTCCTGAGTTTAACAAATATGGGGTCAGTTTCATTATCACAGATAGAATCATAGAAGATCATCGAATCCCTAGTGTGGAAACACGCCCTTCGGCCCAATAAGTCCACACTGACCCTCAGAGCATCCCACTTAAACCGATCCGCCTAATCTACACCTCCCTGAACACTTATGGACAATTCAGCATGGCCGACCCACCCAGCCTGCACATTTTTGGACTGTGGGAGGAAACCGGAGCACCCAGAGTAAACCCATGCAGACAAGGGAAAAATGTGCAAACTCCACACAGACAGTCACCCGAGGGTGGAATCGAACCAGAGTCCCTGGTGCTGTGAGGCAGCAGTGCTAACCACTGAGCCACCGTGCAGCCCATTAGGCTGAACCAGCCCAGATTAAAAAGCATTAAAAGATATATCCTGACATCTTGCAACCCATGCACATGCATACAGTTGATCCACACTTGTGAAAATACAAATTACAGACTAGAGGTGGTTAAGTGTGGCTAAATGATAGCCCAGGGTAAAATAAAGGGCGGGGGGAAAAGAAAATCAAGAAAAAAAAGTGTTCTCGGTCTATTGTTGGATGTTTTGTCCAATTGTTGACATCCAAAGACTTGGGTTCTCAACTGAAAGTTGAAATTTGTAGCTGGTTTCCTCTTTTACTGCAAAGGCCGGTGTGGAAAAAGAAAAAAGTTATTTGGCTGACTGCAGGAATAGCAAACAAGGCATAATCTTAAATAAATAGGGAGACAGTGCAAAACAAGTGACAAGCAAACTATCCATCACAGCTGCTGGTGCTCTTCTGCTAAAACCAATGTACTACAAACACATAATTTGCCTTATCTTGCCACTGTCCTGAGGGGAGGATCCAAATCAAGGTGTTGTTCACATATTCCAAAAGGTAGCTCGATTAGCTAGTGTGAATACTTAACCTTGACTATTGTTTCATCAGTGACTATTATGAATAAAACGCAAAATATGGTGGATGCTGGAAGTCTGAAACAAACAGTGCTAGAGAAACTCACGTCTGGCAGCATCTGTGGGGAGTGACCCAAAGTTAACATGGAGTCTTTGTTGACTCTTCTTCAGAACTGAATTAAAGTAGTATTAACTGTTCCTCTCCACAGAGATAGTAAGAACTACAGATGCTGGAGTCAGGGATAACACAGTGTGGAGCTGGAGGAACACAGCAGGCCAGGCAGCATCAGAGGAGCAGGAAAGTTGACATTTGGGTCCCAACCCGAAACATCACTTTTCCTGCTCCTCTGATGCTGCCTGGCCTGTTGTGTTTCTCCAGCTCCATAATGTGTTCTGTTTCTCTCCACAGATGCTGCCAGACCAGAGTATCTCCAGTATTCTCGGTGATTAAATTAAATGTCCTACTTCCAACAGCAGAATCTTAGGTGCTCATTCCCCTATTAATGGCCCAGGAGATGGAGTCTTGCATATTGGTCAAGGATTTATTGTCTCTGCTCAAGTTTTATAGACTCTTCATCTCCATCCCAAATTAAGCTGAATGCAGGATGCAGGGTAATCTAAATTGTGGCAGCCAATCTTTGTTTAAATAGTCATTGTTTCAATAAAACAGTTTTTTTTAAAAGCTCAAGTACAAATTTAGCCATTGAGTTAAACATTAATAATTGACATAACTGTGTTTTTGTAACAACTCTTTTTACATTGCTTCTCTTCATTCCTTCTACCATTTCACACTTCTCTGTATTAAGATTTATCTGCCACGTGTCTCCTCACCAGCCTCTCTGGCCTGAAGTATATCACTTGCTTTTCCTTTCATAATACTCCCAACATAATCATCAAATTTTGCAATTGTTCCCTGCAAACCCAAGTCTAGGTCATGAATAAAAGCAGTGGTCAGATACACTTCCCACGACTCCTCCCCCCACCTCTGAAATGCCGCTGTCTATATTCCCTTTGCCCACACTCACGTTCTTTTCAATACCTCAAACCTTTCTCCAGTTTTTTTTCTGCTTTACTTGAATCCCACTTCCAAAAGGGGAAACAGCTACTTTTCATTTCTCTCTTCATACCAAAAAATGACATTTAAAACTGTCCAACATAATGGATGTGATTACTTTATCAATTAAAGAACAAGACAAACTGATCAATCTGTGCAGTCAACAGAGGAGGAATAAACAATGTCAAATCAAGCTTGACATCTCCACAAACTACAAACTCAGATACCCTTGTCTGCATCTTTTTGCCTTGGGGGAATATGCTATATTTATTAACACTAGATTTAAAGAAATCTATGCCCTAACTCCTTTCATGGGGAAGTATAATTCCTGAACCATGAAAGCAAGACAAAACCTCATTAAAATTATGTTCAAAAGTTTAGATTTGGCCCTAAACGGTGAAGAATAACCAGCAACACTCTACCTGGTCACTGCAGACCAATATTCTAACCACAGCATAATACAGCTGTAGCCTGGAAGGAGACTTTCCACCACACATTTTGTATTGAGATACCACACAACTGTATCACATCAGATTTTAGTTATGAATGTGAGGAGGATGGTTAAAGAGGAGCTAGAATCTACCTGTTAATTTCTCACCTCATTGATGCTATGTACCATCAAATCCTGAACTCTAAACCATTATTACTCCAATATCTTCCACTTCTCCTGCTACCATTACTGGCTAAACACAACTGGGTGCCCATTGTTATGTCTACTCCTGTCACGGCTTCCTTACCAGCAGCAAGTCCAATTGCCCCATCCATCTCTCATCATCTTCCCACCCAGTCCACTCATTCGGAGGAAAATCTAACCATTCTCCACCCAAACGCTCTTCCTGCCTACCATTATTGCTTTGGGCTCTGTCATTAATTGCCCCTCTCTCTATTTCCTTCTCCAAAAGTCCTCACCAAATATGAACTTACTGAATAGCAGCATTAACCTGCTGGTTTTGACTAACATTTTGCTCATGCTCTGCAACATCTCCCCTGAGAAATTGCTACAGTGGAGACGTGGCCTTTCCAAGGAAATTCCTTGTTCACACTCCTTACCACTTTGTTAGTGTCTTTTCCACTTGAAATACATTATCTTGTTCCAACCCTCTTGCATGCCCTTGAAAATCTTAAACTCTGCATTTAGTGGTAGAGCATATCAACTTTTCACCTTGCTTTCTACCTTCAGCACCCACACTTAGTAACTCCTTGTACAATGTGATTTTAAGCGTCTCAGAAATTCAACTTCACTTCTGATTTCACTTTCCTTCCATCCTCCCCACATCTCTCCTTTCACATAAAACTCCTTTACTTATTTTTAGGGTTACCATCTTGGCACTGTCCACTTGTCATTCTCTACTCCTATTAACCTTGTATAAGATCATCTGAACCCATGTCCTGATGTAATATTTTCTATCCAACCTGTTCAGAGATGTTATTAGATATTTCTGGAGCAGGTGGGACTTGAATCTGGGTCTCCTGGCTCAGAGGAAGGGACACTGTTCTATAAAGCCTTAAGCACATCCTTACAACAAATGTACTGCAAATGAAATACCTGACTTTCTTCCAAATCATCAAATACAGCCCTTGTGCTGCAGTTACCCTACCTCTCAGCAATAAGGACTGGGATCAAGTCCCATCAGCTCCAAAGTTTTTAATACCATCTGTCAACAGACTGATTGGAAAATTTCTGTGGCATGGACAAGATAAAATATATGCAGGAGCTTAAGTGAATTGCAAGACAGTGACAACATGTAGTTTTACTTCAATTTGAAACAATTCATCACTTCAATCTACCAATTTAATTTATTTCTAAATATTTTGAAATTTGATCATAATCACATTTCAGGAAACGTTGATGCTATTTTTCTACATAGAAAGAATTTTGGAAGTCAAGTATGGTTGAAAATTGTTTTCAGACAAAATCAATTTATGCAGGTTTTAAAAAAAAAACTAAGGAATTGAATATATGCGTTAAAACCAGCTAAGCTAGTTTGTGGAATGTCACTGCCTGTTCCAAGCTAGGAGACATCATGAGGAGTCTATCCAATTCATTCTGAGAGCAGGCCTTTTTGTCATTGTCCTTCCACTTTGCACTATAGGCCTAGAATGTCAACTCAATTGGACAAGCCAGCTGGCAATTATCTGCCAGGAAGGAAGAAGTCAGCATCAGTCACCCCTTGTTGGAGGACGATGGGATCAGGTGCCATCAGGTTTTACAGAACAGACTGATGCAGTCCTGATGTCCAGATTTGAAGTTAAAATGTAGGCCACGTTTGCAGTTAAGAAACGCTGTTACCATACATGGGCTGCAGATTACACCTTTAAGGTTTCTGACGGGGCAGGGGGAGGCTTAATCTAAGTAATGAGTCATAATGACTGAATGATCTGCCTACGAGGGTAGAGGAAGCAGCAACAATCATTTCGAAATGAATTTAGGCATGCACTGGAGTAAAATAAACTTGCAGGATAGATCAGGGTCAGGGAAAGGAAGATGGGACTAACAGGACTGCACTACAGAAAGCTATCATTGACTTGATAGTCAGAATGACCTCCTTCTGTGATAAAGATTCCAAGTAGAGTTCACTTCAAGTATTACTTCATGTTTACTTGCCAGTTGTGAAATAAGGCAACTTAATCATACATGGCATTATCTCAACAAGCGTTTCAGTCCAGGTACAGAAAAATTGGAAAAGCATACACACAAATGGGCAAAAAGAAAGATACAATATCAATTCTAAATCACTTGGAGATCCTGTTGTTGCACCTCTGCACTACATAACTATTTAGGCAATGGACAGGCAAACGCCTGAAAATGAGATTGTCAGACTACGTATGAGAGCATCCACATTACTTTTGTCAGACGTCCAATGCTGACTTAAAACTTTGTGACCATCATTAGACAAAGCAGAAGTTTCAAAATGTAACCCTGTTACAGCCATTCAATTTCCTTATACAGCTTCATTACTGTCAGTAACATTTTCATGTGACTTGGTCAGAAATGTTCTATTCTGCAAATTCAAACTATGAAACTTTAGGAAGTCAAAACCGAACTAGGGGGGGAAAAAAAAAAATCTATTTAAAGTCTGTATATGGCCATTTTGATTGATACAATGCATGAAATTAAAGAGCTGCACGGATTGAATAGCATACAGGAAACTAGACACCTTGTTATCAGTCAAAAAATGTAGTGTCAGTTCTCGACAGAGGTTTTAAAAAAAGCAAAAACCTCTTCCCCAGGAAACCATTCAAAATGAACATATACTATAATTTCCTCTTGTCGTCCCAATCATTTTGCTTAATTGCAATACATAAATATAAGTATAGTAACTGATCCAAAAAGTGAAAATAAGAACTGCAGACTCTGGAACAAACCAGGAAAAGAATACGAAATGATAAAAACACTCGAAGTCTGGCAGCAACTGTAGAGTGAACAGCTCACAATCCCCACAGTGCAGGGAGGCCATTCAGCCCAGAGTCTGCACCGACCCTCTGAATCCCATCCAGACCCATCCTATCCCTGTAAACCCATATCTACAATGGCTAATCCACCTTAACTGCACGTCATCTTTGGACTGCGGGAGGAATCCGGAGCATCCAGCTGAAACCTGTGCAGACATGGGAAAAACACGTAAATTCTACACAGTCTTGTTGCCCAAGGCCAGAACTGAACCTGGGTCCCTGGCACTGCGAGGCAACAGTGCTAACTGCTGTGCCACTATGCTGCCCCTTTATCATTTCATTTGCTATTTAATTTAGCTTTTTAAAGATCATTTAATAATACAGATCCACAACAGATCATTGAAACGTTCCACACATTTTCTTCACAGATGCTGCCAGACTCGCTGAGCTTTTCCAGCAACTTCTGTTTTTGGTCCTGATTTACAACATTCACACTTCTTTGGTTTTTATCGAATCATTCCAGTTCAGTTTCCTCAGACACTCAACTTTAGTTTGACATCTCTCTATCTCGTTCTCACCAGAAATTCTCTTAAAAATAAAAAAAATTGCGCAATAATCCTGTGACCAACATTTGTCAGTGAAAATACATGAGCTCAAATTTGGTAGCTGCAACGACAGCAAAAAATATCAGCATTCATTGTCATTATTCTACGAAACCGATGAGGACTTCTGGCAGTCACAGATGTGCAGTTAATGTGGCTATCCAGATGTCAATTCCAGGTGTAGATGTTTATTTCACCTTCTGCAAAATTAATGAAGTGACTGATAGAAGTTGCTTCTCACTTCCTGGCTTACTGTCTGAAAATTCTTCAATATGACTGGCTGTTGAGCCTGTTTGATGGTATAACTGTTGCTGGATACCTGACAGCACTGTAAACAATGAAGCGAACATTGGAAAGAGTTAAATCCATGGAACTCACTTGCTCTTTGTGATAGCTTTCTTGGAGATTGGTGACAAGCCATTACTTCATTTGATCCTAAAACCTGGATCAAGATGTACATCAGGCTTCAGTTATTTTACATCATGTCCCAGATAATGCTGGCTGGGAAGGTGCTCAAATGTTAACTGAAATCATCCATTATAAAATATTTGAAAAACATACATACTTGATATAATTAGAATTGAATAGACAGCTGTGTAAGCTGTACAATAATTTAAAAACTGAAAGAATTCAGGACACTGGAAATCAGAATCAAAAACAAATTGCTGGAAAAGCTCAGCAGTTCTGGCAGCATCTGTGGAGAGAAATCAGAATTTCGGGTCCAGTCACCCTTCCTCAGAACATAGTACAATATCTATTATCGTGCATACAAATTATGCAACTGCAGCACACAATTCTGCCATTATTAGGAAATACCTCATGGGATATTAGCTCAAGATTTTGACACAGATGACAATCATGCCATTTTCACCAGTCATTGACAAGATGCCAAAAATAATAACACAAAAAAGATTTTATACACACTCTACATAAAGTGCTGACCAGTACAGTCAGATTTAGGATACCATACACTACACAAATTTATCAGGATTCACTTTCTCTTGTATAATGGACTTAAGAATCACAGAAAATTACAGAATTACCTTTACATAGCTCCAAATTTCACTTAACAGATTCAGATTTCAAATTGCAAATAACGTTCAGTTTTATAAATGCGATTTTTAACATCAGAATAGAAAATCATTTAAACTGTAACAAAGTATAAAAGATTAAAGTACTGGAGAAACTCAGCAGGTCTGGTAGCACTGTTTTTATTTCAGAGTTCCCGTGTCTGCAGTATTTTGCTTTTGCTATTTAAGGAACAAGTTGTCTCCAATGTATTATAGCCTACAAAAATCTTAACATTAATAAATTCACAATCTGTTTTAATATTTTTGTGCTGTATTACAGCCTTGTAACCCACACCAACGTGTGGTCGATTCAAGTTGTTCCATATATTATAAACAATTTTTCATTGTGCTCAATCTATTAATCTTTCATTGCAGCATAAGTTCTAAACAACCTTCACAAACCTGTAGGGAAAACTGGGTATTAGTGAAACTGATGCCTTTTCAATGATTAACTTACAAACTTTCATTCAAAATTGCTGTCCTCTTGGGGGGTGGTTACATGGCTAGGCAGCCATAAAGAACGATGCTAACAGCATGGGTCCGATCCATGGTAGTTCATGAAAGTATGCCTCTTTGCCTTGCCCAACATTTGGATGTGGAGATTCCTTCAGGGAGAGCAGGGGTAGCCTGTGGAGAGGTGTGAACTATTTTCTCTGGCAGACAAATCCTGAAGAGGCGGCCAAAATTTTAAGGGTGGAATCACAAATCGCACAAAAGGATAGTGGCTATCAGAAACTCTACCACAACATAAACTGTGGATGATGGATCACCAGAAATGAGATCAGTAGAGTTTTGCTCGGTAACAGCAACAGGGATATGATGCAATAAATCGGTAAATGAAGTAGAGACACTAATCATTCATCCACGATCTGACTAAAGAGCAGAATTTGCCCTAGGAGCTGAAGGGTCTAAACCTTATTCTGTTTAACAGGAGCCATTTGTTTTTTCCTTCAAAGCATTTTCAATATTCACAGTTTGCAAACAAAGTTTTAAGTATTCTTTTGCCTGGAACCAAACCTTTCAACAGGACATGAATCACACTTACTGCATACCAAAGACTCAGAGGAAGGATTTTACAATACATTCAATAAATCTAAATATGACTTCAAAAGCAGATACTAAAACTGCTGCATTGTTATTTAAAAATTAAATTTTTAAAAATGGATTGGTTCCACATATATTCATTTAACTGTACCCACCATGCAGAAAACATTACATCTACAAAAGCATTAATGGCTAACTTAAACATGCAGTCTTTTGTATGAAAAACTGTATAGTGAAGGGCTGGTGAGAGCCAATGGAGAAGGTGGGAATATAAAAAAATTGGTCTTTTGCCCACTACTTAGTAAGAACAAGTACTCTAAGTAGAGAACTTGCAACAGAAAAGGCCTTTATGTTCAGATTAAAAAAAGCGTCCCGTATTGCTAGATTTGATATGTTCAAGTATTAAACCTCAACCTGATGGTGTCTGGAGTCGTCATTTCACAACTTTGGCAAGAAATAATCCCAGTAGATCTGCAAGCAGTGCACAACTGCAGAGGATACCAAGCATTTTTATGCTGTGATCTAATGCTAAAATGTGAATACAGCAACTGACATTTGAAGCCAGATAAAAAGAGGACATAAAATCCCAGCTCCAGAGGTGGGTCTGGTTTACTCTAGTGTACAGTCAAAGCACATGGGTCAGCCAGCTTTATAATTGTGAAAGGCCCATAAATTTCATGAAAGATTCAACAGCTTCTCATTATAAATCAGGACGTTAGATAAGATCAGGGCTCCTCCACTGCTCAAGCATATTATTCTTAAATGTGCAGCAAGTCAAATTTAAGATTTTAGGAACGCGGCCTCCGGAGAATGGGGTAAGCTCAAAAGTAGTTCGCAGAATAGTCATGCTAGAAGATCAATGGTTCATTTTAGCTGTTACGTACAAGCTTGACATCAACACTTTTTCGTGATGTATTCAACCAGTATGGTTATTCTGTCCTATTTGCACCACAATCATTGAAAAGTGCTACTCAAATGCGGAAGTCAAACTCATTTGCCTCCGTGGTTTATTTTTGCCAGAGGAAGCCAATAAGTTACCAGCTTTTATTTTCCCACTTTGCCAAATTTGGCAATCACCTGAAGTTTACTTTTAATTTTGAAGTTTAATGTTCACCTGAACTTCCCAATGAAGTTTTGTTGCAGCGGTACTATCCATAGGAGAGGCTGAACACAAAAGGGTCAGCAGCCTATCTGGCAACCTGTTCTCATTATGTGTGAGCGTACAAAATTGGCAGGGGCTATGGAGGAGAAATAGATAACAAATCAGCAGCAGAATCTGTGGATATTTTCCTTCCTCAGTTAAAAGGACCTAATCAGAACACATGAGTATTTAGCTCATTGTGCCTGTCTAGCTGTTTGGTAGAGCTATCCGAATAGTCCCAATCCATTTTAAATAGGGCAAAGCTAAATCAATGTAGATTATCTCCTGCAGGTAACAAACAGCAAGGTAAGCATTATTGTTATGCTTGTTTGGGCAAAGGTACTGCTCTGGGACAAAATATAAAAAAAAAGTCACAATATAAACAAAGAAGCTTGTAAAATATGATCACTCGCCTTGACAATTGATGCAGAAAGAAAGGAAAATTAAAACTGTCTCATTTGATCATGTAAAATGGCAACTCCTGCAAGAACAGTTCAAGGTCAGCATTCAGTACATGACATCTTGGCCCAAATGATTAACTTGCACAGATATGAGCCTTAAGAGTTATCAGAAGGTCACTGGAATGGGAGTGTGGAGTAGGAGCAGCAAAGGCTGGACACATGGATATTTGAACACACCTAATTTGAATGCAGTGAAATATAAGCAACAGCAAGACACCTGGTGAATGTGTCAAGTTTTTAATTGGTGGGCAGAGGATGCCTGAATCAACCCATCACTGCTCAAAGAGATCAGTCAATTAAGAATGGACAAAGTCTTTCTTAGTTTGTAGGGTTCAGCTAGTTACTCTCTATTTTCTGGTCAATCATGGACACGTGTAAGCAGAAGATCATTATTAAGGGGGGGATAAAAAGCATATTTTTCAAGGCCTATCATGTATGCTATCGTAAGAAATCTACACATCGCTGAAGAAGCCGAGTGGTGTTTCAAAGGTACAAAATATACAACACTTAATATAAAAAGGTCCAAGAAAACGTGAACAAGTCCCTTTAAAAAAAAAATCAATTATTTAGCTCTCTATCTGCGCTATCGTATCTATACATAATGGCAAAAATGCTCTCTGAGAAGGCTCTTAAGCAGAAAGTTCAGAGGGGGAAGTACCGAGGAAATTTCTAATGTGATGGTGAAACCCAATGAGTAAGACACATCCTGCCTTTGCTTAAAATATAAACATAGCGCTTAGATTGCTGGGACATCCAGGGAATTAAAGTCTTCCTGGGTCAAATATTACTCTAGCTTTTCAGTTCATGCGGTGTGAAACAAACCAAGTTATCTGACTCAATATGACTGTCATAATTAACCCCAATATAATTAACCCCTGCAATATATTAAAAAGCTAAATGAATTCTGCCCACTCCATTAACCAAGTCCTTCATGTCTAAGTTTCAATTTTATTTTCTGTCATCTTAACTTCTCTATTTTATCATATATAGATGACTTCTTCAAAATGGTGCATAGGACCTTTTACATTCATCTGGAGGAGGAAACAGGGATAAATTTTCATCCGAAAGGTGCCATGTCCATAGCGTGCACTCGGTACGACAATTAAGTGTAAAGCCTTGACTTTTTGTTTTTAAAATTCTAGTCAACCTGTTCAGAGACATTATGAGATACCCCTCTGAAGTAAGTGGGACTCGAACACAGGCTGCCTGGCTCAATCCTGGAGTGGAACCTGAACACATAGCCTTCTGACTCTGGGGCACAATGGTCTATATAAGGACTAGTTTATATTTAGAAAAAGTACATTTTTCAAAACAGACTGCATAACTAACATCGAGAAAAACAGTCTCAATTTTCATTTGGAGGAACTTTAGCTCATTCATGACCCTGTTAGACAAACAGGCAGCATATAGTTGCTTGAAGATGGCAACAGGGAGCAAACGGTGCTTGTCAACACTATATACTATAAACATGAAGTATGTCATTAATTACAGTTACCAAACATCAGCAGCATGTAGACAAGGAAGAGTATGGGGTAAATCAAGAACGGATCCCTAGGGAACTCAAGGGTGTAGCATAGGGTGGAGGCAAAAAGTCACTTTCATGCTTTGTCCATATCCGGACAAACGTGAGCAGTTCCACGGAGCTGGCCAATGTAAGGGTGGTAATAACAGACAAATGGATAATCAACCGGATTAAATATTATAGTGATGTTAAAGGTAAGATAATACTGTGCAGCCAGAATTATAAACTTGTTTTTGAGATTTTGAATGTAATTAATGCCAGTGGTCAGAGCAGTCTTGGTGCTATGAAAAAAGTAAACGTTGGATTAAAATTATTCAAAGAGACAAATTTAAACAGGTCCTCGCTACCCATACAAGTGACTGAAAAAGTTCTGCGACATTTATTCAAAGCTGGGGAGTTCTGTCCAGCATGCAATATTATCCCTTAATCAACACAAAAACAGAGTGGTCATTCATCTCAATGTAGTCAGTTGGACCCGAAAGTGATTGCTGTGCACAAAATAGATTGAGGCATCTAAGCAATGTGAGAAGCCATTGCATAAATGCAAGAATTAATTTTAAAATTTCCACCACCATATTGAGTGCAGAAGCTAGAGGACTGATTAAACTTGAACTATTCAATTAAACTAAGCTGCGAAAGGACAGTAAATCAAGACTATGGTAAACATATCCATTTCAAAATCAGCATAAGGGCCAAACAACTTAAGAAACAAACTGGTCTTAGGTCCATTCACTCTGCAGCACGGATATTTATAAAGTAAAAGGTTCAAAGAAAGATAATGTATGGATTTAGCATGAAATATCTGGGGGTAAAAGCAGAATATACCAAACATGAGAGATACCAGAACATGTTCTTCCCATTCACAGGAACAAATGGAACATTTTAATACATTTGAGGACCTAACAATAACAGAAGGAGGTGCAGATTTTGCCCAACATTCCCACAAGGTTAGAACTCCTGATCTTAGCAATGGCATCTGAATAGACCCCTTCAAAGAAACCTGTTCAGCAAGTTCTCAGAGCCAATTTCCCACATCTCCAAAAGTCCTCTGATCTAGTATGTTATTTTATTTCTCCCATGGGAGTAAAACAGTGTGCAAGGAAGATGGAAAAAGAAATGCAATAGGTTATGGAGGTTTTCTGGATAGTTAGTACAACCAATCAAGTTTTGTTGAATGTTTTCAATTAAAGTGCAATACATCATTTTATGGTCAAATGTCGATGACTTAATCTGGGAGTGGAGAATGGGTGGAACAAAGTTTTACAAAGTGTGAAATGAGGGTGAATCAATGTCAAGGCGTAGTCATCAATCCTGAAGCTTCAGCTTACTCAGGATAGCAATTCCAAATCTTCACCCTGCTGGACTGAAACGCCAGCTTGTTTCATACAGATAAAGCATTTTGATTGATGATGAAACATAAAATAACATTAAAATCTGATTTTCTTTTGCAATCATTTGGTATTTTATTAATGGCAAGAATCTTAAAAATAACCAGGTGCTGGATTGTGCATATAGAAGATGGGGAAGCCCATCAGCATCTGTACAAAAACAGTGCGCATACAACATTTAAAGAAAAATCAGTCGGGTCCTCTTTAAAACAGGCTACCAGCTCCAAAATACAGCCAAGAATGGAGTTTGAGCTGCATTGCAGATGAAACTGGGAGGCTGAGGACAGCAAGTACTGCAGAGCATGAGAAAACCTTGAATTAACTGATTCATCTCCAACTCTGACATTATCACAAAGTTCTACAAGATAACAATGGATACGAAATGTTGTAGAAAACCCCACTCCTTCAAATCAGTGCATCCAAACTGACTTGACTATGTAAAACTAAATCCATTTCAGGCGTGGATTATGACTTTCAAGAACCACAGACCCAGCCTCAAATAAACTGTTAATCTCAGCTGCACCTGTAAAAACATGTCCTCTGGTTACCTGCTTTCATGCATTAAAAATACAATGTTTTTTCAGTATTTTTATAGAATAATCATGTAACAATTAATTATACACAAGATTCTTCTCTGTACACTTTCTAGACAAGAAACTTTGCTTGGATCTTAGCGACTAATGCAGTTATACTTAGGTGTGATATGATCAAATAACTATACAGAGACAGCACAACATCCAATTAAAAGCATTACTTTTTCACATTACTATGATACAGCTTACTAACCATCCACTCCCATCATGACTCTACTTACGTGCAGGTTGGCTGTACATTTCTCACTTGCCTTTATCCTTTCCAATTCAACTGAAGTGGGAAATAAAGCACCTTTATCAATTCACAACTACCTTTGAAAATTCTACTGGATTATGAGCATTCACAATTGCAAACATAATTGTCAAACGGAACTGACTCTTTTACTCTTTTCACAGCAACCAAAGTGCTCTATCAAATGATATTGTGTTAAATGAGTAACTAACATAAGAGCTTGTTAAAATTTATAGTCAACTGATAGTTTCCTTGCATTCAATTGAGGGTGACAAAACCTCAAAAGACGTCAAAACCAAACCTTCCGACAAATGCTCTAGTTCATTGCTAATTGTAACCAAACAGTAAATTCTGCACTTCAATTCTTTGAAATTATACGTTGACGGATGACCGAATAGCCAGCAATATCTCACTCAAAGGTTATAAATATGAAATATAGAAGTTGCCAGGTTGATTGTTCAAACAAGGATGGTTAGGAAACAGTGAAGGACCACCAAAATTGTTATAGATCTCAAGAACAGAACCACTGTACAAAAAAAAGCCAGTTAGTCTGTAAAAACGTCAATAAAACAAACTAAGACAACAAGGTGCAGAGCTGGACGAAGGCATCAGAGGAGCAGGAAGGCTGACGTTTCGGGCCTACAGTTACACTACCAGATAATTATATTTCAATTCAGAGAATCACAAATTTGTACAGTCATGTAAGCTATTTTCATAGACTGAAATTTTGCTGTTTCCCAAGGATCTGAGCAATTCTGAAAATTAAAAACTTCTAAGAAGCACAACTTCAGAAGAAAATGCACTTCAACATAATCAGCACAGCAGCTGTCCTGCAAATATACTTTATAACTACATGGAAACATACTGATTTTATGGAGCTCAAACTTTAATGGTCAACCAGACTCCAACCAATTCTTTAAGTCAACAAGACTAATGAATGTTTAGGCATCAGACCACTGGAACCAATTTATGGTAAAACGATTCACATAGCCAGTTCTCTCAGTTTCTATTGCAGAACAGCCTAATAATGATGTTCTGCATGCTAAATTCAAAGATTGTGATTCTTTTGAAGTATTCCTTCAGATTTAGCTTGATTAAATACCCTGACTGCTAAAATGAATAAGTAGTAAACAAGACAATATGGTATAGTGCCCAAGTTACAAAGACCAGAGATATATGTTTATACAAACATATGTATGGACAAGTAGTCAATTCAACCTTGAGATTGCACTGCCATTTAATAAGATCACAGCTGATCTGTTATAACCACAAAGCCACATTCCTGCCTACCCGCAATAATGTCATCCCCTTGCTCAAGCAGAATTTATCAACATCTAAAGGATATTCAAGGAGTAGAATTCCAAAGATACAATCTTCTGAAAGAAAAATAAATTGTCTCAATGCTTTAAATGGGTGATTCCTTATTTTTAAATAGTGATCCTTTGGTTTAGATTCTCTCACCAAGGAAAACATGGTTTTCACATCTACCCTGTCAAGGCACCTCAGAATCTTCAAAAGTTTCAAACAAATTGTCTTGTACCCTTCTAAATGCCAGCAGGTAATGCCTATACAGTCCAATCTTTCCTCATAAGACAACAAATCCAGGCCTAGCATTAGTCTGGTAAACTTGCTCTTAACTGCTTACAATGTAATTACATCCTTCCTTAAAAAAGGTTACCACCACTGTATGCAGTACTCCCAACGTGGTCTCACTCTGACTAACTGAAGCATATCCTTCCTACTTTTGCATTCAATCTCCCTCACGTTAAATGATAACATTCTATTAGTACTCCTAATTACCTGCTGCACCTGCATTCAAGTCTTTTGCAATTAAAGCATAAGCACTCAGGTTCCTCTGTATTCAGAACTCCGCAATCTCTTAACGTACTGTTTTATTACTTAATCTTTCTCATGTGGAATAGATGGAATACAATTGATTTCAGAATCCCATAGTGAAGGACCAAGGGTTTGGGCAATATTAATATATTATTGCATTCTGCAAGCTTGACTTAAGGAAATATTTCAACAAAACCTGCGGCAAGGCTGCCAGAACGTCAGTTTCAAGTCTGCCTGGCACATGCAATTTTTTAAACCAGCAAATATCAAAACTAGATACGCAGGTCAAGCAACATCAAGGGAGAGGGAAACAGGTTAATTGTATGTCTATGTCCTTTCATCAAAGCAAATATCCACACCCAGGAATTAATCTTATGAAAGTTCTGATGGAAGTATATAGACCTAGAACATTACTGTTTCTCTCACCATAGATGTTGCCCGACTGGAGTACATCCAACATTTTCTGTTTTTATTTCAGCATAGGTATTTTACTTTAGAATTAGTGCTTAACCCATTGTCACTTCTCTTCCAGGAACGTCTATCTTCAAGTTCAGTTTGTGCGCATCAGGATTGATATTGGTGTCTCCTACTTCATTTCCTTCTATTTCCCGTCTCAGCTACATTGCTTTTACTAAGTGTCCCTGGCTATGTTCTGATACAAGCTCACTGCTGGAATGAGCAATACAGGATTACTGGAAATGCCTGGGGCCTGCTGAATAGAAACAGGATGGGTAATCGACAGGACTCTGCAGTGCAACATATTCCCCTGAGATTATTGTAGTGGGGTTGACATCTGTCCACAACAAACCCTGAAATCCTATTGTTTGATCAATGGGCGTACTTTATTGGAATATTGCTAAACTGGATGGGCATCTGACAGAAATAAACTTCCAATGGCTACAAGGGTTAAGTGGCAAAGTAGAACTAACTGGTTTGCTCCCAAGGATTTGACATGGATTCAGTTGGCCTATGTTCTCCTCCTGTGTCTTCGACTCCAAAGTGTGAAACAATATCTGTCTCACTCTTCACAGTTGCTGCTGCACTTTAGTATTTACAGCCGAAGTATGCCTGGGAACTGCCATTTTCAGTGAACAAAGTAAAACTGATCAACTTGCAAACCAATAGCTTTCAATGTTTAACAGCTTCAATAGTTTAAACTCAATTTACTGAATGCAGGAACAAGATAAATCATTAAGAACGCCCGAGTGTCATATTTCACTATACTTGTTAATGTAGAAATAAATTCTTCTTTCACTTACATCAGTATAACTGGTGCAAACTGTCTGAAAACTGATCATATTGGCCAGATAAAGGTGAAAACACATTATCCAAAAATGGAGTTTTGTAGAACTGTATTTTGTTGTTAATAATGAAGTGCTTCCAAGTATATTAAGCTTGGTGAGCTCAATAAGAGTGCATTGCAGACTGTTTTTTTCTAAAGCAGTGTCTTAACTTCTACCATCTCAATCCCAAATTCTGCAATTAAATGGTTTGCATTATTCCAGGAACTTAGGACAGAAAAACTGACACCATCGTTTCAGATTGTTCTGTCCACATTTCAGTGTATAACGCAGCCACAATAATTTATTCAAGCCAGTTTCTGCTACCTATCAATTCTGAAAAGGAGTTTTCAACAGTCATTGTTAAGGTTTAAAGGATCAGCAAAAACCCTGCAATGTTATGGAGATAATGGAAGCAATCTGATGATAGCTTGTCTAGCACTGATACATTCACATGGTTTGATGCAGCACAGGCTGCTAATTAAGGTGAATTTTAATACGTTACAACCCATAGAACAGTACAACACAGGAACAGGCCCTTCAGCCCACTATGATGTCATTCTAAATTAATCCCATCTGCCTGCATATGGTCAATTTCCTGCTTGTTTATTAGTCTGCTCAAATGCCCCTTAACAACTTCTATTGTATCTGCTACCACATTCCCTCGCAGCACATTCCAAGCAGCTACTCCCATCTTAAAAAAAAACTTGCCTCACACATCTCCTTTCAATCTTTCCCCCCCCTCACCTTAAACCTATGCTCCCTTCACCTCACCTCCCCCTCGCCCCCCAGTATTTCACATTTTCACCCTGGGAAAAACAGCGACTATTCATACCTCAAAATTTTATATCCTTCTATTAGGACAACCTCTCAGCCTCTGATTTGCCAGCAAAAACAATTCAAGTTTGCCCAATATCTCCTCATAGCTAATACAATCCTATCCTGATAAACCACTTTTGCACCCTCAAAGCCTCAACATCCTTTCTACAGTGTGCCAACCAGAACTGCACTCAAGACTCCAAATGTGGCCTAAAGTCTTAGACACCTGCAACATGACTTGCCAACTTTTATACTTGACGCCCAAATGTTGAAGGCAAGCATGCCACATGCCTTCTTTATCACCTTGTCCACTTGTGGCACCACTTTCAAGGGATGTAAGTCTGTAGCTCCAAGATCCCTCTGCATATCAATGTTCCTAACGGTCCTGCCATTTACTGTATACCTTCCTTTTGAATTTGACCTCCCAAAATGCATCACTTCACAGCTGCCCAGATTAAACTCCATCTGCCATTTCTCTGCCAACTTTCCAACTGATCTATATCCTATTGGATCTTCTGACAATCTTCCTCACTATCTGCAATTCCACCAATTTTCATTCCATCAGCAAACTTATCAGACCACCTACATTTTCATCCAAATCATTTATATATATTAAATAACAAGAGGTCTCAGCACTGATCCTTGCGGAATACCACTGGTCACAGACCTCCAGTCAAAAAAAACACCTCAACTGCTCTGTCTACAATCAAGCCAATTTTGGATCCAACTCACTATGGATCCCAGTGAATTAATCATCTGGATCAGGCTAACTTGAGAGACCTTGTCAAATGCTTTAGTAAAATCCATGTAAACAACATCCACTGCCCTACACTCAATCACCTTCATGACTTCCTCAAAAAATGCACCCAAATTTGAGACACAAGATATCGCCTGCACAAAGCTATGCTGACTATCCCTAATAAGTCCACTGATTTCCAAATGCAAATAATTCCTGTCCTTAAGATTCTTCAATAATTTCTCTATTGATATAGGCTGGCGAGCCTTAATTTCCTGGATTATCCCTGTTTCCCTTCTTAAAGGAACACAGACTATTCTCCACTCTTCTGGGACCTCACCTGTGGCTAAAGAGAATACAAAGGTCTCTGTCAAGGCCCCAGCAATCTCCTCCTTCGACTCCCTCGGAATCTTGGGATAGATCCCGTCAGGGCCAAGGGACTTATCTACCTTAATGTTTTTACATACACCAAACACTGCATCCTTCTTAAAATCAAGATGCCACAGAATATCAACATACCCCTCCCTGGTCTTACTATATAGATTACTCCAGCAGTGATGCTCCAATACACAAAATCCTTTGCTGTAATATTTTTACTTGCCTACCTTCTCGGTCCTCTCAATTTTAGAAATTTGTTCACAAGATATGGGCAGTAATTCCATCACTAGTTGCCCTCGAGAAGGTGGTAGTAAGATAATTTCTTCAACCACTGTAGTCCAGAGTAGGGGGTGAGCACAGTACTGCTAGCAAGAGAGTTCCAAGATTTCAACATAACAATGTAGGAATAGCAACTTAGTTTCAAGTTAGGATGATGTACGGCCAAACTACAACTGGAATGGATTGGGAAAGGAGTTTGACAGAAAAGACAGTTGAGAAACAACGGCAGATGCTGAAAATAATTCAAGGCTCACAAAGATATATCAGAGTGAAGAGGAAGGATTCTGCGAAGGTGATAAATCAAACAAGCTTAAAAAAGTTAAGGATAATATCAAATTGAAGGGAAAAAAGCATACTTGTGGCAAAGATTAGTGGTAAATCAGAGCATTAGGAAAGTTTGAAAAGCAAACAAAAGATGCCCAAATAAAGTTAAGGCGATTAAAAAAAAAAACAGGGCAAGTTGGCAAGTAATAGTAACGTGGACAGTAAGAGCTTCTTTCCATATAAAAACTAAACAGTGAGGCCTAAGTAGACGTAGGCTCTTTAGAGAATAAGATTGGAGAAATATTAACAGGGAACTAGGAAATTACAGGAATTGAACAAATACTTTGCAAAAGTCTTCACCATTCACTAATAGCATTCCAAAAGTACTTAAAAATCAAAAGTCTTTTTGGGGGTTGGGGGGAGCGGTGCAAGAGGAAGAGAGAAAGTAAATACAATAACGTCCACTAGAGACCAAGTACTAGGAAACTAATGAGGCTAACAGCTGTTGAGTCCCGTGGACCTAATAGGATTGTAAAGAAAGTAGAGACAGTGGATATCCTAGTGGTAACCTTCCAATAATCCTTAGATTCTGGTAAAATCCCAAAGAAGTGAAAAATTGGAAAACTGTCAATGCAATACCCTCTATTTAAAAAGGGAGACAAAAACAAGCTAACTAACCTATCGTCACCAAATATCTGCCATTGGGAAAATGCTAGGAGTCTATTATATAAGTGGTAATAGCAGAACAATTAGAAATACATGACATAACCAAGCAGTCATAAAGGCTTCTTGTAGGGGAAATCATACCAAATAAAATTTATTAGAATTCTTTAAAGGAGATAACAATTAAGATGGATCAAGGGAACTAATGGATGTAATATATTTGGATTACCAAAAGGCATTCAAGATACCACACATATGGCTCTTATCTTTAGTAGCCTATGGTGTTAAGGTAGTATATTAGCATGAATAGAGGCATGGTTAACTAATAGAAGGAAGAGAGTCAGGATAAGGGAGATATTGTCAGGTTGGCATCCTGTAACTAGTGGACTACAACAGGGATCAGCGCTGGGGACATTACTTGTATTGTATATTAAATGACATGGTTGACAAAATGTGAATGTAGCATCACCAGGTCTATGGATGGCAAAAGCAGATGGTCAGACAAACAATGAGAATGACACAACTAGCTACAGAGGGACGTGGATGGGTTAAGTGAGTGGGCAAAAAAACTCTCAGATCAAATATTGTGAATAGACAAGCGTTATGTATATAGAGACACCATAAAAAAGCTGCAGCACATTGTGATTCATACATGAGGAACCCTAAGAACTGACATCCAAGTTCACCAGGTAATAGGAAAGGCAAAATAAAAACTAAGAGAACTGCAGATGCTATAAATCAGGAACAAAAACAAAGTTGCTGGAAAAGCTCAGCAGGTCTGGCAGCATCTGATGAAAAAAAAAATCAGAGTTAACGTTTCAGCTCACTGGACCAGAAGTGTTAACTCTGATTTTTTTCTTCACAGATGCTGCCAGACCTGCTGAGCTTTTCCAGCAACTTTGTTTTTGTTCCTGAATAGGAAAGGCAAATTGAATGTCAACCTTCATTTCAAAAAGGAATGGAATATAAAAATAGGGAAGTCTTGTTAAAACTATAGTTTTGGTCTTCTTATCTAAAGGAAAGATATACTGGCTTTAGAGGCAGGGCCGAGAAGTTGACTGCATTTATCCCAGTACAGAGCTTATTAGGATAAGGTGAGCAGGTTTGGCCTGTACACATTGGAATTTACAAGAATGGGAGGAGATATTATGAAACATACAAGATTCTAAGGGGGTTATACGTGGAGAAGTTGTTTTTCTTCTTTGAGAGTCTAAGACCAGAGGGCATAATCTCAAGATGAATGGGTTACCTGCTTAGAACAGAGATGAGGGAGACTTTTCCTCTGAGGGTAGTGAATCTGTATAATTCTTTACCACAGAACTGTCAAGGATGGGTCATAGAGTAATAACAGCATGGAAACAGGCCCTTTGGCCCAAACTGGTCCATGCTGCCCACTCAGCTAGTTCCAACTGCCTACATTTGGTCCATATCTTTTCCCAACCATGTACCTATCCCAAATGATTTTTAGATGATGCTGTTGTACCAGCCTCAAACACTTTCTCTGGCAGCCCATTCCATTTATGCACCACTCTCTGCATGAAGAAGTTGCCCCTCAGGTCCTTCTTAAATCAATCCCCTTTCACCTTAAACCTACGCCCTCTAATTTTCAATTTCCCCATCCCTGGGAAAAAGACTTTATGCATTCATCCTATCTATGCCCCTCATGATTTTATACACCCCAATAAGGTCACCCTTCGTTTTCCTACGTTCCAAGGAATAAAGTCCTATCCAGGCCAATCTCTCCCTATAACTCACATCTACTAGTCCTGACTACTTCCTTGTAAATCTTTGCACATTTTCCAGTTTAACTATGTTTTTCCTTTAATAGAGTGACCAAAACTGCATACAATACTCCAAGTGAAGTCTCACCAATGACTTATACAACTGTAACAATGTCCCAGCTCCTATGCTCAATGCCCTCAAACGATGAAGGCCTGCATGCTAAATGCCTTCTTCACCACCCGGTACACCGGTAATGCCACTTTCATTGAACTGCGTACTTGTACTCCAGGTCCCTCTGTTCCACAACACTCCTCAGGATCTTACCATTTACTATACAAGTCCTACCTTGCCTTGACTTTCCAAAGTGCAAAACCTCACACTTAATTGTATTTAAATGCATTTGCCAATCCTCTGCCCACTTCCCCATCTGATCAAGATCCCTCTGTAATTTTTGGTAACCTTCACTATCAATGATACAAAATTGAGGTATCATCTGCAAACTTACTAATTATGTTTTTTAGATTCACATCCCTATCATTTATATAAATAATAAATAAAAGGTCTTTGAGGATATTCAAGGCTGAGAGATTTTTAATCAGTAAGGGAATCATGGATATTGGAAATAAGGTGGAAAAGTGGAGTTGCCATAATATAATGGAACGGTGTAGCAGACTTGATGGTCAAAATGGCCTACTTCTGCTCTATCTTATGGTCTTACAATGGCACAAAGTCTCATCAATATATTGGAAGGAAAATTATTTTAAATCCAATCTTAATGGTTTTGTACAACCCTATCTCTAGGCCATCCTATGGCCTGAAAGCATAACTCTTTCCTTCTGCTCTGATTCAAGCTTTTGTGTATTCCAACCTTCATCCAACATTAGTGGAAAAGTCACCTCATCCGTTCTGCCTGGGGTTCCTGCTTGAAAACCACTCACTTCTTGCCAAATCTAAAAATCCTACTCAAAATTAAACTTTTGGATCACCTCCCCTGACTAAGTTCTCTCAGCTTGATAACTGTTCTTGTCAATTTTATGTTTTTACTTTTGACACATTCTGCCAGGTATCTCCAAGACAGGGAAATGAAATACACCTGCTGAAATCTCCTGAGCCCCAAAAGGTACTTCACAAACAGAGCATAAAATCTAATTTTATCTCCCCTTTGCAGGCTCCAGGTTCAACCCCAAAGGTTCGAATACTCAAAGTTATGGACATGTCCCTACAAAATTGACAGAAAAAACATGTTGCCATCATTGGAGATGCATCCAAACTGTTCATGAGCCATGCCCCAAAAAGTCTGCTAGTTTACAGAGGCTGATTTAACTGCTCTACATGGAAACAGTAAATCGTTTTGAACATCTTAAATGCCAGCCATGGTTTCCCAAGATAATTTTTTATTCAGTCTTTTGGCAGAACAGAGCAGAACTTGATTATTACTGGAAAAAAAGAGGTACGTTGCTAAAGTTTGTTGACTCGTTGAGGTGCTGCCTCAAATATGTTCCTATGTCTGCATTCAATAGGCAGAATACAAATTGTGCTCAACCAACGTTCACTTATAAACCTTAAACAAAAATCTATTTTAGATTTGATTCTGCAATTGATCAATACTTGTTGAACAATTGTGAGTGTGCTAATAGCTACATAACCAATTTAAGATCATCAATGGACCTTGTATTATGGCCCATTTATGCTTGGTAAACAGATAATAGTTCCCCGCTAGTTGATCTATAGCAATGTTTCGGCCAGAGATGGCTTGCCAAGCAAACAGCGCAACTTTCCACTGTTGTGTAAATTGTTGAGATGGTTTGAAATTTGGTATTCATGTTTTTATCTTTATGAATTCAAGACAAAAATTTCAGTAATACGTGAAAGATATCATTTCTAAACTGAAAAGTGATGTAATAACGGAAGTTTAAAAAAGCTACGAGTGAACTTTGAGGCAACACGGCAGCCTGGTGCTTGGTATGAATGACAGTTGCACATTTCATTTTTAGGGCAAATATAAATTTAATGTATCAAAATCAGCAAAAAGACATTTTGACTAGTCAAAGTGATAGCCAATGTATTTTTGTTAAATCCATGCCATAATTATCTGTAAAGAACCATCTTTCTTGGCTTGTGATGAATGGGAAGATACATCATTGGAGTGCCTAAGAGAAAAAAAAAACTCTGAACAAAATTAGTTCATTGCTTGATGCATTAATGAAATTTAGCGACACATTTTTAAAGATTTCTATGACCTTTACAGAGGTTGTACACATTTGCTTAAGATATTTAACAAGATTGCTCCACAAGGAGATTTTACTATCCAAAATCTAGTTAAGCACAGAACACAGTTCATATTCCCAATCCAGACAACACTTATTTCACTGGAATCCACTTGCCCCAAGTATCAAGTTAAGCTGAGCCAAATCAATTCTGCAACTACTGTCTGGGAATTTTCAATGTTGGAGTCAAACAAAAGCTGTTTGACAAGGGTGTATCAAGCTCAAGCATGATGCTACTTGTAGAACAGTCAGCCCAGCATCCACCAGCTAGGCAAGATATCAAAGGGCTAGCAGTCTTGAAAGACAACACCACTCAGTACCTTTAAAGGAGAGTGAAAACTTAACAACTGGGGAGAGGACAGGGGGAAGAATGACTAAGTGAGAACCAAGATTTCTATAAGAAATGCCCAGCAAAATACTGACCAAGTTGTTGAAAAAGAGACAGCTTGCTAAAATGTTTGGTTATCCAATCATTAGAACAAGAGCACCAAATGTCTTTACGAGGACAAGACCAAAAGCTTGGTACACATCTCCTTCAGCAATGTTCAAGTTCTGTGCTACCAGGCAAATAACCACAAGTTTTGTTCATCTAAGTCACAACCAAAAGCAGCTCACACATCAATGCAATAGATTGAGAAAAAGGACATCACACAGTGAAATGGATAAAGCTTTCTGGGGCACTCAGATTTAACTGCAGATTATTTGCAGAGAAGTTACACACTAATGTTTACATTCCTTCTTTGATATAACATCTCAAAGACTCCTAATCAACCACCAAACATCAGGTTACAAGAAGTGACTCATCTACTCAAAGAATTATAAACATACCCTCTGCCATTAGAGTTGGTCATCAACAACACTAGCAAAGTATTTTTCATTTTATTAGTGACACAAATACAAACTACACCTCTCATTTTACAGTTAACTGAAGAATATACATAGGACACAGGACTCCAATTGCTGCTCTGCAGGGTTCACAATTGCAACCACTGTGATTCTGAATGCAATCCAGAGAGTTTACAGGGGTTAGTCATCTCTCGAAAATTATCTATACTATGTCTTCATCGTCATGTGGATAGTGACTGTCAGCTGGCACTTAAGGTCCACAGACTCACAATTGAAATATACAGCTCACATGCAGAGAAACAGTGTGCACAACTGGACATGTACATATAAGCATGCTCTTTAAGTCACTTGAATTAGTTATGAACATATATTTTGAAAGGCTCACTTAATATTGGATAAGAACAAAAGTGGTACATCTTCCAGCCACTCCAAAAAAACAAATATTAGCATTCTACACAAATTCTGTTTAGATCAGTACACATCCAAAGAGTTCTCATCAATAAATCAGTGAAGGCCAACATACAGGTGCAGCAACTGGGAAGCCCAATAGCCTTTATCACAAGAGGGTTTGAGTACAGGAATAGCAAAGTCTTGCTTCAGTTGTACAGAACCTTGGTTAGACTGCACCTGGAGTACTGTATGCAGTGTGGTCTGCTTACCTTGCGAAGGATATTACTCGCATTGAGATAAGAAGAAATTTCTTCACAAACAGCTGTAAACCTTTGGAAATCTCTACAAGAGAAAGCTGCAAATGTTCAATCTTTGAGAACATTCATTTGAGTATCTGTTGTTTCCCAAAAAGACAATAGATTTGGGGATAATGGAGCATTGTGTGGCTGAGGTAGATCAA
The DNA here is from genome assembly GCF_021869965.1 of Rhincodon typus. Taxonomy (NCBI): domain Eukaryota; kingdom Metazoa; phylum Chordata; class Chondrichthyes; order Orectolobiformes; family Rhincodontidae; genus Rhincodon; species Rhincodon typus. The sequence continues at coordinate 10,736,866 of NC_063344.1, read as the reverse complement.
TCAAGATGTCATTCAATAATAGGCTTAAGGCCTGAAATGAGTTACACTCCATTCTATACACAGGTGCTGCCTCTCTCCAAGAACCCAAAGTTTCTATTGGAATAATTGGCAAACGCAGCACAAACACCAAACAGCCATAATTGATTTAGAAATCCTGGGACAATACTAGGATCAAGCCAAACATTTAACGTCTATGTAAACACAGAATACAACGGTGGCCCTTAAGGATCTATTAGGGAATTTGAGTAATTAAAAAAGTTAATTGGAATGTTGTTTTATAATCAGCTGGTTGTTCCTTAGTTTTAAAAATAGCAGTTACACTAAATTGTGGATTTAATGCAAAATGGCCACTGAAAGGAGTTAGAAGGCACAAATTGCACCCAAATCAGATCCAATGCAACAATTATTTGATCCTAACGTAATGTAAGCTTGCAATTGAGAAAGATTAAATTCACAGTTCTGACCGCCTTTTCAACAGGAACAGACAACTACATCAATATAACTAGATATGCAAGCATTGACCAATAACAGTCAATTCTTTTCATTTACCCCTACTCAATATTTTGGCACAGGTTAGGGCCTGCTGCAACCAAAGTCAGCTGTACTCTGGTTCATCCTGCTTTGAATGAGCTCTCGTGTTTGATACACAATTTTATTCAGTGGAAATAATACTATTGCTAAACCACATAATCCACTGGCTACACTTTGGGAAGGTCTACTAAATATCATGACACATTTCTGCACATGCACATCACAAGCAGGGAAAGACAGCAATGTTCAATTTGAATGCACAAAGTGAATAACTACAGATGTTAACAAACTGACAAACCAGTAGTGACCAGAAATGCATTATGGTTGAAGATAACCTTACGGAAGTGATAATTGCCCCAAAAAAACAGCAAAGCTGAATGTTGTACAAGGGTTGCTGATGTGCAAAATTCCATTGTTTTGATTTCCCATTATTGATTGTCCTGAGACATTATTAAAGTAGGAACCAGTTCTACCAAGTAGTAATTATAGGAAATATTACTACTTACATACTGTAAAATGTACATTAGAACTGTGCAGGTATATGAAGTTCAAGGTATTTGAAGTGGTTAGTCAGACAATGAGAAAAATAAAACAGTTTCATGTAAGTTAGTGTAATAAAAGCATCTGGTATTGTACACACAAAAGTCTATAGACAGTGAAAAAGTAAAATATACCATTTAACTCTAGATTTCTTGGTATTCCAATTGTGCTAGAATTTTTTGGAGTAATCAGTAATTAAATAATGTAAAAAAAACCATGTAACCATTTTCAGTTTTGCCATACCATAACAAAGCTCTCTTATAAGTGATAGTTCTACCAAGTGAAAGGAGAAATTGCTCCAGATTGATTTTACATGCTCTTGTTAGAGCAACAAAAACCATGCAGGAAGAACATATGGACAAGTACAATGGATTTAGTAATTTTCTTCAGCAAATCAGTATTGAGAAAATTAACAGACATGAATATTGAATGAGGGGGCTAGAGGGAAAACTCCAAATATATCAAAATCAATACATTATCACTTCCAAAGTTCAACTGAGTATAAAAGAATTAAAACACATCTGTGGGAATTAAGTTACTGGGCTGTTAAATTAGTTGAGTGTAGCATTTCAAATGCAGTTAAGGCTGAATTTTAAAAATGCATTTAAACTTTAAATATTGGCAGATTTGTTAACTGAATAGTTAAACACTGAGTTTTCAATTAGCATGCATTAGAAACTTGGAAAATAGGCCATTCAGCCCTTCGCACGTCTTCCACTATTCATTATGACCATGACTGACCAGCCAACTCAGTACCCTGTTCCTGCTTTCTCCCCATACTCTTTGATCCTTTAGACCCAAGAACTATATCTAACTCCTTCTTCAAAACATCCAATGTTTTGGCTTCAACCCGTTTCTGTGGCAGAGAATTCCACAGTATATTCAACAATTAAGGCTGGGCAAATTTTAATTTGGATTGTTTAATGGAACATAATGCAACCACAATACACTAAAAAAAATTGACTTTCTGCTGCTCAGCCTCAACTGTATGGAGTATAGATAATAAAAACACTTTCTCAATCTATCCTTGAAGTTTAAAAATGGTAATTTTGTATTTATTACAGATGTTTTCCAGTTGAAAAAAGTTTATAAAAAAGGTATTATATCTACTAATTACACTGTAATTTTAAACCATAAATGAAAGATTTTGCCAAGGAACTGTTAACAGGTCACCACTTGCTCATTCAGGCCATCTGATGGCAGTTCCAAAAGGTGAGTCATTAAGCGTGGCTCAATGTCATAATCAATTTCCTGGCTGTCTCTTCAATCAGCACACACAAAAGCTGTTAGTTCATTTTAGAATAGTTATATCTGATCCCTTGTCTTTGCTGTGTCAATAAAGTAGCAAAGAAGTTACTAAATTTGCTTCAGCACCTCCCACTCCCATGAGGAAAACAAAGCATTGTTCCCACTCCAACAAATGCTATTTAGCAGTCCATGCTGGAAAGTACCCACATGGTCATGACTGGGCTCAGCTGTGATGGCTCCCAGAGTCCATTAGATTTACTATTCAAGGCCACATGAGCCACTGCTTAGAAAGATACCAACAAGTGTAATGGTCACTTTTGAAACCATACTGCAGCACAAGTTGTCACTTTTGAGAAAAGTACAAGAAAATACAAAGTTAGAGGTATACCATTTTCAATACCATATGACCTGTACGTCCACTGAACGAAAATGGCAAATTTATTCAATACATTTTAAAAATAAATCATACCTGTCTTCATCTCCATCGATCGGTATCGGTATAGGTATAGAGAACACAGAATTTGAGAGGCTGTTCATTGGGCTAGAGACTTGCAAATGCAGAGGGTTACCAAGAATTTCAGGAATAAGAGGCTTCATAGAGGGCCTGTTTTCACTGGACTGTGATGTCTGAGGTATAAGCTGCTCCGAATTTCGCCTCTCCTCTAGCTGGCCTGTACCTTGCTGTGGCTGGAAGAGGTTGGTCTGCGACATGTTTGAAGATACATTGAGGGAACTTTGCATTAGGCCGCTACTCCCAGCCATTGGTGCCTGGCCACTTAGCTGCGATTGACCCATGGTCACTGGAACACTTGGCATAGTAACTGAAGTGGCCGGCACACTAGGCACCCCAGCAGACACATTTGAAACACCAGTACTAGGCACATTTTGAATGCCAGCTGCCACACTGGTCAATCCAGACACCTGACTAACCATCCCAGACGGGAGACCAGAAGCTTGGTGCTGTTGGGTTAAAAGTTGTTGCTGAACACCTGATGACCCCAAGCCTTGCTGCTGCAACATCAGACCCTGCGTAGGACCCGTCTGGATATTCTGTATCCCTTGACTGACTAAATCACAGCTCTGAGCCGACACTTGGACTCCACTGATAGAAGACTGCAACACTGGCGAAGGACCATGACTTGTCGCTTGCCCGGCAGGTAGGATTGTCGTTGCAGCGCTGTGAGCTACTGTTCCCGGTGAAGCTCCTGGACCCTGCATGACCGGCAGATGCTGCATGTACTCTGTGTGGCTATTCGCCACGGTGGATTGAGACGGCAGCAAGTGTGGAGCCTGGCTCGGAGAAAACTGGAATTGCTGAGACTGGGAAGCGGGGATGTGAGCAGTCTGCTGAGGAAGTGGGCCGCCAGGGGCAAGCAGGGCCTTGCCATTGAGGCCGGCGTGCAGGTTTACCTGTGACGGATGGTGCTGGCCAGCCACAGCGGGGGTGCTGTAAATTTGAGTGGAGGAGGCAGCCTGTGAGACCGGCAGGCCGCCTGCTGGTTGCAGTCCTTTCGAGAAACTTTGGTGCTGGGCGATCAGCTCGGCTTGGGCCAACTGCGTGACAGTGGAGCCGAGGGAAGCGTCTGCCAGGGAATCTGTGGCGTGCAGGGTGGGGAGGATGAGCGAGCTGTTGGTGGCTCCGAGGCCGCTGTCCCGGTCTCCGGCCTGTTGTTGTTGCTGCTGCTGCTGCTCCAAGGCGGTGGTGCTGCTGTTGTGTCGGATGGTGTCGGCGGACCGGGCCAGGACGGTACCGTCAGAGTCTCGGTCGTAAAACTCGGTGCAGGTCCAGCGGCCTCTGCGGAAAGGCTCGCCCGAGCCGTGGTCCAGTTTGATGACCCTGAAGCGGGAGGTGCAAGCCACCGCCGGCTGCATGGTGAGCGGGCCGCCGCTGGAAGTGCCGCTGCCAGAGCTGGACGGAGGAGGGGTGGCTCCCGGAGGCTGCCCGGGGCTCGCCACCGTCCCCCCGGCCGCCGGCAGCCGCCCTCCGAAAGCCTGAGCCACCACGTCCCGGTCGTGAGGGATGTTGGGCGAGGTGGCGCCGGGGGTGTCGGCATCGCCCACGTTGTTGAGGGTCTCGTCCGAAGAGCTGCGGTCGCAGACCTCGGCGCCGTGGTCGTAGTCGGTGGCCCGGGAGGACACATCGAATATCTCCGAGGAGATGTCCTCGGTGCGGGACTCGTCCGGGTCGTCCAGGCTCTCTGTGTCCTCAGTGATGCTGCTAGCCGCTACCTGAGCCGTGGTCACGCTGGTGATCTGGAAACCGCTCTTCTTTTTAACCGGCATTTTGAGCAATTCACAAAAATATAGATATATGTATATACATACAGAGAGAGAGAGAGAGAGAGAGAGAGGAAAGAGCGTCGAACCTTTTACCTTCACGCCTCTCTCCTCCTTCCCTTCGCCGCCGCAGCGAGAGTCAAGTCTGTAGTTTGCAATTCAGTTCACAAGTTCTTTAAAAAAAAACCTTTTTTATGACAATTCACAGTTCGAACAGATCATCTTCTCCTCCTCGTTGCGTTGGTAATATCCGAGCAATGGGAGAGAAAAAAAAATAAACTTCTCTTTTTCTTTTGAATTAGGGAAATAAAAGTAAATCTTCAGAGTTCGTAGATTGTTCTGTAAAGAGGTTCTTTCTTTCTTTCCTTCCTTTTCAACCTCTCACACCCAGAAAAAACGATGAATTAACAACGTTGGGAACAATGTTTAAAGCAAGCCATGTCTGCTTCTCCTCCTGGATTACAACCGAAACATCCTTTGGAAGAGAAGGGAAAATATGAAGAATTCTGCTTCTTTCCTCCCACTCTGGCACTTCAGTCGTTATCCTCGCTTTACTTTTCCTCCTTCTGCAGGGAACGGTCGCACTTTTAGCAACGTGTGGATGACTCCGAGCTCCTTCTCATTAGTCACCACGACACACCATCTTCCTTCTAGTTATAAGCACTGCGGGCTGCTCACTCAGGTCCTCTTGTTCATAGAAGGGAAGAGAGAAAAAAAAAATCCCTATCTCCCTCCCCTCAAAAACTCAACTCCCAATTATATCCTTCAGATTCTTTTCTTCTGACTCTTTGCACACAGGTCGATGAAATGCAGAGAGTGAGTGAGAAGAGGGGGAGGAGAGAGGAGCTGCTTCTGGTCGAATGGAGAAAGCAAAAGCCCCGGGGTTTTGTAAGCCCAGTCAGGTCCTGTCCAGAACAAGCAGCAGTGACACTCTCGCCCTTTCTTTCTCTTCCTTCCTCCCTCTCGTTCGCCTTGCCCTCCCTCCCCTACAAGAAAGCAGGGGGGAGGGAGGGAGTGGGGGTGGTGGTGGTTGGGGGTGACCGGCTTGCCGGGAAATAATCAAGGCCCGTGTCGCAGGATCCAGCGGCGAATTTGTCTGGTCCCTGAGCTAACCCCGCACCCCCTTTTCCCCCCCTCCGCCTGCTCTTCGCTGCACCTCCTCAGGCTGGGGGTAGGAGTGGGGGAAGGAAAAGGGGAGGAGGAGGAAAGGGGTGCCTCCCCCTCCTAGGGACGGAAAGACGGGAGGAAAAGAGGGCGGGTTGCGTTCACAAGCCGGAGCTGCCGAGCGCTGCCATTCGCCTTCTTCCCTTCGCAGGAGGTTGGGGAGGGAGGGGGCTGCCTTTGGACCCGGGGCCTTCAGCACAGCAGCAAGTGGGCCCCTCTCCCTTCACCACCACAAGATGGAGGAGAGTTGGGGAGGGGGGGGAGGGAAGCGGGTTGGAGCAGGATTAGAGGCTCGGTTATTTTCTCTTTTATTTATGACGGGGGTCGGGTCACGGTTGCCTGTGTGTCTCTCAGACACACGCAGCGCCAGCAGCAGCTCCGCTCTCTCTCTCTCTCTGACTGCACTCAAACCAAGATGGCAGGCGCGCCGCCGCACGGCATCCTGGGAACGTGCTCACGCCTCACACGGCGCGCTGACGTCGACTTCCCTCCCCGCCCCACTGTATCAACTTTGTGTATCAGGCATGTGGTCCTCCTTAGCCATGGTGCAGTCACTGCACTGAGAAACTAATTGCTCCAGTCCAGTCCCAGAGGGAGGTTTAATGAACTGGACTATGGGGCACAATTTGCAGATGGCAGTAAACTTGGGGCAGTTGTGGACTGTGAGGACAGCATTAAGAGTGAGGAGCAGGAGGAGGCAGTTCAGCCTGCACCACCATACCATAAGAATCATGGCTGATCTCATTGCTCGGCTTTAACTTCATTTTCCTACGTGCTACCCACAACCCTTCAACTTGTTGCCAATTGAAAATCATAGTGCAGAAAGAGGCCATTCAACCCATCAATTCTGGACCAACCCTCCAAAGAGCATCCCACTCAGGCCCACCCCATCCTAGTAGCCCTGCATTTACCATAGCTAATACGGATAAGCTGTTGCTTCTGTGTGCATCCCTGGACTCTACAAGGCAATTTAGCATAGCCAGTCTACTTAACCTGCACGTCTTTGGACTGTGGGAGAGAAACCGGAGCACCCGGCGGAAACCCACACAGACACAGGGAGAATGTGCAAACTACACACAGAAAGTCACCCAAGGCTGAAATTGAACCCGGGTCCCTGGTGCTGTGAGGTAGCAGCGCTAACAACCGAGCAACCGTGCAGCCCAAAATCTGTCTTATCTCCTTAAATTTACTCAATGCGACACTCGTAGTGAATTCCACAGATTCACAACCTTCTGAGAGAAGTAATTCCCTCTTAATTGTTATCCTAAAACTATGACCTCTCATTCTAGATTGCCCCACATGAGAAAACATCCCAACTACATCTGCTTTGTGAACCTCTTTAGCATTTTGTGCACTTTAATTAGATCTGCTCTCATTCTTTTAAACTCCAGAGGCTAAAGGCCTAAACTGCTCAGTCTCATTTCATGAGATAAACCCCTCATCTCTGGAATCAATCTAGTGAACCTCCTCTGAATTGCTTGCGATATAAGTATGTCCCTCCTAGGCCATTCTGAAGAAGGATCACCAGACCCAAAATATTAACTCTGTTTTCTCTCTCCACAGATACTGCCAGACCTGCTGAATTTCTCCAGCAATTTCTGTTTTTGTTCCTTCCTCAAATAAGAGGACCAAAATTGTATGAATACTTTATAAATGCCTTGCTAATATCTCACAACTGTCTTGTGCAATTGCAGTAACAGTTTCCTGGTTGTATATTCTATACCTTTAGCAATAAATTCCATTTGCCTTCCTTATTGCCTGCATGCTAGTCTCCTGTGATTCATGAATAAGGACACCTGCATCCATCTGCACCGAAGCACCTCTCTATTTACATAATAAATTCTCTTTCCATTCCTCTGACCAAACTTCACTTACGTGGATAGATTGAAGAAGTTCGGACTGTTCTCCTTGGAGAGAAGAAGGCTGAGAGGAAATTTGATAGAGAAATTGATAGCATTGACAGGGAGAAATTGTTCCCACTCATAAAAGGAAAAAGAATGAGAGAGCAAACTGATTTAAAGTGATATGCAAATGAATGCTCAGACTGGAAATGTGATGGAAGCAGGTTGAATTGAGATAATGAAGAGAAGCATTGGAAAATTATTTGAATGGAAATGATGTGCAGGGGTATGAGGGAAAGCAAGAGATTGGCACTAGGGCATAGAACCAGTGTAGGCTCAATGGGTGAATGGCTTCCTTTAGTGCCATAACAATTCTGTGATTCTGAGATGGTGGCGTAGTGGTAATGTCACTGCTCTGGTAATGCAGAGGCCCAGGCTAAAGACCTACGGACATAGTCATAGAGAGATTTTACAGCCCAGAGAAGAGGCCTTTCAGCTCATCTTGTCCATGCCATTCATCAAACATCTATTTTAATTCCATTTTCCACCATTTAGCCCATAACCTTGTAGATACTTTCTATATCAATCCAATTAGACAACTCTGGAGCAGGTGAGACTTGAAGCCAGGCCTCCTGACTCAAATGCAGGGACACTACCACTGCACCAGAAGTGCCCATCTTGCGCTTCAATACTTCTTAAATGTCTTGAGGGTTTCTGCTTCTACCACGGTTTTAGGCAGTCCCCTCTAAACTTCTTTTTTAAAATTAATGGACAGGAAGTGGGCAACACTGGCTAGGCCAGCATTCATTGCCCATCCCTACTTGTTAAGAGTCAGCCCGCATCACTGTGGGTCGGGAGTCACATGTAGGACAGACCAGGTAAGAGCAGCAGATTTCCTTCCCTAATGGACATTAGAAATCTACGTGTTTTTTTTATTTTCGACTATGTTTTCATGGTCGTCATCAGACTCTTAATTTGGTATTTTTAATTGAATCCAAATTCCACAATCTACCATGGCAGGATTCACACCTGGACATTACTAGGCTCTCTGGATCAATAGACTAGCAGTAATAACACTAGGCCATCTCCTCCTCCTGCTCCTTACCTTAAAACTGTGCCCTCTGGATACTGATTTCTCTGTTAATGGGAACTATTTCTCCCTATCTAGCCCAGCTATGCCTCTCACATCTCACAATGGCAGCTGTTATAAGTTAGGTTCAATATACAGGACATTGGTTAGGCCACTTTTTGAAGACTGCATTCAATTCTGATCTCCCTCATGTAGGAAAGATGTCGTTAAACTTGAAAGAATGCAGAAAAGATTTACAAGGATGTTGTTGGAGTTGGGGGGTTTGAGCTATAGGGAGAGGCTAAATAAACTGGGGCAGTTTCCCTTAAGTGTCGGAGATTGAGGGGTGACCTAGTGAAAGTTTATAAAATCATGAGGGACATGGATAGGGGGGATTGCCAAAGTCTTTTTCTCAGCACAGGGGAGCCCAAAACTAGAGGGCATTGATTTATGGTGAGAAGGGAAAGATTAAAAGGGATCTAAGAGGAAACTTTTCCACACAGAGGGTGGTGCGTGTATGGAATGAGCTGCCAGAGGAAGTGGTGTAAGCTGGTATAATTATAACATTTAACAGGCATCTGGATGGGTACATTAATAGGAAATGTTTAGAGGGATATGGGCCAAATGCTGGAAAATAGGACTAGATTAATTTAGGATATCTGATCGGCATGGACGAGTAGGACCAAAGGATCTGTTTCCATCCTGTACAACTCTATGACTACAATAAATCTGGAATTGAAAGCTAGTTTCATTGATGGTGACTATGGCAATGATAATTGATTGTTGTAAAAAAAATGCATCTTGTTCACTAATGCTGTTTAGGAAAGGAAATCTGCCATCGTCACCTGATCTGGCCTACATGTGACTACAGACTGATAACAATGTGATTGTCTGTTGTGTAATGGCCTAATAAGCCGCTCAGCTCGAGGCCAATTAGGGACCGGCAACAAATATGGAAATTTCTAGTGATGCTCATACCCCATGAAAGATTAAAGGAAAAAAAAAATTCTTTCATTCTCCTTTTGTGAAACTCTGCACGAACTCAGAAAAAAAGTCTCAAATTTCTATCAGAGATAGTAGGAACTGCAGATGCTGGAGAATCCGAGA
>NC_063344.1:10688729-10726689 GCF_021869965.1 Rhincodon typus | reverse complement strand
GGCCTGCTGTGTTCATCCAGCCCTGCACCTTGTTGTCTCAAATTTCTATAGCTCTTTTCATGGCCACCAAATGTCCCAAAGCTCTTTACTGTCAATAAAGTACTTTAGAAATGTAGTCATTGTTATAATGTCAAAAACACAACAGCTGGTTTGCACGCAAATGTTTACATATAAATAAATGCTGACATGCATATACAGTAGTGCAGATGCAGGTGTTCTGAAATCAAAACAGAAAGGGCCGGAGAACCTCAGCAGGTCTAGCTGCAACTTTTGAGAGAGAAACAAAGTTATTGTTCTGCATCCAATATGTATTCCTCAGAACTGAAAAGAAGAGGAAATGTGATTATTCCTATGTTGTGGAAAAGTGGGCACAGAAAAGGAATAGGATAGGATAGGATAGCAAAAGGCCAGAGGGCAAGGGATTTCAATGAAAGTGAACATGACGAAGGAGCCAAACGGAGAAGAACAACTTTGTCAAGATGGGTACTCCTGGAAGAGAAATGGGAGTGAATTAAACACTAAAACAAAAGCAAACTACAGTGGCAGGTTTTGAAGACCTGAAATAAATCTCCCAGCAACTTCAGCTTCGTACTGGGAGATAGTAAGGGCTGCAGATTCTGGAGGTGAGAGTCGGAGGATGCTGTCTGACCTGCTGTGCTTCTCCAGCTCCATATTTATCAAATCTGTTTCATACTGATTCACCCATAAATGTCATGACTGTAGGCATAACACCATTTCATATATTGAGTTTTACATAAACACATTTATGTATATAAACCTTGTCACTATGTAATTTGTGGTTCCTGAATTTTAGTGTATAATAATTTGTGTTAGAAATTAAACTTTAACAGTAGAAAATGGGTTAAATGCAATTGAGCACCTTGAAGTCTTCCATACTAGAATGGAGGAACAGGACTTTTAGAGAGGATTTGGGGGAAAAAATCACCCCCAGAGGTTAATGGGATCTGGAACTCACTGCCCAAAATGATGGTAGAGGCAAGAATCCTCCAGACATTTAAGAAGTAAAATCGTGGTAAGGAAGTAAGGTAATGTTAAGATTCTGGGGAGTGTAGCTGAACAGACAGACTTTTGAGTGCAGGTTCATGGTACCTTGAAAATAGAGTTGCAAATAGACAGGATAGTGAAGAAAGTGTTTGATATCCTTGCCTTTATTGGTCAGTGTATTGAGTATAGGAGTTCGGAGGTCATATTGCAGCTGTACAGGACATTGGTTAGGCCACTTTTGGAAGACTGCGTTCAATTCTAGTCTCCCTGCTATAGGAAGGATGTTGTGAAACTTGAAGGAGCTCAGAAAAGATTTTCAAGGAGGTTGGCAGGGTTGGAGGGAGCTATAGGGGGAGGCTGAATAGGCTGGGCCTATTTTCCCTAGAGGGTCAGAGGCTGAGGAGTAATCTTGTAGAAGTTTATAAAATCATGAGAAGGATAGATAGGGTGAATAGCCAAGGTCTTCTCCCCAAGGTACCAGAGTCCAAAACAAAAGGTTTAAAGTGAGAGGGGAAAGATTTAAAAGGGACCTAAGGAGCAACTTTTTCATGCAGAGGGTTGTGAGTGTATGGAATGAGCTGCCAGAGGAAGTGGTGGAGACTGGTACAATTACAACATTTAAAAGTCATCAGGATGGGTATGTGAATAGGAAGGGTTTAGAAGAATATGGGCCAAATGTTGACAAATGGGACTAGATTAATTTAGTATATCTGGTCGGCATGGACAAGTTGGACTGAAGGGTCTGTGTCCATGTTGTACAGCTCTATTACTCTATGACTCCCAAGTATTTAGATGAGCACTTGAAACACTGTAGCATGCAAGACTACAGGCCAAGTGCTGGAAAATGGGATTAGAATAAACAGACGTTTGATGATCAGTGCAGACATGATGGCCAAAGGGCCACTTTCTGTGCTGTAAAAACTCTATGACTTTATGAGACTTAAAAGGTTGGGGTCATGTTGTTATAAGAAGTTAACAGCTGGTAAGGGAGATTAACTAGAATGCTGGGTTTAGTGATTGCCAGAACACCAAAACAAGTAGCCATTCTGAAGAAGGGTCCCGAAACATCAACTTTCCTGCTCCTCTGATGCTGCCTGGCCTGCTGTGTTCCTCCAGCTCCACGCTGTGTCATCTCTGACTCCAGCATTGGCAGTTCTTCCTATCTCTGAAAGTTACCCATGTTTGATCGAAAATGAATTGTAGTAGAAGAGATGGAGCCACAAAACAGCAGGTGGGCTAACATGGCTGGAGATGCGGCATCTGCAAAACTTGCAGTAATTGCCTCCAAGAGGAAGTTAGAACTTTGGCTAAAAGTATTCAGTAAACCCTAAAAGATGCAAATACCTGGAAGAAATTCTTTGCAGTTTGGAGGGTGCTGAAGGTGAATAAGGCAGCAGCTAGCAGTTAGGGCTCAGGAGAACCCCTGGGAAGTGATGCCTATGTGCTGTGGAAATAAGTTTGAGGCTAAACTAAAATCATTCAAGCCATTGATAGTTCAATGCAACTGCGAATGGCATGAAGGAAGTCCATAAGCAGCATTTGCTTGATGCAGCTGAGAAAAATTGCAACCTTGAAAAATTCAGCGGCAGTTCTCAGTGTAGTCGAGTGGTTGATAAAAGCTGATAATTGGATGCTTGGGAGCAATCTCAGGCGTCCTGGAGAATTCAGTATTAAGAAGAGAGATTGGTTATCAAGACTGGAGCGGTCATTGAGTCAGTCTGAATGAAAGGTTCAATGTTCAAAAGTAAAGAAATGCAATCCGTTATGAAAGAGACAGAGTTTTAATTAGATTTTGTGATCTTCAGTGCCACTAATGTTGGGGTGGGATTTATCTTGACCACATCAACCATTTAAAACACAGGCTGTGAGGTGTTCAACCACAGTTTGTCTATTAACTCACATTTACTTTGTGTTAATCATGAATGTTAGAGTGTAAGGTGTATTGTTAGTGTGGTTAGGAATTGTTATTCTGTACCGTTCTCTGTACCTATTGAGCCATTATTGCTTATGTTTGCTTTATTCATGATTGCACATTAAAAAATAAGGGTAAAATACTGTGAATGCTGAAAAATCTAAAATAAAAACAGCAAATGCTTGAGAAACTCAGTAGGTCTGACAGCATCTGTGGAGAGAAAAAACAGAGTTAACATTTCAAGTCTGATATGACTCTTCTTCATCTCCATAGACACTGCTAAACCTGCTGAGTTTCTCCAGCACTTTCTGTTTTTATTATGCAATCAAAACTTCTTTTTGATATTTCAATTCAACCCTGGAACCCTGCCGCTTTTTTTAAAAAATCCTTCCATACATTCTATTCTTCAAAAGATTGTGGTCTGCCAAGTCAGATCAAAACAAAGATCTGGCTTGTTCAGTATTCTCAAAGCTGGGATCATAACAGTGTAGTGTTCACCTATGTCTGCACATATAGAGGTATCTATATCTATATTTACACATCAGTATGCATTAATATACACATTCACAAACATGATTAAACATCTACACATACACCGCTAGTTTTCTTTTAATTTCAAAAATATACTTTATTCATTTTTTTTTATATGCATTCATAGTCACTAAAGCAGTTCGGTTCAGTATAGCATACCCTGCAAGAAATAGGATTACATCAGATAAATGTAACAGAAACAGACCATTTGACCCAACAGTTTAGGCTTGAGCCTTCTCCCACCTATTTTCTCTTAAATCCACCATTGTAACTATCTATTTCCTTCTCCCTCACATGCTAATCTAGAGTTTCCTTTAAGATATCTATACCATTTACTTTGACTGTGTATTAAATGTATGCACAAATATTAGCTAAGGAGGACTAGAACTACGTAGCAGCTGTTACATTGAAACATATTTCTGAAGACCAGTGACAAATCATTATTGTTTAAATTACAGAACTCAAAGAATGCAAGGCTCCCTCAGTATCCTACGGTTCTTCAACCCAAATTTGGTGACCACAACTATCAGTTGCAGTGGTGAGTGTTACAGTCAATTCAATCAAAGCTACATTTACATTCACAATTTAACTTTAATGTTTTATTCACTGTTCTGTGCAGTTTAATAGATGCTCCACATGGGGCAAAGATCTTTATTTGCAAGATTTGGCATATGCCGCTCATACCCTTAAGTTTGTTTTGTTGGATAAAATGGGAAATGGTAGGATTGCACCGTCTTTCTCTTGTTCTACCATATCTTGGGTTATTATGTAAATTTAATCATTTTACCTGGTTTCCAAAATGACAGATTGTATGCTATCTCTATACTGTATTAAACATAAAAAGATCCATCAAACACATTTCTTTAATAAATACAATATTATTGATTTATTATAAAATAAAAGTTACTCATTGAACCTGATTAACACACACAGTTAATAAGATAACAACTTAAATGCATATCCCTCTAACCCAAAACATGCAGGGCGAAACATTGATTTGTTTCTGCAGAGTTTCACTTTGGGTCAATATGATTAGTTCTTGAAGACATAAAAAGTAAGGTTGAAAGCTTAGATGGCTCTCAGTCTGGTGTGCCGGAGCACAAAGATGGATGTTGCTGAAAAAGTGTATGGTACGAAAAGGACACAATTGTTTGGGAAATATCAACAAACTCTTTCAGAGGCTTCTCATGTGAGAACAGTTGGACCAGGCATCCAAGCGCCACACTATACTGACAGTAATTATTTATTCTCCAGAAAAAGGGAAGCTAAATTGGACAGCTCCTTTTCTTCAGCAGGATGGCCCCCCAACTATTCTATCCAAAGCAGATACTGCAACCTGACCCTGGCAGGGGTATCCAGCAAACAATCAGCTCTCATAAGACATGTGACTACCAAGAAATACATTGTTTAAAAAAAAGTTCCAGTGTCTTTTCATTGGCCTCATAAAATTATCTAGGTATTCACAATCCTTCAGACTCAAGTACACTCGTAAAATTTAATAGGAAGATTTTGTAAATTGTCAGCTATTGACCTGCCACCAGGACTTCCACCACACCAGATTTTATGTCCCAATACCAAAGACAAATATCTATCCTTTGCAATCATGTTTAGACACATGTACATTAGTCAGAAATGCCCTACCTTGTAAAAATCTATAATAACTCTTTTTGATCAACCATATCTATCCAAATCCTCATGTCCTTGATAATAGGTTCTAATAGCTTCCCCACAGTGACATACCTCTAGTTTATCCTGCCTTCCTTTTTAAATAGCAATGTTAATTTTCCATCCAAAGATACAATTCTTATATCTAAAAAACATTGGAAAATTAGGTCTACTGCACTTGTTCTTTCTTTTAATACCCTACAAGTGCAAACTATTGATTCCTGGGAACATCTCTATCTTAAGTACCGTTATTTTCTCCATCACCGTTTTCTCAAAGATCAACTCCCAAAAACTTCTCCTCTCTGTAATTATTTTTGAGTACATATGTACCTATTTTTGGGAGAATTTTGAATTCATCAAATGACAATATCAACATTGATGTATAAATACCGCAAAATCTTATTATCTGTGTCAGCCTCCAACACAATTTTTTAATTCATTCACGGGATGTGGGCATTGCAACTGGGCCAGCATTTATTACTCATCAATAGTTGCCCTTTAGAAGGTGGTGGTGAGCTCCATTCTTGAACTGCTGCAGTGCAACTGTATAAATAATTTGGATGTGAACACACGAGGTATGGTTAGTAAGTTTGCAGATGACACCAAAATTGGAGGTGTAGTGGACAGTGAAGAAGGTTACCTCAGAGTACAATGGGATCTTGATCAGATGGGCCAGTGGGCTGAGGAGTGGCAGATGGAGTTTAATTTAGATAAAATGTGAGGTGCTGCATTTTGGAAAGGCAAACCAGGGCAGAATTTATATGCTTAATGATAAGGTCCTTGGGAGTGTTGATGAACAAAGAGACCTTGGAATGCAGGTTCATAGTTCCTTGAAAGTGGAGTTGCAGGTAGATCGGATAGTGAAGAAGGCACTTGGTATGCTTGCCTTTATTGGTCAGTGCATTGAGTATAGGAGTTGGGAGGTCATGTTGCGACTGTACAGGACATCGATAAGATCACTTTTGGAATACTGTGTGCAGTTCTGATCACCCTGCTATATGAAAGATGTGAAACTTGAACGGGTTCAAAAAAGATTTACAAGGAAGTTGCCAGGTTAGAGGGTTTAAGCTAAAGGGAGAGGCTGAATAGACTGGAGCTATTTTCCCTGGATTGTCAAAGGCTGAGGGGTGATCTTACAGAGATTGATAAATTCATGAGGGGCATGGATAGAGTAAATAGATGAGGTTTTTTTTTCCCTGGGGTGGGGGTAACAAAATCTAGAGGGCATAAGGTGAGAAGGGAAAGATTTAAAAGGGACAACTTTTTCACACAGAGGGTGGTGCATGTATGGAATGAAATGTGAGAGGAAGTGGTGGAGGCTGGTACAATTAGAACATTGAAAAAGCATCTGGATGGGTATATGAAGAGGAAAGGTTTAGAAGGATATGGGCCAAATGTTGGAAAGTGGGACTAGATTAATTTAGGATATCTGGTTGGCATGGACGAGTTGGACCGAAGGGTCTGTTTCTGTGCTGTACTTCTCTATGACTCTGTGATTGCTAATAGTGCTGTTGGGGAAGGAATTCCAGGATTTTGATCCAGTGACACTGAAGGAACAACAATATGTCTCCAAGTCAGGATGGTGAGTGGCTTGGAGGGGTGCTTGGAAGAGTGGTGTTCTCATTTATCTGGTTGCCCTTGTTCTTCTAGATGGCAGGGGTCTTGAATATTACTGACAGCAAAGCAAGGTCAAAATAAATCTCTCACCACATTCCAGCAACAATTTACTGTAAAGCCAAGTTCTGAAATCTAAACCATATATTCTAATGGTCTGAATATATGTACTTTCCACATCAGTCATCATTATGGCATTTTTGAATGAGACTGTCAATTTGTGCTACATTGTGGTTGGTTTTATGCTCAGGACCACACCCACTGAGAATTGGGTTGTGAGCGCAAAAGCTTATTTTAAACTTCTTTTCTACATAGGAGAGGTTTTCGATCATTCAGTTTTGTATGGAATTTGGACATGGAAAGGCAGTAAAGCTGTTTTAAATCATAAACCCCTAAACCAAACGGGATATATTTAAGATGATGTAGTGAGAAAGAAATGAAAAGTTAAATAAGAATGAAAAAGTATGAAGGATAGGGCAAACTATTTATGACAGATAAGTCAGAGACACAAGAAGAACCACAGATACCACCGCAAAATCTAATTTTTTCATAAGAGCTAAGCTCGATTTCCACATCAGCTTCCAAATACTCCTTTGGTTGTCCAAGCTTTTCACATTGCAGACTCCTTTAACTAAATTTACCCAGAATTTGTGGACTGTGGAAATACATAGGTCCATCATCAAAGTATGCAGACACAAGCATCAAAATTCCACTTTATTTTCAGTGCAGAAACAGTGCCAATCTGGAGGAAATGGAAACCAACTCTGCCCATTTCTTGCCCAGCTGATAAGTTCCGATGAAGCTGGGGTATGGCTATATCATCACCATTTGGACTGCTCACTACCATATTGCCTCACTCAGCAAGACTGGTAGCCTTAAAAAAACTGGAAGAACTGCGGATGTTGGAAATCTGAAACGAAAACAGAAATTGCTGGAAAATCTCGGCAGGTCTGGCAGCATCTATGGAGAGAAATTGGAGTTAAAGTTTTGGGTCCAATGACTACTCTTCAGTTCTGAAGACCTGAAACATTAACTCTGAAGACTGGTAGCATAGCTGGATTACACACAAAGCCAGCTAATAGCTCACGACACAGGCAAGCAGCAAGCATCACAATATGAAGCAAGTGTAATTTGCTATTCAAGTGGCTCCACGTGAATCCTATATTATTGCTTCCAATTGATAAATAATAATGAAAGTCAATTGCAATTTGAGGCACTATGAGGGACCTAGGATAAGACACAAAAAAAAAATCGATGTATCAATTAACCAAGATTGCACCATTGGCAGAAAAGCATAATTGCAACATTACATGTTTACGTAGAGAGTTTCTGTATTTGAATTTATAATGAAAATATTTTTAAAAAAGGCTGAATTACATCTGCATGGAAAGTTTGATTATACATAGAATCCCTACAATGTGGAAGCAGGCCATTCAGCCCATCGAGTCACACTGACCCTCTGAAGAGCATCCCACCCCATCCCTTTAGCCCCATATTTCGTATGGCTAACCCACCTAGCCTGCACTACCCTGGACACTGTGGGTAGTTTAGCATGGCCAAACCTGCATATCTTTGGACTGTGGGAGGAAACCAGAGCACCTGGAGGAAACCCACGCAGACACAGGAAGAATGTGCAAACTCCACACAGACAGTTGCCTGAGGTTGGAGTTGAACCCCGGGTCCCTAGTGCTGTGAGATACTAACCACTGAGCTACCGTGCTACCCCAATATTATTTACTGTTCTTTTTCACTGAAGGTCTAAGCTTTTTGGCATTCTCCTTCATGATTCTGCCCCAAGTGAGAGCAGATTTGGGTTTGAGATGAATGGCAGAATCGGTGTTGAAAGATTTTGTAGAGGATGGCAGAGATCCCATTCCTAATTTAAATGATCCACACCAGAGTTATGACCTATCAGAAATGCCATTTGTGAGCAACTCCACTATGGCACCTCTTTCCAACAAATAGCTCTCCCTCTGCTTCCATCAAGGTCTCACAGTCCTCAAGGTCAGAGATGAAGTCGAGAGCAACCTGGAAACAAGGACAAATGGAGAAGACCTACAGAAATGGGGGTCTGTACTAATATCTGGGGAATGCCGGTTTACTTGATCCATAGCTTGGTCTGGGAATTACACAGGGTTTCAAGCTGAACCTGGAGGCCAAGGACAGAAATTCCTTTGGAGCAGATGGACAGGTGACACATAGCAGCAGAACACCAGCTCAAAGAGAAGAATCTCGACCTTGGTCTTGACCCCCCCCATGAACAACATCAATGGAGATCAACTGATATATATACAAAACAGCTGTTACAGTCGGTTCTCATTGCAACACTGCTGTACCTGTCTAACAAACCATTTCATTTCAATCAACAGGCCACAGTAAGCTGGAAACAAGGTCATTAAATAACAATGGTTTATTGATTTTGCTGCCAACCACTCTTCGAGGAAACACTGAGATCAGTATGATAAATGCAGCAACATAATGCCCCCTCAGCCAAAGCTTTATTAATTCTGTAGAGGTGATGTTGAGCTTTCATTCTGTTGAACCAGCATTACCCTAAGAATGAATCACAGCTTAATGGTGTTCCTGAGTACTTGGCTTACGTGTCAGGGCAGTGCTGAGGAAGTGCTGTTTTGTTGGAGAAGCAGTTTTTCAGGTGAGACATTAAAAGGCAGGACCCCTTGTATTTCCTGATGCATTGTTGAAGAAACACAAAGGGTTTTCCCAGTGACCTGGATAATATTTTTCCAACAACTCTAAAAAATTAGTAAAGCCACCCCAGTCTTACCAGACCACAGGACTGCTCTCTCCTTAGAGACCTGAAGGTCATCATACTTTAGGCAAGGGGAGAAGTTGAGAAAGAGTCCTTTGTGATAACTTCAGCTGGTGTAGGAATTGAACCTACACTATTGGTGTCACTCTGTATTGTAAACCAGCCATCCAGTCAATTGAGCTAACCAACCCTACTCTGATAACTACATGGTGAAGACAACTTATGGCTGCTGTATGGGGGAGTGTGCAGTTACTTTTCCACTGCCTACAAAATTAATAAAGGCTGAAGTTTTAAACATATTTAATTGGCTGTGAAGCACTTTGGGACAGAAAAGGCACCATATAAATGCAAGTTCATTCTTTTTAATGCCAGCTTTCAGAAAATATCTTTCAATATTTCAACATTCAGTATTTCTCCCCTGCTTTTCTGAAAACTAAGGAGTTGGGAACAACCAATTGGCCTATTAAGGCTGACCCACAACACAATGGCGGAGGCATCACAATGAGTCCCTTCCTCGCTCCCAGTCTCCCTCCTTACCTACCCAACAGGCATCTCCTTCCCCACACCTATGTTGAAGGCATCTATAGAAACAGCCCCCATCATGCCATTGGGCACTGTGTTTCAGAAGCTCACTGTTCTCTGCGAAAAGATAAACTACCTAATATCCATTCCATTCATCGTCTTGCAGAGTTCAAACACACATTCCCAGTCCTCTCTAATCTATTAAACTGGAACAATCTATCAATGGGGCTACTATGCAAACCTTCAATTAGAACCTTAATTATCATGTTTGCTAGATTTTTAAAAAAATCATTCATGGGATATGGGCATTGCTGGCTAAACTGGCATTTATTGCCCATCCCTAATCGCCCAGAAGTTAGTTAAGAGTCAACTACATTGCTGTGGGTCAGAAGTTAGTTAAGAGTCAACTACTTTGCTGTGATAGTTCCAGACATACAAATCCAGTGCCTCACCCACTTGTCAATTATTCATGTATGGTCCTTGCACAGCTCATGTGGACTGACTATTCAACTGTACAATGCACCGCAACTAAATCCTATGCTATCCCTGACTATTAACTGCACGTGCAACACCTTCAACAGGACTGCCTGGATAATCATCAAGAGTGTTAACACTGATTGTTCTAGTTCCTGACGTAGAAGTATAGAAGACAGCTGCGGCTACCTTTCTGCAGCATTGGTTGAGTTTAACTCTTACCACAATGGCCAGCTGTCAAACCTGTAACTTTCTTGATTGAAATGGCTCCACCACTCATTTTATAAACCACTTGGTTTATCCAGCAATCTCCTGGTCAGACTCCAAACATTGCACTTAGAAATCACTCCATGGTACTCTTTTTAAAAGGGTTAAGGTCTCCATTTAAATAACAAAGGCAGGAATTTCAGATGAATATATTAAGTGCTCATACTTCTGCCTACCATGGTGTAATTTGTGACTAGGTTTTTACGCGCACCAAATGTAATTTTCTGAGGTTCATTCAACTAAAGGCTGGAACTTATTCTTCATTAACTGATTAACAAGGTTTACCATAACCAACATTAATACAATTAATATGCAGAAATGAATCCAGTTCCTATGTTGGTCACATTCTGTGATAAAGGCCAAGTTTAAAACATATGAAAGCTTTATTGTACAGAGAGGAATTTTTCTACAGCAAAGTAGAGTTTGAGGAGTGACGTAAAGGAGCTTTTTTAAGTTTATGGAAGGGTTTTATGGAGTTTCCACTTTTGTGTGAAATCAAAACTAGGGGGCATAAATGTATTAGATAATCACTGATAAACCAATTGGGAATTCAGGACAAACAGTAAGTGTAGTAACTGCAGAATTTGCTAGCACATGGAGGATTTGAAGCCAGTAGCACAGGTAAATTTAAGGATAAGTTATTAAATAAAAACACAAGTGAGAAATCAAATATAGGATATGTTCGAGATTATAAGAATGTTTGAATGGAATATGAAATACCAGCATTGATTTGTTGGACTGAAAGTGTTGTCAATACTTTGTAACATTTTCAGGTTGAAATCAATATACATGGTAAGAGTAACAAGCACAGTGATCTGTTTGATTAAAATTCATATACTTCGTTGTTCTGGGAAGGTGTTCGTACAAGGACATTAATAATAAAACACAGTGCAATTTCAGTCCATGAGATCAGTGAAGACATACTCAGTCTTTAGTTGTGAGAGGATCTTATCCAAAGTGTTAACTTGTCTTGTCTCTTTCAAGTGCTGATGACTTGCCAGAATGTTCTGTCTTGATTTCAGATTCTCTGTTGTTGTGGTTGTTCTCTCATTCTCGTGACATTCTTACCTCATATTTGCCTGCAGGTTTTATGCAAGAATATTAATGTGAATCCATTGTTCTCTTTCCTTACATTTATGAAGAGAAGGGTTACATTCTAACTTCTGACTACGATACCAATTTTAACAGAGCTGTGAGATATAAGGGAAGAATTAATCTGTCGTTGTTTTGCAACAGATAAAGAGACAGAACAAAAAATGTTAGTTGTTCTTTGGAGTGTAGCCAAAGGGTATAACTGAATGAGTTGCGATAGCTACTGAGATCTTTCAACATATAGGCATGGCAAGTAATGAGAGCTTTCCTTATGTATATAAGAATGGAGACCTTATCTTCAATAATGCTGTTTTCTAAATTAAAGTCATGTGAGTCAGTCGGGGTCATGCTGACATTTATGCAAAAAGGATGATGTGAAGAAAGATAATGTAACAATAGATTTTTTGTTCATATTAGTAACACAAGAGCAGATAGGACCATATCTTATGTCAGATGATGTCCAGACTAGTAGGCATAGAACTTCATACAACTTGACCAGTTTGTAGTGTGGTTTGTGAGGTGGCAGATGAAGCTCAATGTGGAGAAATCTGAGGTATAGCGAAGTTGGAGAGACTGCATAAAACAAAGGGTACTATTCTAAAGGCTGTGCAGAAACAGAAAGACTTGTGTCTATATGTACATAAATCATTAAATGTGGCAGGACAGATAAACTTAATGAAGCATACAGTATTCCAGTTTATATAAATAGTGACATAGAGAACAAGAGCAGGGAGGTTATGTTGAACTCATATAAGACACTGGTTAGACTCTAGCTGGGGTTTTGTATACAGTTCTAGGCACCACACTGCAGGAAAGGTACAAATGTATTGGAGATGGTGCAAAAGAGGTTTACAAGAATGGTTCCAGAGATGAGAAACTTCAGACATGAGGATAGATTGGAGAAGGTGGGACTATTTACCTTGGAAAGAAGGAGACTAAGTGGAGATTTGGTAGATAAAAGATTTCAAAATCATGAGGGGTTCTGGACAGGGAACAGTGTATAGTTCCCACTAATAAAAAAGCAAATTAAGAACCAGAGGGGATAGTAAGAACTGCTGATGCTGGAGTCAGAGATAACACAGTGTAGAACTGGAGGAACACAATACGCCAGGCAGCATCAGAGGAGCAGGAAAGTTGACGTTTCTGATTTCTGAAGAAGGGTCCCAAACCAAAATGTCAACTTTCCTTCTCCTCTGATGCTGCCTGGCCTGCTGTGTTCCTCCAGCTCCACACTGTGTTATCTAAGAACCAGAGAGTACTGTTTGAGAGCATTTTGCAAAAGGAAAATGTGAGGTGAGAGAAAGCTTTTTCACACAGCGCGTAGTTAGAGTATGGAATGCACTGCCTGGAAATGTGAAGGAGAAAGATTCAGTTGAGGCTGATCGTTTAAATAGAAATGACGTGGAGAGTTTAGGGGAAAAGGGAAGAGATTGGTTCTAAGTTAAAATGCTCAGAGAACCAGTACAGATACAACGGGCAGAATGGCATTCTTCTGCACCATAACATTTCTGTGATTCTTTGACAATGCACTTTACAACCAAAGTCACCAGCTTGCTGTCAGGGGAGAATTCATTAGCTCCTGAATTTGATGGCAGCACATGTAATGCACCAAACCTGGGACCAAATTTAGGGAGTTCTGTTTCTATGGAAACTGATGCATCAGAGGAGCTAAAATGGGCCTTCTTAACAATTAATGAATCATAGCTCTAATGTTTCCAATGAACATATTAAAATTGGCAACTAATGTGTTTCTTTCAAGGACCATAATGTTTAGCACCTGCTTCTTCAGGTGCCATTTACAACAATATGTATACTATGTTCTTAAGCATGGGAAAACAGGATATCATTTGGGTAATATGGTGGCTCAGAGTTTAGCATTCCTGCCTCACAGCACCAGGGGCCCGGGTTTGATTCCAGCCTCAGGCGACTGTATGTAGGGAGTTTGCACATTCTTCCAGTGTTTGGAAGTTTCCTCTGGGTGCTCTAGTTTCCTCCAACAGTCCAAAGATGTGAAGGTTAGATGGATTGGCTATGCTAAATAGCCCCATAGTGTACAGGGTAGGTGGGTTAGCCATGGGAAATGCGGGCTTATAGGGACTGGGGGGTGTCCTGGCTCTGGATGGGATCCCCTTCAGAGGGTCAACTCAGACGTGATGGGCCGAATGGCCTCTTTATGCACTGTAGAGATTCTATGATTCGTAGAAGTGATCAAAATTGATGCAATGCTCCTGTTACTTTCTCATCTTGCACATCCAGTTCCTTTGTGAAATCTCAGGATGGTGGGTGATTATACTGAACACTATGTGGTTGGACAACTAACAGCGTTGAAAGCACCTGGCAGCATTTGCTAAACAAAGTGGTGAATATTGACCGCAAGAGGAAATTCAACTTTCCATTTTGGACTGAAGTATTGTCTCAAAGCTGAAGAGAACAGCGATACAGTCAGACCTCCCTGAGTTTGAAGAACTTTAAAGTATCAGCATCCGAATGGAGAGCGCTGACAGACAAATTTGAGTGAAAACCACAAAGCACCTGGTTTGCCAGGAATGAAAGCTCTATAAGATTATAAATGTTGGAAAACAGAAATGGAATGTCGAAAATGTGCAAGTATGTACAAATATAAAAAATCAAAAGCTGAAGAATAAAGGTAGTTTGAAGGAAGAAACCCCATCATAACTCACAACTTACAACCCATAAGACCATAATAAACACAACGAACTGGAACAGGAGTAGGCCATTTGATCTTTTGATAAGACTCTTTTAATAATACCTAACTAATCAGCTATCTCAATTTTACCTACTTCCATTATGTTTTATATTAACAAACCAATTGCAACACATTGCAACCGTGTCTGTGCTTCAGACATACTTCATTGGCCGTCAAACACTTTGGGAGGTTCTGAGGTTGTGAAAAGTTCTCTATAAACATAAATCTTCCTTTCATTATAAGATCTTACTCTGCTGATACACTGACATAAGGATGTTGTAAAGACTTGTGGCTCATAAACAGGGAATTAATGACTTTATCATGTCTTTGCAGGGAGTAGCATTGGTGTACCAGGAGAGACACAGGCCAGAAATTAAGATTCAGAAGAGAAATTGTGGTGGGGTGACAGTGAGGATTGGGATTGTGGGAAGGATAAATCACTCAGTGATTGAAGTGTGATGTTCCAATAGAATAATCTAAATATTCCCATCCCAGCTGTCATGTAACATTACATATTTACATTTGTACAGTTATACCTTGGAGGACACAGTGCTGTAGTGGTAATGTCATTAGACTAGTAATTCGTAACTCCAGGCCAATATTCTGAGGTTATGAGCTCAAAGCTGCCATAGAGATGTTGATGCCAAATTCAATAAAATATATGGTTGTTATTGGCAGATGAAAATGACTCTCTTCCACTCTCAGGAGTCTGCAGGTGGCTGTACAGACCAATCTGGCTACCGCAGGCTCTGTTATGCTTGGGGCAGATGGTTGTCAGGGGAAGGGGTGGGGTGGAGCATTGGTGTGGCAGCGCGCTCCTTTTGCTGTTTATGCCTGCCTTCCATTTTTTGAGGTGGTCGACACCTTTCTGGATGCTCCTCCTCCACTTTGGATGGTCTTGGGCCAGTGATTCCCAGGTGTCTGTGGGAATGCCGCACTTCACCAGTGAGGCCTTGAGGGTATCACTGAAGCGCTTCCTCTGTCACCTGGGGCTCACCTGCCATTTTGGAGCTGGGAGTAGAGCACCTGCTCGGGGAGTCTCGTGTCGGTCATTCGGACGATGTGCCCAACCCATCGTAGCCCATAAAGTGTGGTCGATGCCTCGATGCTGGGGATGTTGGTCTGGTCGAGGACACTGGTGTTAGTGTGTCTTTCTTCCCAGAGGTTTCACAGGATCTTGCATAGACAGCAATGGTGGTACTGCTGCAATGTCTTGAGGTGTCTGCTGTAGACAGTCCACATCTCAAAGCCATATAGGAGGGTGGGAACCACCACAGCTCTGTAAACCATGATCTTGCTGCTGGATCTGATGTTGTTGTCCTCAAACACTCCAAAAGGCTGTGCTAGCACACGGGAGTCGATGCTGGATGTCTCCATCAATAGCTGCTTTGGCCAACAGGACAACGTTGTTGATGGTTGTAAACATCCATCTGGTTCACTAATGCTCCTTAGGGAAGGATATCTGCCATCCCTACCTGAAAGTGGTTATGAAATGGCCTAGCAAGACAATCAGTTCAAAGACAACTTTTTCACGCAGAAGGTGGTGCGTGTATGGAATAAACTGTCAGAGGAAGTAGTGGAGGCTGGTACAATTACAATATTTAAAAGGCATCTGGATGGGTAGATGAAGAAGATGGTTTTAGAGGGGTATGGGCCAAATTCTGGCAAATAGGACTAGATTAATTTAGGATATCTGGTCAGCACGGATGGGTTGAATCGAAGGATCTATTTCCGTGCTGGACAACTTTATGACTCTATTAAGACAATTTTTAAAAGATTAAAATTGAAATTGTACTTCCTTTTACACTTTATTTCTCATACCCGACGTATTCTTTCATTAAAAAGTATTCCATTATTAGGTATTTCTCACCATTTGTTTAACTACATTCACAAGGGTTATCACTGCAAGCACGCATGTTCTTGTGTGTAAGTAAGCACAGTCTTCCTTTCACAATAATAAAACAAAGAACTGCTGGAGATCTGAAACAAACAAAAACAGAAATTGATGGAGAAACTCAGCAGGTCTGGAGTGCATTTATAGAGAGAGCACTGGAGTTAATGTTTGCGATCCAGTGACTCTTCTTCAATTCTGAAGCTCTCCCCAAATGCTGCCAGACCTTATAAGCCTGCGTTGCTGCTTTTAGAGATTTAGGTATCCGTACCTATAGAATCATTTGCTACCTTACCACATTTAGACACCCTGGGCTGGATTTTTCCATTTGTGTGTCAGACACAGAAGTCTGGATTGTTTCCAAGTCCTGAATGTTCCCATCAGGGGGAAGAGTATTTGGGATTTTCACAGGACCTGTCCCTTAATTGACATGTAGACAGGGTCTCTGTCCAAGTAAGCAGGGGTTGGTGGACTCTCAATGCTAGAGGTCCAATCAGCGACCTTGCATTTTGCTGAAGAGCCGCAAATGTAATGGAAGGTTAGATTATGCTTCAGTATGAAGATTTTTTTCTTTGCAATAGAACGGCACAAAAAGGAAAATTACAATTGAAAATCTTGCTTCATTCAAATCTTCCAAAGTCCTGACACGTCAAAGCATTGGAATGCAGCATGGTTACTTACCAATGCTCAAAAGGAGCTTCCGGCTGGGCACATAGAATCCATCAGACCCTCTCTCTTCTTGAGTAACTCACTTCCTGACTCCCCAAAGCCTGTCCATCACCTACAAGACACAAGTCAGGAGTGTGATGGAATACTCCCCACTTGCCTGGATGAGTGCAGCTCTAACAGCCCTCAAGAAGCTTGACACCATCCAGGACAAAGCAGCTCACTTGATTGGCACCATATCCACAAGTATCCACTCCCTCCACCATTGACACACAGGAGCAGCAGTGTGTAATGTCTACAAGATGCACTGCAGAAATTCATCAAAGCTCCTGAGGCAACACCTTCCCAAATCCGTGACCACTTCCATCTAGAAGGACAAAGGCAGCAGATACATGGGAACATCACCACCTCCATGTTCCCTCGAAGTCACTCACCATCCTGACTCGGGAATTAATAGTTCTGTCGCTGTGTCAAAATCCTGGAATTAACTCCCTAACATTATGGGTCAACCTACAGCACATGGATTTCAGTGGTTCTAAGAGGCAGCCTACCTGAAGGGCAAATAGGGACGGGCAATATATACTGGCCCAACCATTGATGCCCATATCCCATGAGTGAATATAAAAAAATCTTCCCCAATCCTCCAACTGTAAATGTAGGAACATAGAGACATAGGAACAGGAATAGGTCATTCATCCCCTCTAGCCTGTATGACTATTCAAGGAGATCATGGCTGATCTCTGGCCAAACTCCACATACCTCACTTTAGTCTATATTCTTTATCTTCACTGAACAAAAAATGATCTATCTCAGTCTTAAAATTAACAACTGATCTGGCATCCACTGCCACGTATGGAAGAGAGTTCCAAACCCTTATACCCTTCATGTGTAGAAATGCTTCCTAACATCTCACCTAACATTCTGGCCCTAATTCTCAGACTACGTCCCGAGTTCTAGAATCCCAAACCAGTGGAAATAGTTTATATTTATCCATCCTGTCTTTTCCGGTTAATTCCTTGAACACTTTGATCACATCTTCCCTTCACCTTCTAAATTCTAAAGAAGACAGGCATAATTTGTATAATCTCTTCTCTTAACTCAACCCTGAAGTCCGGGTATCATTCTTGTAAACCTACATTGTACTCCCTCCCACACCAATATATCCTTCCTATGATGTGGTGCCTTAATCTGCTCACAATGCTCCCAGGGTTTATTATAACTGCAGCATAACTTCTGTGTCCTTGTGCTCCAGTTCTCTTGACATAAAGGCCAGCATTCCATTAGCTTTCTTAATTATTTTCTTCACCAGATTGTGACATTTTAAAGATCTATGCACCTGATCTCCCAAGTCCCTTTGGACATCCACTGTATTTAACTTCATAACATTTGGAAAGTTCCCTGATTAATCCTCTCGGTCCAGAATGGATAGCCTCATATTTGCTTACATTGAACTCCATTTGCCACAATGAACATTCACTTATTCTATCAACATCCCTTTGAAATTCTTTGCTATCATCTACACTGTCTACAGTACCACCTAAATTTGTGTCATTAGCAAATTTGGATATTGGCTTTCTGTGCCATTATCCAAGTCATTCATAAATAACGTGAATAATTGAGGCACTAACACAGATCCACAGACACCACTTCTCGCATCCTGCTAATTTGAGTTTCTACCCATTACTTCTACTGACTTTCTGTCACGTGTCACTTGACTAATTTCCCGGTAATTCTCCCTCAATCCCTTAGTCACCTCTACAAAAAAATCAGTGAGGCTTGTCAGTCATGACCTACCTAGCAAGAATCCATGCTGGCTCTACCTGATTAACTGAAAAATTTCCAAAGTATTCAGTTATCCCATTCTTCATATTCATTGTGCCATTTTCAAATGTAAATACTTGAAATTCATCTGCAGACATCAATACAACATGTTTCTATGATGTGTTTTGTTTCAGAAATATATTAACTGAGGGAGGCAGTGGCTTAATATTGATGTTACTGGACTAGTAATCGTAACTCTAGGTTAAAATTCTACGGATATGGTTTCTCAATCCCACCATGGCAGATGGTAAGTATTTTAGTGTCATAGAGTCATAAAGATATACAGCAAGGAAATAGACCCTTCGGAAACTCGTCCATGCCAACCAGATATCCTAAATTAATCTAGTCCCATTTGCCAACATTTCGCCCATTTCCTTTAAACCCTTCCTATTCATTTACCCATCCAGATATCTTCTACATGTTGTCATTGTACCAGCCTCCACCATTTCCTCTGGCAGCTCATTCCTTACACCATGCTCTGCTTGAAAAAGTTACCCCTTAGGCCCCTTTTAAATCTTTTCCCCATCACCTTAATCCTATGCCCTCTAGTTTGAACTCCCCTATCCTGGCAAAAAATCCATGGCTATTCATGCTATCCATGCCCCTCATAATTTGTAAACCTCTATAAGATCACCCCCACTCTGCCGCCTCTGACGCTCCAGAGAAAATAGCCCCAGGCTATTCAGCCTCTCACTATAGCTCAAACCCATCAACCCTGGCAACATTGTTGTAAATCTTTGAATCAATACAAATTTAGAATTAAAAATTTAGCTTAACGGTGCTTATGTAATCACTGTTAATTGTGATTAAAAAGCCTTCTGGTTCACTAATTTTTTTTAAGGAAGGAAATCTACCATCCTTAGCTTACATCAGGGAGAGGTGATGACACAGTGGTGTTATTGCTGGACTGTTAATATTCTGGGGAACCGGATTCAAATCCCGCCATGGCAGATGGTGGAATTTGAATTCAATGTATATCTGGAATTAAGAATCTAGTGATGACCATGAATTGTCAGGAACAAAAACCATCTGGTTCACTAAGATAACAAGGTGTAGAGCTGGATGAATGCAGCAGGCCAAGCAGCATCAGAGGAGCAGGAAAGCTGACGTTTTGGGTCTGGGCCCTTCTTCAGAAATGGCATTTCTGAAGAACGGTCTAGGCCCAAAACGTCAGCTTTCCTGCTCCTCTGATGCTGCTTGGCCTGCTGCATTCATCCAGCTCTACACCTTGTTATCTCAGATTCTCCAGCATCGGCAGTTCCTACTATCTCTGAATCTGGTTCAATAATGTCCTTTAGGGAAGGAAACTGCCATCCTTACCTGGTCTGGCCTACATGTGACTCCAGGCCCACAGCAATGTGGTTGACTCTTAACTGCCTCCTGGACAATTAGGGATGGGCAATAGATGTTGGCCTACCCAGCGATGCCCTCAACCTGTGAATGAATAAAGGGAAAAAAGAACCTAGTCTGGCCTACATGTGACTCCATATCCACAGTAATGGGGTTGACTCTAAACTGCCCTCTGGGTAATTAGGAGTAGGTAATAAATATCGGCCTAGCCAGTGACAGTCATCCTGAGGAAAAACTTTTTTAAAAAATTCGTGAGCCTAAGTGGATGGTGGCTGATGAAAATATTGCTCTTTGGTAGAATCTGAAGGAAAACTATCTATCTCAGCAATTTCTACCAACAGGAAGTTGTTTGGTATGTAGAAGGTCAAGAACAGTTGCACTTTGAGGAAAAAAAAACCAAAGAACAATACAGCATAGCAATATCCATGACTCTCATAATTGTGGAAACCTCTATCAGGTCACCCCTCAGCCTCTGATGTTCAAATGAAAACAAACCAAGTTTGTCCAGTCTCTCCTCATAGCTAATACCCTCCAAACCAGGCAAAGCATGGTGATATTCAGCAGGGATCTGCACGGAAGCCTCATCGTTTCACCCTGTCTATCAATGAATTGAATAAAGAAACAGAGGATTGCATACAGCATTCCAAATTTGGAAAGGAAACTAAATTAGGCAACAGAGTAAGTTCTGTGGTTAGGAGCAGGAAATTATAAAGGGATGTGGATAGATTAAGTAAATTGGCAAAACTATGACAGATGATGCTTTGAATCCAAGGAAGTCAGTTCAGAATACTTTCTTAAAATGTGAATAATTAAGGACTATGGAGGAGCTAATTAATGGTAATGTCTGCTGCTAGGATCAGCCTGTTCTCCACGTTTCCAAACTCACTGAGTTTGCCACCTGCTCTGGGACTCACACATACCATAGACGCCATTGGAGTAATCTTATCCACCAACTTCACTTAACAAATTTGCTGCTAGTTTAAAAGAAAGCAGTAAAATCGCTTCGACAAATTCCAAAGTACACACTCTTAAAAATCAAAAGTTGCCAGGGAGTGATTTAAAACTATAATCATTGCAATCTCAGTTTCTGATGCAATCTGACCACTGCAAAGATTACAACACTATATTCAGAGCTGGATTTTCATTATTCTTTATTTGTTCTTTGGGGCCTCATCAGTAATTGCACTAGCCAAAAGATCAATATTTCAAAGTTGACAAGCTCCCAAAGAGTGCACAGTATAATTCAGTGTTAAATGACAATATTGACAAGAACAGAATTCAATAAAAGAATCCCAACAGGTGTTCAAGTTCATCACAATTTGTAACAGCCACAGTGCTCACACTGACAATGTTTCCCCACAAAAGATTTTTCTATTTTACAAATAGGCATTGCATTGTCTCCAATTAAACATACTATTGAAACTGTTTAGCCTGTTTAAGCAAAATCCTGTTGCTTGGTAATGGGTCAGCAAGGCTGGATTTGTTTTAATTCATTCACAGGATGAGGGCATCGCTGGCTAGGCAGCATTTATTGTCCATTCCTAATTGCCCAGAGGACAGTTAGGAGTCAATCACATTGCTGTGGGTCTGGAGTCACAGACCAGGTAAGTATGACAGTTTCTTTCCCTAAAGAACATTAGTGAACCAGATGGCTTTTTCCAACAATCGACAATGGATTCATGGTCATCGTCAGACTCTTGATTCCAGATTTTTATTGAATTCACATTCCACCATCTGCCATGATGGGCTTCGAAACTGGGTCCCCAGAACATTACATGGGTCTCTGGATTAACAGTCATTCACCATCTTATAGACCTGAAGCAGAGAAACTGTTTCCAATTCATCCTTGGCTGATGCAAACCTCAATAAAGTACTGAAGGATGCAAATGTTCTAACTGACCATGGCTAATGTGTAGAAACAGTGACCTAGGAATAACAAAATGTGTATACCTAATTTAAACTAAGTGCATGCTATCACTTCATTATTTCCACATACTAACAGCTCAAAGTTGAATGCAACCATCCAGCTCTCGTTCCTTATGGAATCCATATATTTTCCTATGTTGGAATTATTCTACTCAAGTTATCTTCTCTAAGTCAAGTTAAAAAGTTATGACTTTGATTTTATTCCAGTTAAGTCCTGTATTTCCATTAATAGATTTTTTTTAAAACGTTGAAGAAATGGGGATGAAATGCTTTATGTCAGTACCTTGAACCAGGTACATTACCCAATAGATAGATCATTCCCATTGAATTCAATTTTCTAGGGTACCCTGTGGATCAGCTCAGGATTGTGGTACATCCAAAACCAGCCCTAACATAGGTTCACTGGGGGATTACAATCTGGAGGCGGAGATATTGAGACCAACGGTTTGAAGAAGATGAAATAACATACACACAGCTGAAACTGCAAGACCTTGAAATGGTGGAGGTGCACAGCATTACTCAGTGTAAAACAATAATATTGAGAAAAACCGAATTCGATAAAATGAACTGAACAGGTGTCCAGGTTCATCATATCTCTTTATAGCAACAAGGTTTGATGGTGGCAATCGACAGCTGAATGAACAGGGATGAAAATTTAATGGTCAAGGATTCATATGAACGAGTATTTTCATGGATTCCACGATAAATTTCTCCTCCTAGCATTTACTGTAGAACCCATAGAAAGAATCTGTACAGTTAATCATCTTAGTCTCAATTAGTACACTCAAAGAGTCATAGAGTCACAGAATCACATAGCATGGAAACAGACCCTTCGGTCCAACTAGTCCGTGCCAAACATAATCCCAAACTAAACTAATCCCACCTGCCTGCTCCTGGCCTCTATCCCTCCAAAACCTTTCCTATTCATGTAATTATCTAAATGTCTTTTAAACGTTGTAACTGTACCCACATCCACCACTTCCTCAGGAAGTTCATTCCACACGCAAACCACCCTCTGTGTAAAAAATTTGTCCCTCAATGTCTTTTTTAAATCTCTCTCCTCTCACCTTCAAAATGTGCCCTCTAATCTTGAAATCTCCCGTCCTAGGGAAAAGACAATTGCCATTAATTCTATACATACTCTTCATTATTTTATAAACTTCTATAAGATCACCTCTCAACTTCCTACGCTCCAGTGAAAAAAGTCCCAAATTATCCAGCCTTTCTCTACCAATGAATTCTGTTAGGAATTGGAGCTCTTGGAGCAGAGTTTTAAACAAAGAATAACTTTGATGTTGTGTTTCTAACCATCTAATTGGACATTTAGATGTGGCAGGGTTCCGTTGATGTGGAGGGGGGTGTGTTCTCCTCCTTTCTGAAATCAATGATCGGTTGTTTAGTTTTGCTGACATTGACAGACAGATTGTTTTCACTGCATCAAGTCAACAAGCCCCCTATCTCCACGATTAACCCATCATTGTCAGCTATCCGTCCCACTACGGTGGTGTCATCAGTGAACTTGTAGATGGCATTCATTTGGAATTTGGTAACACAGTCGTAGGTATACAGGGAGTATAGTAGGGGGCTGAGGACACATCCTTGGGGGGTCTCCAGTGTTGAGTGTTATTGTGGAGGACGTGCAGTTACCTATCCTCACTGATTGCGGCCTATGGGTCAGAAAGCTAAGGATCCAGTTGCAGAGGGATCAGCCAAGACCAAAGTCACACAGTTTTGAGATCAGTCTGGAGGGGATAATGGTGTTGAAGGTGGAGCTGTAGTCAACTAGCAGAAGTATGATGTAGGTGTCTTTGTTGTCCAGATGTTCCAGGGATGGGTGCAGGGCTAGGGATATAGCATCCTTTGTGGACCTGTTCTGTCGGTAGGTAAATTGTAGGGAATTGAAGCAGGATGGGAGACTGGAGTTGATGTGGGCCATGACTGGCCTCTTGAAGCATGTCATGATTATTGAGGTCAGTGCCACTGGGCGAAGATCATGAAGGCACATTGTGTGTGATTTCTTAGGTATGGGGATGATGGTGGTCTTTGTGAAGCAGGTAGGGACTTCGGCTTGTAGAAGGGAGAGGTCGAAGATGTCGTGCAAATTGGCTGCTGTTTAGAACATAAGGACATAAGAAATAGGAGCAGGAGTAGGCCATTTGGCCCATCAAGCCTGCTCCACCATTCAATAAGATCATGGCTGATCTTTTTGTGGACTCAGCTCCACTTGCATTGCAACATCGTCTACACTTCAATTGTACTTCACCGGCTGCAAAGCTGTATGCCTCCAGTGATCATGACTGGTGCCATATAAATGCATGTCTTTTTTTATTATAACCAAAATACAGCACTGTGCCACCATAAAGTGATGAACAAAAGCTGGGTCAAACAGGTAGGTTTTTAGAAATGTCACAGAGGAGGAAATCAAGGTAGAGAAACAAGGTGGGAGATAGTAAGAACTGCCGATGCTGGAGTCAGAGATGACACAGTGTGGAGCTGGATGAACACAGCAGGCCAGGCAGCATCAGAGGAGCAGGAAAGCTGATGTTTTGGGTCCCGACCCGAAACATCAGCTATAGAGAAACAAGGTGGTTTTGTTCCAGAAGTGTGGGAGTTCCAGAAATCAGGGCCTAAAATTAAAGAAAAAGTATTGAATGCACTTTTATGGAAGAGAATGGCCCTGACAGTAAAAATATAAGGTTGGAAAGCATATGATAATAGGGTGCAAATTTGTCATGGTGTCACATATTTTAATTAATTATGTTGTTTATACCATTTAGGCAGTAAATTCTGAAGTACTTTCCCTAATCCTCTGCACCATCTTACCGATCTCTCTCAGTCTTTAAGACGTTTCTCAAAACCTGCCTCCTTGACTAAGCTTTTTGGTCACCTGTCCTAAATCTCGTCAATGTCAAACTTTGTCTGGTAATGCTGCAGTGAAGTGCATTACTTCATTAAAGCTGCCATATGAATGCAGTTCCTTTGTTGTTGCATGGAAACTTTTAAGGCACACACCAATTTACAAACGTCCAACTTACAAATGTGATTCCATATTGGGACATAATTTTACAGATTCAACTTATGCACATTTCCTATCCTTATGAATGGCTCCTTTATATTGTTCTGCATTGTGTTCTGATTTGTGTACATATCAACTTGTGAACAGTTTCAAGAATGGAGCCTGTCCACAACATGGGGACTGCCTGTAATGTTACTAAAAACCATTTCAGGACTGTACAGTAGACGAGAAGTTTTGGAGACCCATGTGGCACTGTGAATATTATGAAGCCAGCCCATGGAAACACTGGAGTCACTTCAACAGCACCAACTTGATAGTTATCAGAGTGAGAAGTGTGGCTGAATAAGAAGATCAGTTTGCTGTTTATATCGAGATTGCACATGTTGAAAGTAACACGCAGCATGAATAAGCCAAGCAAAAAAAAGGGCACTTATGTGGAACAAACAGGGGAAAGGGAAGCAGAAAGCCATGTGCAGTTGCAGAGTCCAGGATATGTATACACAGTGAAACTATGACACATCTGCTGGCAGGGAGCAGGAATGAGATCATCATCATGAGAAGAGGTTAAAGGAACAGTGTGCATTATATTATTTTAATTTCTGTTTTGAAGTGCAAGTACAATAAACAGTTATTCATCCAGGAATTTTTTTGTATTTAAAGGGTAGCTTTTTGGTCATACTGAACTTGAGTATTGTGGACAAAAGACATAATTTGTCACAGTTCCCCATCCGGTAGAAATGCCTGTTTGTCTTTAGTTGCCTACATTGGTTTAATGATGGTTAATGTGAGTTTGAGGAGCATAGACTTAGAAACATACAAAATAGTGGCAGGAGTAGGCCTTTCAGACCTTCAAGCCTGCTCAACCATTCAAGATGGTTGATCATCCAACTCAGCACCCTAATCCTGCTTTCTCTCAGTATCCTTTGATCCCTTTACCCCTACAACAGCATCTAGCTCCTTCTTGAAAACATTCAATGCTTCAGGCTCAACTGCTTTCTGTGGCAGAGAATTCCACAGACTCATCACTCTCTGGGTGAAGGCATTTCTTCTCAACATCTTACCTCTCGATTCTGAATTTTTGGATCCAAAACTGTGTCCAACAATTTACTCAGTCCTTTGAGTTGGGTCGTCATGTTGAGGTTGCTTAGGACGTTGATAAGGCCTCTTCTGGAGTAATTTGTCCAGTTCTGGTTGCCCTCTTATAGGAAGGATATTATTAAGCTGGAGAGGGCTCAGAAAAGACTTACCAGAATATTGTCAAGAATGGTGGGCTTGGGTTATAAGGAGAGGCTGAATGGGCTGGGACTTTTTTCACTGGAGTGTAGGACGTTGGTGGGGTGATCTTATAGAAGTTTATTAAATCATGAAGGGTATGGATAAGATGAATGGTAGGTGTCTTTTCCCCGGGGCTGGGGGCAGGATTTCAAGACTAGGGGGCATATTTCTAAGGTGAGAGGAGAAAGATTTTAAAAAGACATGAGGAGCAACTTTTTTACACCAAAAGTGGTTCATATCTGGAATGAATGAACTGCCAGAAAAAGTGATGGATGTGAGTACAGTTATGGAGGTTTAAAAGACATTTGGTTAAGTTCATGACTAGGAAAGGTTTGGAGGGAAATGGGCCGAGCACGGGCAGGTGGAACTAGTTTGGTTTGGGATTATGGTTGGCATGGACTGTTTGGACGGAAGGTTCTGTTTCTGTGATGTATGATTCTCCCTGACTCTATTTAAGACCGTGACCACTGTACTGAACCCTCCCATCTTTTTCTTTATGGACAGCGACCACTTTTAGTAACTTTGCATCACTTACCTATTGCATCTTTACTTATACCAGCACCTTTGCTTAGGACCAGTGCACCTTCATCATTTAGTTTCTACTGTCACAGATCTCCTGGTTTGCTCTTTCTGCCCGTCCCTCCTTTTCCAGCCTCTCTATTTGAAAGATCTCACTTCTCTCACCTTTGCCAATTATGACAAACGGTCAATGATGTTTGGTGAATGGGCCTTCATGCTGTCTCACTCTCCACAGATGTTGTGTGATCTGATGAGAGTTTTTGGAAATTTCTGTTTTTCTGAAATGTTTAATATTCCATTCAAAGAGCATAATTGTCTACACATACCTTAAAAATAATTTTATTTCCATCTTTTTATGTTATTCATATTTTACCAGTTGATCTGCATGAAACATTCAACACAAGTAACAAAAAACATTCTGGCTTTGGAAGGCTGTTAGGTGTGGAGGAGGTGATTGTTATGTTTTTTTCTCCTTAGCTGCCAGTTCTGAAAACAGCTCTTGGGCTATGCCAACTAATTTTCACAGTCAGAGGGGAAACAGATGTCATGTTTGATTATAAAACTGACTATCCAGTTCTAATTCCATCCATCATGATTTCTATCAGGTTGTAGAGCGGAGCTCTGTAAGGGTATGGGACAGAGCAGGGGAAGGGTACTAATTAGATTGGTTTATCAAAGAGCTATCATCAACACAAGGGGCTGAATGGTCTCCTTCTATGACACAGTTCATGCTTCCCCATCACCACCCTGCCATTTATCACATACGCTCACTTTACTCTGTTAACAACTCTAGAGGAACTTCCAAAACACATGTGTACAAGAATAGCAACTTGCATTGACATAGCACCTTCAATGTACAAAAATCTTTCAAGACGTTTCACAAAAGCAAAGCTCCCACTCTCCTCCTGCTCAGCGTCTCTCTCTCTCTTTGCAATATGCCAGTGTCAAATAACATTTGACACTGTGTCACATTGGGAGGACAGATTGGCTACAGAAGGACTGTAATTTATTTCTTCATTTCACTAATTTATACAATGAAGAACTTTTAAGCTTTTTTTCTTTATTTTTGTATTTTTGTACCTAATCTATTTTGGGACCTAACATTCGTACCTAGGTACTTTGTACCTAAGATGGCACCATGTGTGGTAACATAGTACACTTTTCACTGTATTCCTGTACTTCTGCACACAAGACAATAAAACCTAATTCTAATTGTGATTCTAAAATTGCCAAAAATGTATGTTTCAATGAGGAGAAACATATAGATAGGCAGATGGATTTGGAAAGAGTTTAAGGCTTAGACAGCTGAAAGCACCGCTGACAACTGGGAGCGATTATAACTGGGGAGCAAGAGCAGTGAGAATCTAGAAACTGAAACTTTACATCTGCTTTTATTGAGGTTCGAGCAGCTCATATCTAACTGTTGGAATTCTGTGAAGATGTAACTAAGTGGAGTTGATAGGAGGAGCCAGTCAATGTAGTATATTTGGACTTTCAGAAAGCTTTTGACAAAATCCTGCGTAAGAGATTATTGTGCAAGGTTAAAGTGCATGGGATTGGGGCAAATGTATTGAGATGGATAGGAAACTGGTTGGCAGAGTGGAAACAAAGAGTAGAAATTAATGGGTCCTTTTCAAATTGGCAGGCAGTAACTAGTGGGGTGCCACAGGGATCAGTGCTGGGACCCCAGCTATTCACAATATATATTAATGATTTGGATGAGGGTGCAACCTGTAACATCTCCAAGTTTGCAAATGATACTAAGTTGGGTGGGAGGGTGAACTGTGATGAGGATGCAGAGATCCTTCAGCATGATCTGGACAGGTTGGGTGAGGGGCAAATC
This sequence comes from Rhincodon typus, assembly GCF_021869965.1. NCBI lineage: Eukaryota > Metazoa > Chordata > Chondrichthyes > Orectolobiformes > Rhincodontidae > Rhincodon > Rhincodon typus. The sequence goes on along the minus strand of NC_063344.1, from coordinate 10,697,823 downwards.
GATGGCAGATGCAGTATAATTTGGATAAATGTGAGGTTATTCACTTTGGAAGCAAAAACAAGAAGGCACAGAACTACCTGAATGGCTGTAAATTGGGAGAGGGGAGTGTGCAGCGGGACCTGGGTATCCTTGTGAATCCAGTCACTGAAGATAAGCATGCAGGTGCAGCAGGCGGTAAAGAAGGCAAATGGCGTGTTGGCCTTCATTGTGAGAGGTTTCGAGTACAGGAGCTGGGATGTGTTGTTGCAGTTATACAGGGCCTTGGTGAGACCACACCTGGAATACTGTGTGCAGTTTTCATCTCCTTTTCTGGGGCAGGATGCTCTTGGTCTTGAGGGAGTGCAGCAAAGGTTTACCAGGCTGACTTCGGGGATGACAGGACTGACGTATGAGGAGAGATTGACTAGGTTGGGATTGTTTTCGCTAGAGTTCAGTCTCCTCGAGACTTATAAAATTCTAACAGGACTGGACAGGGTAGATGCAGGGAGGATGTTCCCGATGGTGGGTGTGTCCAGAACCAGGGGTCACAGTCTGCGGATTTGGGGTAGACCACTTAGTATAGAGATGAGGAGACATTTCTTCACCCAAAGAGTAGTGAGCCTGTGGAATTCATTACCACAGGAACTAATTGATGCCTAGATATTGTACATATCCAAGAGGCGACTAGATATAGCAATTGGGGTGAATGGGGTCAAAGATTATGGGGAGAAAGCAGGATTAGGCTATTGAGTTGGACGATCAGCCATGATTGTGAAGAATGTTAGACCAGGCTTGAAGGGCTGAATGGCCTGCTCCTGCTCCTATCTTCTATGTTTTTACATAACAAAGAGTCCTGATGGCACTGAGTTGTTTCTGGGTTTGCCAATGTGATCTCTGATGATAAAAATATCACATCTCTGGGCCACCTCATATAGACCAGGCAACTGCGTCAGATTTACTCACAAGTAATTAATGGGAGCAAAAGGAAATTGGCAAAATGCTACAAAGGGGGTCTCTGATTTACAAACACATGTACCTATGAACATGTTACTGTTTAGGAGTATAATGTTAAAGACCCGACGTACAAACATTTCCTCTAATTATGAACAGCTGCTTTACATTGTCTTGCATTGTGTTCCAATATGCATAGATTCATAGAAAATCATAGATTCATTCAGTACAGAAGAGGCCCTTTGGCCCATCAAGTCTGTAGTGCCAAAAGTATACTACAACTTACACTAGTCCCACTTTTCTGGACAAGCCCCATAGCTTCGACTATTATGGCACTCATCCAAGTACTTTTATAAAGTTGTGAGATTTCCCGCCTCAACTCCTCTCCCAGGCAGTGCCCCCAATCCAGACTCCCACCAGTGTTTGGGTGAAAGAGCTTTTCCTCAAATCTCCTCAAAACCTCCTATTATTTCACTGTAAAATAATGCCATGTACAAATCGACTTGCGAACTGAGTCCGGAGTGGGGACCAGTCGCAACCCAGGGGATTGTCTGTACCTCATTATTTCAGTAAAGTCATGCCATTTGCAAAGTTGCATAACCAAGGACAGCATCCAGCGCACATTGCGTCAATGTTCAGTTATCTGCCGTTGTTTCAGGATATAACACCCGAGTAAATAGTTTCATCCAACTATTTCACATTGAGGGATGTCTAAAATCAACTCTTTCTGTCAAGATTTATTTTCCACCAGACACAATCACTTCATGTGAGAACTGGCTTTCTGGGACTGAGCTATTCTGCATCCCTGCAGTATCTAGGCCCTTCTGTGAGCTGGCCAGATCATGAGACATAAGATTTCCTCTTCAGGGGGAACGAGGGTAAGACAACATTTGCTGTTAGACTTTACTGAATTCTGACAAAATAACAAATTTCTTAAATGTTTCCATTGGGAGTGCAGCTATCCAACTAACCTGATGTTCGTTAGCAGCAATTTGCAACCAGCCTACAGCTGAGATTTGTCTTTCAGAGTTGGAATATGACTTTTATTTACTGAAATGGTGTTTGTAAATATCAAAATTTGAGACGGTTAGAACTATCCAGTTGTATCCAATTATAAAACATGTTTGCCATGCATAATTTCACCATCAATGAGGTTTTCTGGGAATGTATTTAAAGGTGGGACATTACTGTATGCACTTTGGAAAAGTGTATTGTTCTTCTGCATTCGCTTGTCAAGATCTCGGTGAGACATGACCCTTGAAAAACCTAGACACTGGCAATGACAAAGCTGACCTTATCTGGGGAAGAAATAAGTTGCGACACTATGCTGGATATTTTTTCAATGGTTGATTCAACGTTCCACCAGATACCGAAACGAGGTGTCTGTTTATTCCTCCATGGACATTGCCCATTGGCACAAGTTAAATTTAAAATTAAATTGAACGCAAAAAATAAAACGTTTGCAAAGATCCCTACTCAGAAAAGTGACTCATCCTACACAGAAAGAAAGTGCTGCAACAATATCCCTTCCATTCCCAGCACCGAGGATGGAACCCAAGTTTACACTGAAGATTGTACCCATGAAATTCAAATCAGAGTGTGGGTTCCGAATGCAAAAACTGCTGCTGTGATCCAGCTGCTCAGTTGTATAGGCAGTTGACAGCAGGAGTTACGTAGAAACACAGAAAATAGGAGCAGGAGTAGGCCATTCAGGCCTTCGAGCAAGCTCCAGCATTTTCTCCCCTATACCCTTTTATCTCTTTATCTCTAAGAGCTAAGTTTATCTTCTTCTTGAAAGCACTCAATGTTATCTTTCACTGGCTCGCCTCTCTTTGGATGAATAAAGATTGTTTATATATGATTTTCAGAATTTATCTTACATGTGTTTTCCCTCCTCCCAGTCAAATTACAACATCCAGCAAAGGTTGAGGGAGAAAATATTTCAGTCCTTTTTAAATTTGCTAGGAAACTTTTAGCACCGTGTATCTGGCTACCCACTAGACATCATTCATCTTCAAAAACATTTATATCATCATTTCAGAGTTTGCTTTTCGACACTTCATTGCTAACAATGGGAGAGGCTGCTGAATTGATTTACACTTTATATTGAAAGCTGTGACCATAAGGAACATAGGAACAGAAGTAGTCCATTCAGCCCACAGAGTCTGGTCCATCATTCAATGAGATCATGGCTGATTTGGTAATCCTCAACTTCATTTTCCTGCCCTTTTCCCTATACCACTTGATTCCCTTACTCATTTAAACCTGTCAAGCTCAATCTTGAATATATTTAACACAACAGTCTTGACAGCCCTTCAGGTGAGAAATTCCGCAGACTCACTATCCTCTGAAAGAAGAAATTTCTTCTCACCTTGGTCTTAAGTGGGTCTTTCCTTATTTTGAGATTATGTGTATCTCGTCTGAGACCCTCCCACAATTGGAAATATCCTCTCCACATCCAGTCTGTCAAGCCCCCTTAAGAATCTTACATATTTTAATAAGGTCCCCTCTCATTCTTCTCAACGCCAATGAGTACAATCCCAATCTACTCCATCTGTCCTCATAAGAGAATCCATCTATGCCTGGGATCAACCTCCTGAACTGTATCTGGATTGCCTCCAATGGCAGTATATCTTTATAATCCTAGGCCTATTGCAGCAGACTATCATAGAGTGTAAAATAGTCATTGCACATGATGGCAGCAGTTAGTTTGCATTGTGGGAACCATCTGCAACCTCTAGTCATTTTCCTGGCTGTAAATAAAATCTCATGTTTGGAATTGTCCAATTGCTGATCTGATGTTCTCCTGCTTGACAATGACAAGATTCAGATCTACAGTAAGCAGTGACGACAAGCATGCCAGTGACTTAGCGAGAGTGTTCAGACAGGATGGGTCAGGCTAAACTGTGTGGCTTAGTGATGAAACAGCAATGAGGGTGAGAGTATGGGGTTGTATTGGGAGGGAGTAGTAGCAATGCTGGATTCAGAATCATAAAGTCATCCAGCATGGAAACAGACCGGGTTTCCCAAATAAAACTAGTCACGCTTGCCTGCATTTGGCCCATATCCCTCTAATCCTTTCCTATCCATGTACCTGCCCAAATGTCTTAAAAATGTAATTGTACCCGCCTCTGCCACTTCTTCACATACGCACCACCGTCTGTGTGAAAAAGTTGCCCCTGAGGTCACTTTTAAATCTTTCTCCTCTCACCTTAAACCTATGCCCTCTAGTTTTGGACTCCCCTACCCTGGGCAGTCCTTGGCTATTCACCTTATCAATGCCCCTCATGATTCTATAAACCTCTATAAAGTCACCCCTCAGCCTCCAACACTCCAGGGAGAAAGGTCCCAACCTATCCACACTCTCCATTGTTGTGCACAGTGAACTGACAAAGCTACTCTGCCATCCTTTCGTTCCTGCCTGTCCTTTCAAAATGTCACATATCCCTGATTGGTGTCAGCGGCAGTCAGCAGTGAGGCAATGGTCGGGGATGATGCCTTGCGAGTGGTGGCGAAGCCTGGTGTGCCCGATGGAGGTTGGCAGTGACTGTTGATGGCGAAGGCAGCTGGCAAATACAAGTGTGTCCTAGCCCAGCATGGGAAAGCATGCCCAGTGCAGGAGATGGTGAGACCTCTTGGGGAAAGCCCATCCCTGAGTGCCTGCAGGCTGACAGCTTAAGAAAGGACTGTAATATTTTACTTTTTAACTTTATTTTCCTCTTTTATATTATGAGGACTGTAGTGCTGAACTCATAGAATCCCTACAGTGTGGAAACAGGCCCTTTGGCCCAACAAGTCCACACTGACCCTCAGAGCTTCCCACCCAGACCCATCCCCCTATAACCCACCTAATCTACACATCCCTCAACACCATGGGCAATTTAGCATGGCCAATCCACCTAGCCTGCACATCTTTGGACTGTGGGAAGAAACTGGAGCACCCGGAGGAAACCCACACAGACACAGGGAGAATGTGCACACTCCACACAGACAGTCGCCCGAGGGTGGAATCAAACCCAGGTCCCTGGTGCTATGAGGCAGCAGTGCTAACCACTGTGCTGGCCCAAAAGGAGAGACTGCTATGCAAGCCTCCAGTCAGGATGCAGAGTGTGCAACTTGTGGCTAGAATCTGATGCACTTGGTCAGTATGGGGATTAAACCCATGACCTTAGCATTCTTGGCACTATGCTCTAACCAGCTGAGCTAACTGACCACCACTTCCCATCACTTTATTTTTCTACTTCTGTAACTGAGATTTTGTACTTGGTCATGTTTCGGAATGTTGTATATGTTTCATTGTACTCTTGTACTCTGTATGTGAGTACACATGACAATAAAAGCTAAATCTAAAAATCCAAATCTAGTTCTTCATAATAATTGAATTGCAACTTTTGCAGTGGTGCCACTACCCACAAATGCAGCCTCTTTCAATTGCTTTGACCTTCAGAAGTTTTTTGGACAGTGTCAGCAATGCATGCATACAGCATGCAGACATTCTTCTTCTATACTCCCAATCCACCAGGAGGCTGTCACAGGACTTTCCAGGCTCTTGTTCCTTGATGGGGTTAGTGACTGATTTTACCGCTGTGCAAATGGCTGGATTTTTAATGGCCACGTGCAACTCCATGAGCCACGGAATAGATACATGAAGAGCATGAGATGGTCCAAGGGTTACAAAGATGTCTTTCATTTGCAGCTGGAGCAAATTCCTCCAATCGACAATCAGCTTGATCACATTAAGCATCAAAGCTAGAATGCCTGGTAACAATGATGTCAATTCTAGACCACAGTTTACAATGGATTGTCAATTCCTTCCCCATTATACATGTAAAGGGTCATGTGTACTGAGCAGTTAATTTAGAGATAACGTAGGGAAGACAACAACATTAGTTGCAAACAAAGAATGTTGATTGTGAAATTAGCAGTTAAAATTCCCAGTGGCTTCCTAGATAACCTTTAACTTAGCTCATTCTTGATCAAAGGTTCCCAGACTTTGATGTCAAAAACCACCAGAGAACTTCCTGCCCATGTTACAGTTATCATGATGTTACAACGTATAAAATATGCATATCTTATGGGTCAAAGAATTCTATTTTCTAAGCTAAGGCTAATTTTGCTATTTAAACTTCTTTTTAATGGGTCAGGTCTTACTTTGAACAATGTTTAAATTGAATTGAATCATTTATTGTCACATTTATTCAATGTAAAAATACAGTGAAAAGTATGTACCTTCGCCTCACATACTATTGTTGTCCTATTCACATTAACTTAGAATGAGATATAAAAAAATAACTTAAGAGTGTCCAACTTTCCTTTCCACTGCTGCAGTCCCACTCTGGGCTTTCCAGTCCATGCCATGCCTCTGCCAGAGCCCCGCTCTGGGCTGCCCAACTGGCCCATTCTCGCCTCTGCTGCCCAACTGGCCCATTCTCGCCAGCCCACTCTTGATCCACCCGCACATTCAGCTCCTGCCACATGGTTCCCGGTCGTGACCCAGCTCCTTCCCACCTCCTTAGGTAGGTAGTTAAAAGGGTTGGGGGTGGGTGGTGATAGAATTACTATGGAGGGAGAGAGACGAAGGGAGAGACAAAAAAGGAAGGACAAACAAAGAAAGAGAAAGGGAACTGGCGAGCAGTGTGGAGCTCCGAAAGGAGAGACTTACCCCTGCTGCCATCTTGTCATGTGTAGACTAACACACTCACTTTGTTTAGACACATACCATCATCGTGTGTTACAGCAAAGCAATGTCTTGCAGCAGCCTGATTATTGAAGAAAAACAGAGAAATGATACATGAGATGGTGGGACCAGTCTGCTCCACAAAATGCTAACAATGGTAGCTATGAAGAAATGAACTTTGTTGAGAGGGGAATGGCCACAATCTATTCTTGGTACTTTGTCAATGACTCGTTCAGTAAATAGGAGTAGTAGAAACCATGGAATCTCTGTAAAAAGTGTGTAAAATAATCTAACAGACAATACTCTATATTCAAAGGACCTGAATACATTGGAACATTGAGGTATCCTGAAGTAATTATCTGGGATTGGTAGGCATCTTTTCATACTTTATTTTGCCAATCCTCAATTTTAAAATTATCCTCTTTGTTTCAAACCACTCTATGACTTCCCCCCCAGACATGAGGATGGTGTAGTGGTAATGTCACTGGGCTGGTAATCCGAATACCCACACTAATGCTCTGAGTCATGAGGTTGTATCCTATTACAAGAGGTAGCGAAATTGAAACTCAACTAATAAATTAGAAACTAGTCCCATAATGGGGGAATCATGAAACTATGATTGATTTTTGTAAAAGACCTATCTGGCCCATAGAGTCATAGAGTCATACAGCATGAAAACAGACCCTTCAGTCCAACCAGTCCACCATGTTCCCAAACTAAACTAGTCCCACCTGCCTGCACTTGGCCCATTTCCTTCCAAACCTTTACTATTCATAAACTTATCCAAATGTCTTTTAAACATTGTAACTCTACCTGCATCCACCACTTTCTCTGGCAGTTCATTCCACAGACGAAACACTCTATGTGAAAAGATTGCCCCTTAGGTCCTTTTTAAATCTTTCTCCTCTCACATTAAAAATATGCCCCCTAGTTTTGAAGTCTCACGCCCTAGCAAAAAGACCCTTGTCATTCACCTTATCTATGCCCCTCATGATTTTATAAAATCAATAAGATCATCCCTTAATCTCCTGCTCCAGTGAAAAATGTCCAAGCCTATCCAGCCTCTCCCCATAACTCAAGCCTTCCATGTCCAACAACATCCAGAAGAAGCCTAACCAACTTGCTGTACAACCTCAACATGACTCCCAACTCCTATACTCAATGGTCTGAGTAATGAAGGTAAGTGTGCTGAACATCTTAATCACCCTGTCTACCCGTGACACAAATTTCAATGAATTATGTATCTGAACCCCTAGGTTTCTCTAGCCCTCAACATTACCAGGGGCCCTATCATTAATTGTATAAGTTCTGCCCTTGTTTGTTTTACCAAAATGCAATATCTCACATTTATCCAAATTAAACTCCATCTGCCACTCCTCAGCTCATTGACCCAATTGATTAAAGTCTCTTTGAAATCTTAGATAACCTACTTCACTGTACGCTATACTGCCAATTTTGATGTCATTTGCAAACTTACTAACCGTGTCCCCTATATTCACATCCAAACCATTCACATAAATGACAAAAAGCACTTGATCCAGCACCGATCCCTGTGGAACACCATTGGTCACAAGCCGAAAAACAACTCTCCATCACCACCCTCTCTCTCCTACCCTAAAGCCAATTTTGCCTCCAATTGGCAAGCTCACCCTGAATCCCATGTGATCTAATTTTACTAAATCACCCAGTCTACTTGTGTAAAAGTCTACATGACTCTGCTTGCCAGTAAATAAAAAGTGGCGCAAGAGAAAGGGCCCATTCTGTATACAGTTTTATGGAAAGTATATGGCACCGAGCCAAACAAGGATAAGGGAACTTCCTACTGATTGACATCTCTCATCTTCACCCAGTTGATGAATCAGTGCTCCTCCATATTCAACACCGCTTGGGAAGCAGCACTGAATGTAGCAAGAGCACAGTCTGAATGTCCTCCAGGATGTTCAACTGATGGGTTTCTTGGAACGTCCCCTGTTTGTGCTGCTGGTCCTGTGTCCTCAGTTGTCTGAATCCCCGATGCTGTAAGTTCCATAATCTGAATCATCAACCTTTGAGCATGTGCAGTGTTGAAGCACACAACCGTGTGGACACACTTAACAGACCAGACACATCCTCCTGAATCCCCAAAGTCTGTCCACCAAACAAAAGGCACAAGTCAGGAGTGTGATGGAAAACTCCACTGGCTTGGATAAGTGCTATCCAAAATTCAAGGAGCTTGACAACACTCAAGGCAAAGCAACCTGTTTGATCAATGCCATATCTGCCACTTTATACATTCTGCCCCTCTGCTAGCAAGGGCTATCCTTGCCAGCAACCCTCACATCCCGCAAATACTTAACAAAAAGCATCCTTAATAACCTTGAGGATGTAAAAGGTGTTATACAAATATAAGAGACAACAAGGTGCAGGGCTGGATGAACACAGCAGGCCAAGCAGCATCATAGGAGCAGAAAGGCTGACGTTTTGGGCCTAGACCCTTCATCAGAAAAC
>NC_063344.1:10657152-10683729 GCF_021869965.1 Rhincodon typus | reverse complement strand
AGTCCAGATATACAACATCTACTGATTCACCCTTGTCCACTCTACTGTCACATCCTTAAAAAATTCCAGAAGATTTGCCAAGCATGATTTCCCTTTAATGAATCCATGCTGACCAGGACTGATTCTGTCACTGCGTTCCAAATGCTCAGTTATTACATCCTTAATAATTGACTCCAGTATTTTCCCCACCACTGATGTCAGGCTAACAGGCCCATAATTCCACATTTTCTCTCTCCCTCTTTTTTTTAAAAATTGGGTTACATTATCTACCCTCCAGTCCTTTGGAACTCTTCCAGAGTCTATAGATTGCTGGAAAATGATTACCAATGTGTCCACTATTTCTAGGGCCACTTCCTTAAGTGCTCTGCAATGCAGAACATCAGGGCCTGGGGACTTAATCCCGTCAATCTCCCCACTACCATTTCCTGATTAATAAGGATTTCCTTCAGTTACTCCTTCATGCTTGACCCTCTGTCCCCTAGCACTTCCAGAAGGTTATTTGTGTCCTTAGTGAACACACATCCAAAATATTTGTTCAGCTGGTCTGCCATCTCTTTGTTGTTCATTATGGATTCACCTGAATCTAATTGCAAGGGACCTACATTTGTTCTCACCAGTCTTTTTCTCTTCATATATCTATAGTAGTTTAGTAGTATAGTAAATGCAGTCAGTAGCTTTGGTCTCCTGCACTATACATGTTGTTAAAGTGCTTATCTGAAGTAGGCTGCTGTGGCCTCAAGAATGAATACTCGTTAGTGTAACGTAAAGGGCAAAGAACCAATCAAAGGCACATCGCCAGCTGCGGATACAAATGTACAGGGTGGCGGTGTGTGCTTTAGACATTGAGGAGCCAGGAGGGTTGTGGGTAGAAGGGTGAGGAGGCAGTGTGAAGATGTCTGACGTGCAGGACCAGAGAAAGGGTGGGAGGTCAGTGATATGATTGGAAGCTGAATTGTCGGGGATGGATTGGGGTGGGGGAGGGCTACAGCAAGAGGTGCCAGGGGAGTGGTGGCAAGTTCATTTGCGTCAGCTTGGTGGGGCTTGTGGCTGAGAGGGTGGTGTTCGATCACAGCAGGGAACAAGTAGCAATTGTGGATAAGGGTAGATAGGTATTGGAAAGATGCTTACCTGCTTCCCTTCATCATCATAGAACCCCTTCAGTGTGGAAACAGGACCTTCAGCCTGACAAGTCCACACCGACCCTCAGAGCATCCCATCCAGACCAATCCCTATATAACCCACCTGATCTACACATTCCTGAACAGTATAGGGCAATTTAGCATGGCCAATCCACCTACCCTGCACATCTTTGGACTGTGGGAGGAAGCCGGAGCACATGGAGGAAACCCACACAGACGCAGGGAGAATGTGCAAACTCCACACAGACAGTTGCCCGAAGGCAGAATCGAACCCAGGTCCCTGGTTCTGTGAGGCAGCAGTGCTAACCACTGAGCCACCAAGTTTAGCTGCCGAGTTTCCTGAGAGAGCCCAGGCAGCAGGTTGAAATTTAAAATGGATGTAAAATTTGAGGCTCACTGCTAACATTATAATAGTTAAATGTTTAACCTGTCCACTGGGAGTGAAATCATTGCTTACTTCTCGTCCCATTTTTGCTGAAACCAGAAGTGGATGCATTAGTATCAGGTTTAAACATTTTACATCCTAGCCAAACTAAAACATACACTTCGGTGTTTGAGTCAAGGGGGTTTTCAAAGCTCTGTGAATACATTTTTCTTTTGATCTTTTACATTTACTTTGAATTATTATACTTATTTGAGATGAAGGGCGTAAGAGCTGAGGAAATGATCCCTTAGTTCTACAAAATGAAACATGTTTCCATCTTTGTGCTTAACACAAACAACAAGTGCTCCCAAGACAGATGTGGCGTGTGCAACAAATTTTGGGAAGGTGTTGTGATATTGACTGTTCAAATGTAAGATGAAATGCAGTGACAAGTTGCAATAAAGACCACTACTAATGTATATGATATGTGTGTTGTTACAAAGCCATGCTTGATAAAGAGTGAATTTACCGGCTGGAGACCACTGGTTCAATTTTATCAAGACTGAAACCACAATCAACATAGATAGCAAATGGTTTCATTGTATATTCCAAAGGTATTGAGGTGGAGCCAGGCCGTCTGCAAAACCCTACCAGGAAAATTACCCATGGAGGCGTGTGAGTGGAGGCCATCTCTTACCCCATCAGCTAAATATCCTGATAATCACCTAATACTTAACTGGTGGGAGCTAACCATTTGTCGCAATCACTTGTACAATGGGGACAATATGAAAGGAATGTGCCCAGTCTTGTAATCATTTAAGCAAAACAACTGGAATTCAGCAGTCCAAGAATGAGCAGGCGAGGTGGATTGGCCATGCTAAATTGCTCATAGTGTCCAAGGATATGTAGGTGGGTGGATTGGCCATGGGAATTGCAGGGTTACAGGGACAGGGTAGAGGGGTGGGTCTGTGTGGGATGCTTTTTGGAGGGTTAGTGTGGATATGATGGGCTGAATGGCCTTCTTCCACACTGTAGGGATTCTGTGATTCTATGATGTGACAGGTCAATTGGAGAAGGAGACCAGCTATGTGTAAGCCAGCTAATCCCTTTTGTGCTTCAACAACTGCCTTTCCTGCCGGCCACAGGACAAAAACAAATGATATGCTTCAGGATCAAGACCTGGAGTTCTTTGTCTCTTTTCTTCTGTCCCTCATTGGAACAGGACTAGGCCATTCATCTCATTCAGGTTTCTCCATCCCACAATCAGATCATGGCTGACCATCCAACTCAATACAACTTTCCTGCACTTTCTCCATATCCCTTGTTGTCACTAGCCTCTAGGACTATATTAATCTCTCTCTCTCCGTCCACCTTGCAGGTTCTGAGGAAGGGTCACCGGACCTGAAACATTAACTCTGTTTTCTCCTTCACAGATGCTGCCAGACCTGCTGAGCTTTTCCAGCAACTTCGTTTCTGTTGCAGGTTTTGAGCCCTGTCTGCTGTTTAATTTTCCATGAGTTGCAGGTAAAGTAAAGCATCGACTTAACAGCCGTTGTCCCTGAATGAAATGATAAATTAAGTGACCATAAGGCATAGGGGCAGAAGTAGGCCATTTGGCCCATTGAGTCTGCTCCACCATTTAATGAGATCACGGTTGATCTGATAACCCTTAACTCCACTTACTACATTTGCCCAATAACCATTGATTCCCTCACTGATTAAAATTCTGTCTTTCTCAATCTTGAATATACTTAACAAATCAGTCTCTGTGGTAAAGAATTCCATAGATTCACTTCCCTCTGAAAGAAGAAATTCCTCATCTCTGTCTTAAAAGTGCAATCCCTTATTCTGATGTTACGCCGTCTGGTCCTAGACTCTCCCACAAGGGGAAATGACGCATCAGCAGTATACTGTCAAGCCACTAAGAATTATAGATGTTTTGATAAAGTTGCTTGTCATTCTTCTAAACTCCAATGACTACAGGCCCAACCTACTCATCCTCTCCTTGTAAGAAAATCCTACCATTAGGAACAGCCTGGTGAACCTTCTCTGGGTTGCTTCCAATGCCAGTTTATCTTTTCTTAGATAAGAAAACAAAAGTGTTCTCAGTATTCTAAATGAGAATACGACCAAAAGACCATAAGGCGTAGGAACAGAAGTAGGCCATTCAGCCCATCAAGTGTGCTCTGCCATTCAATGAGATCATGGCTGATCTGATAATCCTCAACTCTACCTTGCTGCCTCTTCCCCATAACTCCTGATTCCATTACTGATTAAAAATTTGTCTATCTAGTTGTGGCCTAACTAAAGTCTTGTATACTTTTAACAAGACTTTCCTATTTTATACTCAATTTCCTTTTGAAAGGCTCAGTGGTTAGCACTGCTGCCTCACAGCACCAGGGACCCGGGTTTGATCCCACCCTCGGGCAACTATCTGCGTGGAGTTTGCACATTGTCCCCATGTCTGCATGGGATTCCTCCAGGTGCTCCTGTTTCCTCCCACAGTCCAAAGATGTGCAGGCCACATGGATTGGCCATGCTAAATTGGCTGTAGTGTTCAGGGATGTGTAGGTTAGGTGGGTTATAGGGGTGATGGGCCTGGGTGGGATGTTCTGAGGGTCAGTGTTGACTTGTTGGGCTGAAGGGCCTGTTTCAACACTGTAGGGATTCTATGATTTTGTGAAATAAAAGCCAATATTCCATTTGCCTTCTCTATTATGTGATTTATGCACAAGGACCCAGAAATCCCTCCGTTCTGCAGCTTTCTGTGGGCGTTTCCCATTTAAATAGTATTCAGTTCCTCTAGTCTTTCTGCCAAAGTGCATTGCCTCACATTATCCCACATTACGTTCCATCTTCCAAGTTTTTGCCCAAGCATTTAACCTGTCTACATCTGATTGTACAGTCTTTGTGTCATTCTCACCACTTGCCTTTCTATCTACTTTTGTGCCAACTACAAACATGGTGATAGTACATTAATTTCTCTCATCCAAGCCATTAAAGTAAATTGCAAATGTTTGTGCATCCAGCACTGAGTCCTGAGACACTCTACTAGTTACAGGTTGACATCCTGAAAATGCTCCCATTATACCTACTTTCTATCTTCTTTTAGTTAGTTAATTGCTACCCATGCTAACATACTAGGTTCAAGACCATGGGCTCATATTAAGTAGCCTTATGTGTGGTATCTTATCGAACACCATTTGGAAAGCCAAATATGTTACATCTACTAGATCCCCTTTATCGACCCTGCTTACTAATTCCTCAAAGAATTCGAGTAAATTTGTCAGGCATGGTCTCCCCTTCACAAAGCCATGCTGCGTCTGCGTGATTATATTATGTACTTCTAAGTGCTCTGTTCTTATTATTTGGACAACTAGTTAATGATGCAGAGTGACACCAACGGAAAGGGTTATATTCCCATACTGACTGAGGTCACCATGAAGGTCTTGCCTTCTCAACATCACCCCTCACCTGACCCTCAGGTAAAACCACCACCAGTCATCTCACTAATAACACCACAGCCTATGGACCTCTCGAACAAAAACAGAAATTGCTGGAAAATATTAACAGACTGGCAGCATCTATAGAGAGAAATCAGAGTTAACACTTCGGGTCCAGTGATCCTTCCTCAGAACATGTCCTCCAGGACTATGATGATTTTACTTTTACTTTGCTATTCCATCCCTTAATAGACTCTAACATTTTGTCAATGACGAATTATAACACCATATGATCTATAGCTATTTGACAATATCACCATCGCTTTTGATGCTAAACCTAGAGAATTAGAGCTGAGTTCAGTCTAAAGCCAGCCAAAACACCAATCTTCAACATCTGTACACCACTTTAAATTGCTTTATCATCTCACTCTGGAATTTATTTGTATGTGTGTCTGAAACGCAAGGGTTTGAGTGTGTGTGCAAGAAAGTTGGATCACTATTATTTTTCTTAGACCATGCTAAATAGAATAACAACTATTCTCTTTATAGAGAAAAAGCTCAAAGTATCCATGTGTGTATCTTTTACAGTCACAACACATAAACAGTTAAAACTCATTGAATTGTCAAGTGTATCCTTTTTTTCAGAAAACCTATCATGCCTGAGCAAGGAGTGGGAATAGAGGGATGTCATCTTATCCCTCCTCCTTAGTTATAACAGAAAATATCTCCAAATGTTAAACAAGTACATTATTCATCACTGTATAGACATCTTTAAACTCAACACCAAAATTATTTATCTAGAAACATGAAAAAGTGTATGAAATGTGCAAAGCAAATTGTGCAAAACAAATTCTGCGCTTGATTTTGATAATGATTCAAATTTGTTTGCATTATGTTCGGTGTGTGGGTGGTGTGACCAGAAATGTGTTGGAAGGCCTATGAGACATTAAAGCCAATGTTACCTTATTTCAACTCAACTTCAGTCCCTTCTCAAAAGGAAGAAACTTATAAACAACTTGAGACTATCCCAGTTTGTGGGCTAAGTAACATTTACCTTTGGTTATTACTGAATCAGGGAGTTGCTTGCAGTGGTCGTGGTCCAGTCTATTTTAAGGTTGACTGGGCTAGATCCCACCCACATCTGTCAGAAGAATGTACCAACTGGCTTTGAATATATCTTTCCTTTGCCATTTCGCTGTTTTGGAATTTTCGCAGTTTGACCCTTGACTACATCCCTATCCTGTAAATATCCAATGAAACTACCAGTTATTCTTACTACTGATCACCCCAGTGCTGACTTTCATGCCTGTTGCTTTCAGACCAAATTGTATTATCCTAATGTAAACAGCCCCAACAATTAAAGAGGATAGGCCTATTAATCATTTCATATATTCATATGTGCTCAGGCCGAAGGCTGGTCTTTGGCTCATTGTAGGCTGACGGTTCATCCTGAGCCACTTTCTTTGCAGCTTTTATCAGTGGTCATTTTGTTATTGCCTTCCACTCTCAAGGATAAGACAAACAAATCCCAAATCTATCTCAGGTGGAAATCAAACACAAGCTCTTGGTAATATTCTGACCCACATGCTAGCCATCTATCTGACACCTGCAAATGATCTTCCATTGGTAAATCAGAACATATTAGAACAATTTTTTTATTTATTCATTCGATGTAGGTTGAAATAACTGCACAGAAAGAGGTATCCGATCACCAAGTCACCCTTTATTTACAGTACACTGGCTGTAACCAGTCAGCTCTGAGTCAGCCCTCAACTGAGGAGGTTCTAAATCTCGTCATTATATTGGTCAGCCAAGGTTTTCCTGATTGGCCCAGGTTAACAACCCCAATCAAGAACCTTGTAGTCATCTCCACCTGGTTCCAATCACTACAGAGGTGTTAAAGGCGAGAGCAATTGTTGTCCATTTCTAATAGCCCTGGAGAAGGTAATGGCGAGCTACCATCTTGAACTGTTGCGGTCTTTGGGTGTGGGGGCAGTGCTATTAGGAAGAGATTTATAAGATTTTGACCCAGTGGCAGTGTAGGCCTGGTGATACAGTTCCAACTTAGGATGGTGTGCAAATCAAAAGGGAACTTGCAAGTGTTCCCATGCATCAGTTAGCTTCATCCTTCTGGTTGATAGAAGATGTGGGTTTAGAAGTTGCTGTCGAAGGAGGCTTGTTATTACAAGTTACTGCAATGCATCTTGCACATGGTGAATACCATGCCACTGTGCTTTAGTGATGAATGGCGTGAGAGTTGTAGGTGGTGGTTAGAGTGCCAATCGAGCAAGTTGTTTTGTTCTAGATGATGTGTCAATCAGGCAAATAGGGAGTATTCTATCATACTACTGACTAGTGTTTGGTAGACTCTTAGAGTGGTGGAGTTCGATTAACAGTTCATTACACCTATCACAGTCATAAGACTGGCAATCATCTTCTTGTCTTCCATCTTTTGCTGTCCTCTTTGGAGTTTTCCTGTTAGTTCTGTTGGTTCTTAATGTGGTGGGTGGGGGTGGTCACAGGAGGGTGCGAGTCAGTGGTAAGTCATCATTCACTTGCTAGATCAAATAGTGGTCTGATGCTCAAATTATCAAAGCATCCAACCCTCTTATCAAAACACTCTGGGTACATTTGGACCAGACCTTTGTTGCTTCTGATCAGAAGGCACTTTTTAACGGGTTTGCTACCTTCACCTCTCAGTGATATCTTCTTTGCCTCATGGTTTACTGAGATAATTTGCACCTCTTTGCAACTGCTGAACCTCAGGATAGCAGGAACATCTGTTTCAATGATGTAGAACATGCCATTGACTTTTCCTTTGTGCATCTGTCTGATTTGTGTTATTCCTAGCTGCCAAATTAGAGATTCCCGTATGTTGTTGACATGATATTGTCCAGTTCCAGAGCACCTTTGTTTCAATACTCACTTGCTTTCAAATTTTCAGGAAAGATTTTCTGGTATAATGTGAACAATGTGTATGCCAGCATCAACATTCAACTTCAAATTTATTGATGTGGTTTTATTTCCCATCGTTGTCCTGATTTGAATGGTTGTAGAGATTTCTTTTCTCTGGGGAATGTCACAGCTAGCTATTCCATACAGCTAGACAGTCCCTATGTCTATTTTGTCCTCAAAAACATAGTTGTCTTCCAGGCAAGGGGATGTAAACTAGAGTTCTCAACTCTCAAAATGAGTATCACCACCATCAAGAATTGACTCCATGAGGATCATTGAAAGAGCCAGAAAAATAATTTATGCCAGGGCTGCAGAATGAGGAAGGAATTGGCAATTTTCTGGGAAACAGAAAATTTAGGGCAGGAGTCTAACAGAGGAAGAAAAATCAGGAGAATTTCAACATTTAAAAGAACTGGAACTCAGTAATTGAGCAGCCATTTCAGCAAGGAAGATTTTTATGAGGTGTCCTAGAGAACTTTAAAATTTGTGAAGAAGTAAGTGCTTGGTATTTGAGACTGGAACAGATGGGATAGTGTCCGTTTTTCCCGTGAATAAGTGGGAAAACTCCATTTTGGTTACAGACAATGGGAAAACACCAATAAGGGCAGGAATGAGCCACCATTTTGACTGTTAAAAAAGACAAGAAACACCTGAAATATCTAGGAAAATCCAGTAAGCAGTACAGAGATTCAGTTCTATAAAGAAGCTGAATTGTAAAATCTTGAAATCAGTAAATAATTACAGAGCAACCAGTAATACAATTCAAAACTCTATTTAAGAATAAAATAGGTGTTACTGCAATACATAGTCTAAATGGATTGGCAAATGAGGAAATTCCTGCACAGACGCTAGGAAGCTCCCATAATTGAATTTAAAACAGCATTGATGCATAGAATATAAGCTTTGGAGTAATTGGCCTGAACACAAAGCTGGCTGTATGTGAACTGTTAATGTATAAGCAACATCACACACATTAGTACAGATCCAGCGTAAAATAGGGGGATGTCAAATGTTGTGCATGGGATGTGTGCAATTCTGATTTAAAATAGAGCAATTTCGGCCGCTGATTTGGTATCTATTAAAGTTTGTTGGGGGGGGGGAGGGGGGGGTGCGCGGTTCACTGTATACGAACCATATCCACCGAGCCACAAGGCACTGTCGATTGACAAGATGTGAGCAAAGCAATTTGGAAACACTCAAAAAAAGCAGTAATATTTCTCCCTGAAGTGCAGTCCCAAATGGATCTGCTTCTGGCTTTGCAGCTGCATTGCCGCCACTGCTGTTTCTGTCTCTCTTACAGTGTACAGGCTTGGGGCTAAGGGTTCAGAAAAGATTTACCAAGATGTTGGCTGGGACTGGACGGTTTGAGTTATAAGGAGAGGCAATGGCCTCGTGGTATTATCGCTGGACTGTTAATCCAGAGACCCAGATAACGTTCCGCCACAGCAGATGGTGGAATTTGAATTCGATAAATGTCTGGAATTAAGAATCTAACGATGACCGTGAATCTATTGTTGATTGTTGGAAAAACCCATCTGGTTCACTAATACCCTTTAGGGAAGGAAACTGCCATCCTTACCTGGTCTGGCCTACATGTGACTCCAGACCCACAGCCATATGGTTGCCTCTTAACTGCCCTCTGGCAAACTCAGGATGGGCAATAAATGCTGCCTAGCCAGCAACGCCCTCATCCTGTGAATGAATAAAGAAAAAAAAAGGAGAGGCTGGATAGGCTGGGACTTCTTCACTGGAGCATAGAAGATTGAGGGATGACCTTACAGAGGTTTATAAAAATATGAAGGGTAAAGATAAGGTGAATAGCAGGTGTTTTTTCCCTTTGTTGGGGGATCTCAAGACTTGGGGCATATTTTTGAGATGAGAGGAGAAAGATTTAAAAAGGACGTGAGGGGGAAAGTTTTCACAGGATGGTTTGTGTGTGGAATGGACTCCAGAGGAAGTGGTAGATGCAGGTACAATTATAACATTTAAAAGACATTTGGATAAGTACATGATTTGGAAAGGTTAGTAGGGATATGGGCCAAGCGTAAATAAATGGGACTAGTTTCGTTTGGGATTATGGTCAGCATGGACTTGTTGGACCGAAGGGTCTGCTTCCATGCTGTATGACCCTATTATGAATGAATACTCAGATGTCGGTTCCAAATAGCTCCAACAAATAATGCGATTATATGGGCAGTGCCATTTTTGTTCCTGTTAGCTACTATTCCAGTGCTTTGCAGTGATACAAACTTATGTCTTGCACATTATATAATCACTGCACCACCCAACACTAGTTTGGATAATAAACACCGTTTACAAGCTTAAAGAACAGCAGATTACAAACTGTATTGAAATGATGCAGGCTTAAAGCAGCTTTACAGTAAGAATTACTAAACACTTTTAGAAGAAGAGAAAGGAGATGTAACAGTTCCACGGAGATTGAATGTCAGGGAAGGACCATACAGAACTCAAGATTGGACATCTTGAAGGAAATGAGTCTTAAAGTAAAACGCTAAGTGCAGAAATGTCGTTTCAGAGTTACAACGCGGAAGTATAGATCCAAAGAGCTCAATGTAGTCCAGCAATTTCCTTAAGAAAAGATACCCAAGGCATTCATAGGAGAAATTAGTGATCCAAATGATTTTGGATTCACAGAACTTTCTGTTAAATTTAAGCTTGATACAATTGTTGAGGTTGATGAGCTACCTGCCTAGCTACAATGGCCGGAGAAGCAATAGCTACCACCTTCAAAGATGATATTACACGGGTTAAGTGGAATAACTCTGAAGAATAGAGGTACACTGTAACACAGGGAGAATAAGACTGTTGAAAATGTTTACGTAGTTTGCAATCAACGCTCCTCACTTCTAAGCCAGTATGCACGTTTGGACTGCAATGTCCTTAAGAGGATCGAACTGTGCCCCTCATCCAAGGGAACACTGGTCCAGTAGCCAGTAGTTGTCAAACCATTAATAACCAGAAATAAATTACTATTGACTGAATAGTCAAAAAGCAACCAATAGAAGATTTATTTGTCATCCCAGACTCATAACAGGGCTCAAAAAGAAGAAAGTTTGTGTCTTCTGGTTCCTTTGAATTAGAAATAATCATACTTTAGATTCGAAAGCTGGGACTTCGTTGAATGTATTTCCTGCTCCTCTACATGTGGTTGGTGGACTGAAAGACTGATACATTGTTACTTAGCACATGAGTGCAATGATAGTGAATGTGGCACCACAATGTGAAGCCTTATGTAGAAAGAATTCACAACCACAGCCTAAATTTAGCCCACGATATCTGTACTTGCAAACTGCATGATTAAAATATGCAATAATTTAATGTATTCATAGAAGTTATTTGAGGTTCAAAAGGCCCATGACTGATTTTTAAAATGGAAAACAATTAAAATGCACTGTGCATCAAAGAAAGGAACAGGTTAATGCATCAATGGATTTTAGCTTTATAGTGTGTGTTTGTTTTTGGCTCAGCCTCACCATTCCTGAAATTATTTATAAGCAAGATAATTAAGTCAGCACAAACCTCAGTCCAAGTGGTTCCTCACTTGCCTGTGGGTTGCCTGTGAAATCCAGTAGGTCACAGATTTGAAGGTAAACTCACTCTATTTCATGATAGTCTACGTAGTCAGTTGGGTTTATTCTGTTACAAAAGGTTTCAGTTCAAAAGTAATGGTATAGCTGGAATTAAATTTCCAGTGGCAGGTAATAAATCCTGTGAGACTGCAGTGAGCTCTGCACACAGTTTTTTGTTTCATAGTTAAAATATCTGTAACACCAGGTAAATTATTTTCACTTTCAAAGGCAAAATTGTACCAGCTTCCATAATGCCAGACCTTTTCCGCAAATGTAATGGTCAAAAATTAATAATTTTCAACTTGCTATCAGAGAAACAACTAGATTCGTTACCTGAAAGTTAGCTTGTATTTACTAGTTATTTTTAGATTAATTAAAGTTACAGTTACCTATTGTTAATACTTTAAAATCAGTCTATATATCATTGAGAAAGATTCTGAGGAAGGGTCAATTGACCCAAAACATTAATTCTGATCTCTCTCCACAGGTGCTGCCAGACTTGCTGAGCTTTTCCAGCAATTTCTGTTTTTGCTTCTGATTTAGAGTTTCCACAATTCTTTCAGATTCTATATATCAGTGAGTACTACCAATCAGTTTGCATGTTCTTAGGTTAACTTATATTGCATGTTTTATGGCTTAACCTGTGTACATATATCTGATTACCTACAACTATATTTAACTGAAAATTTCGCTGTCAGAAGCTAAGCAGACTCAGGCCTTGTTAGTACTTGGTTTAGTAGCCAGTATGAAGACATGGTTGTAGGATGGTCACGACTGGGAATTAAATATCCAGGTATCAGAATATTAAGAAGGACAGACAGGAAGGTAAGGGGGTGGTGTCGCTCTGATATTTAAGGATGACATCAGGGCAGAAGTGAGAGATGATACAGGTTCTATGGAGAATAAGGTTGAATCCATTTGGGTGGAAATTAGAAATTCTAAGAAGAAAATGTCACTGATAGGTGTAGTCTATAGGCCACCAAATAATAACATCACATTGGGGTGGGCAATAAACAAAGAAATAACTAATGCCTGTAAAAATGGTACGACAATTATCATGGAGGATTTTAATCTACTTGTTGATTGGTCGAACCAAGTCGGTCAAGGCAGCCTTGAGGAGGAGTTAATTGAATGTATCCGCGATAGTTTTCTTGAACAGTATGTAATGGAAGTGATGAGTGAGCAAGCTATCCTAGATCTGGTCCTGTGTAATGACATAAGAATAATTAATGATCTCTTAGTTAGGGATCCTCTTGGAAAGAGTGATCACAGTATGGCTGAATTTAGAATACAGACAAAGTGAGAAGATAAAATCCAGTACCAGGGTCCTGTGCTTAAACAAAGGAGACTACAATAGGTTGATGGAGGAGTTGGCTAAAGTAGACGGGAAGCAAAGACTTTATGGTGGGACGGTTGAGGAATAGTGGAGGACTTTCAAAGCAATTTTTCAAAGTGCTCAGCAAAAGTATATACCAGTGAAAAGGAAGAACCGTAGAAAAAGGGGTAATCAGCCATGGATGTCTAAGCAAATAAGAAAGGCTACCGAATTGAAAGATTAGGCATACAAAGTGACAAAGACCAGTGGGAAACTAGAAGATTGAGAAAGCTTTAAAGGTCAACAGAAAGTCACAAAAAACCTGTAAAGAAAAGTAAGGTATATTATGAGAGTGAACTAGCTCAGAATATAAAGACAGATAGCAAAAGTTTATACAAATATATAAAACAAAAAAGAGTGGCTAAGGTAAACATTGGTCCTTTAGAGGATGAGAAGGGGAATTTAATAATGGGAAATGAGGAAATAGCTGAGGCATTGAACAGGTATTTTGTGTCAGTCTTCACAGTGGAGGACATGGGTAACATGCCAGTAATTAATGACAAGGAGACTAAGGTAGGTGAGGACCTAGAAACAATCATTATCATGAAAGAGGTAGTGTTTGCCAAGCTAATGGAGCTAAAGGTAGACAAGTCTCCTGGCCCTGATGGAATGCATCCCAGGGTACTAAAGGAGATGGAGGGAGAGATAACAAATGCACTCGTGGTAATTTTCCAAAATTCGCTGGGCTCTGGGACAGTTCCAGCAGATTGGAAAACAGCAAATGTGATGCCGCTGTTTAAAAAAGGAGGTAAGATAGACAAAACATGGGGAATTATAGGCTGGTTAGCTTAGCTTCTGTAGTAGGGAAAATGCTTGAATCTATCATCGAGGAAGAAATAGCAAGACATCTAGATAGAAATTGTCCCATTGGGCAGACGCAGCATAGGTTCATGAAGAGCAGGTCATGTTTGACTAATTTGCTGGAATTCTATGAAGTCATTACAAGCGGAGTAGACAACAGGGACCCAGTAGATGTGGTGTATCTAGATTTCTAAAAGGCATTCGACAAAGTGCCGTACGAAAGACTGCTGCATAAGATAAAGGTGCACAGCGTTACGAGCAATGTATTAGCATGGATAGAGGATTGGTTAACTAACAGGAAGCAAAGTGTGGGAATAAGTGAATGCTTTTCTTGTTGGCAAACCGTGACCAGTGGTGTGCCTGAGGGATCAGTGTTGGGACCGCTATTGTTTACAATTTACAAAAATGATTTGGAGTTGGGGACCACGTGTAGTGTCTCAAAGTTTGTGGATGACACTAAGATGACTGGTAGAGCAAAGTCTGCAGAGGACTCTGAAAGTTTGCAGAGGAACATAGATAGCTTAAGTGAGTGAGCGAAGGTCTGGCAGACGGAGTACAATGTGGATAAATGTGAAGTCATCCATTTTGGTAGGAATAACAGTAAAAAGGACTATTATTTGAACTGTAAAAAATTGCAGCATGCTGCTGTGTAGAGGGATCTGGATGTCCTTGTGCCTGAATCACAGGTTGGTTTGCAGGTGCAAGCAGGTAATTAAGAAGGTAAATGGAATTTTGTCCTTCATTGCTCGAGGGATTGAGTTTAAAAGCCGAGAGGTTATGTTGCAGCTGTATAGGGTGCCAGTGAGGCCACACCTGGAGTACTGCATGCAGTTTTAGTCTCCTTACTTGAGAAAGGATGTACTGACACTGAAGAGGGTGCAGAGGAGATTCACTAGGTTAATTCCAGAGTTGAGAGGGTTGGATTATGAGGAGATACTGAGTAGACTTGGATTATATTCATTGGAATTTAGAAGAATGAGTGGAGGGGGAGGTGGGAATCTTATAGAAACATAAAATTATGAAGGGAATAGATAAGATAGAAGCAGGGAGGATGTTGCCATTGGTGGGTGAAACTGAAACAAGAGGGCATAGCCTCAAAATAAGGGGGAGAAGATTTAGGACTGAGTTGAGGAGGAACTTCTTCACCCAAAGGGTTGTGAATCTACAGAATTCCCAGTGAAATAGTGGAGACTTCCTCATTGAATGATTTTAAAGCTAAGATAGATAATTTTTTGAACAGTAAAGAACTTCAGGGCTATGGCGAGAGAGTGGGTAAGTAAAGCTGAGGCCATGAAAAGATCAGCCATGATCTTATTGAATGGCAGAGCAGGCTCAAAGGCCAGATGGCCTACTCCTGCTCCTGGTTCTTACATTCTTAAAGTATACAACAGTAAGGTTTTGCTTATGAATTTAGATTTTGCTTGCTAGTTGAGGTGGATGTGCACATATCAACAAGTGCAGTGTTATCTTCAACACAATGGGGGCACACAGAACATCAGCATGTGGTGACAAGGTATAAGGAAATGCATAAATTTCAGGGAATACCATACTGTGGAATATGCAAGTGACGAGGGCACAATTTTCAATATGGATCCAAGCCAATTGATGAGAGAGAAAAATAAAATATCTTCCTTTGTAGATAGGGTTTTTTGACTACTTAGTCTTCTTGCTCCTTTCAGCCACTCTCCCAGTGTTACAGATGGTCTCTATAGATATAGATATATATAGATATGCATAACCACTGTCTGTATCTTCTTCACCTTAAATAAAGATATTAACACATTCAACAATGCAATTAACCAGACATTAGCAACAACAAGGGCTGTAAGGAATATAAATAGCACCCATATGCATTGGAACGGAATTATATCAGTGACAGAACACAAAGCGTTGCCATGGCTAATACAACAGAATTTTGGAGTCAGCTGGCCGGGCAGGTGTTAGCAATATGAAGCTTAACATGCGTCTAAATATTTGACCTACTTGTAATAATAGAAATTGTGGCAAATATTCATTGGTTAAGATCAGATTCTTTGAAATGACATGACATTCTAAAATTCTTCCTGGATGGTAAATGGAGACGCAAAGTACATATTTAATGATCTTAAAGATAATTGTGATAGTTGATGGCCTAACAGAGAAAGCTGAGGGGTGATGTGATACAGACGATTAAGAAAGGGTTTGACAGGGTGAAGAGAAAGTTTCTACTTGTGGAGTAGACCCAAACTAGGTGTCATAACTACAAATCACTAATAAATCTAACAGGAATTACAACTAACCTCTCTACCCTTAAAGTGGTCAAAAGGTAGAACTTGTGACTAACCAAAATCGCTGATGCAAAATATCTCTTTAATTCACTTGCCATTTTGTTACCCTCTATTACTAATACCCCATTTTCTATCAGACCAACACTTAAGTAAACTACAACAATATTAGACAGGAACTGGAAAATTTTGATTGGAATTCTGAAGACAGGTCCTGACCTGAAACGCCAGCTTTCCTGCTCCTTTGATGCTGCCTGGCCTGCTGTGTTCCTCCAGCTCCACACTGTGTTATCTCTGACTCCAGCATCTGCAGTTCTTGCTATCTCCAATTTTGATCGGAGGCTGTTTGAGGGTAAATCTACATCAGACATGTGGGTGTATTCCAAATGGCAGTTGATAAAAGTTCAGGAGCGGCATGTTCCAGCAAGAATGAAGGATACGTATGACAAGCTATGTGAACCTTGGATGCCCAGGGATGTTATAACCTTGATGAGAAGGGAAAAGAAAGCAGATGTAAGTTCTAGGAGGATGGGAACTGATGAAGCCCTTGAAGTATACAGTATAAGGAAAGTAGGAAAGAACTTAAACAAGGAATTAGAAGGGCTAAAACGGGTCATGAAAAGACATTAGCAAACAGGATTAAGGAGAATCCCAAGGACAAAGGAGTGAATCTATGTGTGGAGCCAGAAGAGGTAGGTGAGGTCCTAAACGAATACTTTGTGTTGGTATTCACTAAAGAGAAGGAATTGGTGGAGGATGATCTCAGGGAGGGGAGTGTCAAGTTTCTTAGCCAAGTTGCTATTAAAAAGGAAGAAAGTGTTGCCCGTCTTAAAAAGTATTAAGGTAGATAAGTCCCTGGGTCCTGATGGGATCTATCCCAGAATATTGAGGTGAGGCAAGAGAACAAATTATTGGAGGCTTGACAGACATCTTTGTATTGTCTTTGGCTATAGGTGAAGTCCCATGTGACTGGAGCATTGTTTGAGAAGGGTAGCAGAGATAATCCTGTGAATCTCACATCGGTGGTAGAGAAATTAATGGAAAAGATTCTCAGAAACAAGATCTAAATGCATTTAGAAGCAAATGAGCTTATTAGCGATAAACAGCATGGTCTTGTGCTGGGGAGGTCGTGCCTCGCTAACTTGATCAAGTTTTTTAAGGAGGTGACAAGGATGATTGATGAGGGAAAAACGGTTGATGTTGTCTACATGGACTTCAGTAAAGCCTTTGACAAGGTCCCTTGTGGCAGACTGCTACAAAAGGTGAAGTCACATGGTATCAGAGTGGGCTGACAAGATGGATACAGAACTGGCTTAGTCATAGAAAATAGAGGATAGCGGTTGAAGGACGCTTTTCAGAATGGAGGTCTGTGATTAGTGGTGTTCCGCAGAGATCAGTGCTGGGACCTCTGCTGTTCATGGTCTACATAAATGACTTGGAGGAAAAATAGCTGATCTAATTAGTAAGTTTGTGGACGATACAAAGGTTGGTGGAGTTGTGGATAGTGAGGAGGATGATACTGGTTGAGTTGTGGATAGTGGGAGGATTGTCAGAGGATACAGCAGGACATAGATCAGTTGGAGGCATAGGCAGAAAAATGGCAGATGGAGTTTAATCCAGACAAATGTGAGGTGATGCAGTTTGGAAGGTCAAGTGCAGGTGGAAATTATACAGTGAATGGCAGAGCCCTTAGGAGTATTGATATGCAGAGGGATCTGGGTGTGCAGGTCCACAGATCATTGAAGGTGGCAGTGTAGGTAGATAAGGTAGTAAAAAAGGCATATGGCATGCTTGCCTTCATTGGAAGGGGCATTGAGTATAAGTATAGACAAGTTGTGCTGCAGCTGTCTTGAACCTTAGTTAAGTCACACTTGGAATATTGCATACAGTTCTGGTCACCACATTACCAGAAGGATATGGATGCTTTGGAGAGGGTACAGAAAAGGTTTGCCAGGATGATGCCTGGTATGGGGGGTTTTAGCTATGAAGAAATGTTGGATAGACTGGGTTTGTTTTCACTGGAACACGGGAGGTTGAAGGGCAACCTGATAGAAGTTTATAAGATTGTGAATGGCATGGATAGAGTGGAAAGTATGAGGCTTTTTCCCAGGGTGGAGGGGTCAATTACTAGGGGATACAGGTTCAAGGTGTGATGGGGGAAGTTTAAGAGATGTGCGAGGCACATTTTTCACACAAAGGGTGGTGAGTGCGTGGAACATGCTGCCAGAAGAGGTGGTGGAAGCAGACACAATAGCAGCATTTAAGAAACACCTGGACAAATACACGAATAGGAAGGGAATAGAGGGATACGGATCCTGTAAGCAAAGAGAGTTTTTGGATGGAAGGGCAAAATGTGTCGGTGCAGGCTTGGAGGGCCGAGGGAGCTGTTCCTGTGCTGTATTGTTCCTTGTTCTTTATTGTTAATTCTTTCTTTATTTAAATAGCTGAAGATACTTTACCTATCTGTTTTCATACTTTTGGCTAACTTTCTCTCAGATTGTAATTTCTCCCTTCTTATTAATCTTTTATTAACATTTTGCTTTTGTTTTATATTCTGTTCAGCCATATCAGAACACCCTATGCTAAGAGGTGGGAATGCCTCCTCGTACAAAGAATCCAGGTAACTGTCCCCACCCTAGGGCTGCCAGAGATAGTGGTGGAGGTGAATATAATTTTGTCATTTAAGAAACATTTGGACAGGTACATGGATGGGATAGGTATGTACCAAACTCAGGCAAATGGGACTAGATTGAACGTGATAACTGCGTGGCATGGACAATTTGGACTGAAGAGCCTGTTTCGATGCTGTAAACCTCTATGACTCTATGTCTTTGATGTATTATTGTGTCTGCAGTTCAGCCTCCAGCTCATTAATTCTGATCCAAAGCTGCGTGAACTTCAAAGACTTACCACAAATATGTTTGCCCTGGATCACAATGGTAGCCTAGAACTCCCACATACTGCAGCTTGGACACACACTGCCATTCTTAATGAGTTTTCCTAAATTAACTATTTAGTTCTATTATTCTCTGATTTATGTCGATTCGTATGTGTTAACTTTACCAACACTGTACATACTATATTAAAATTCTTGAACAGATAGGCTTTAAACAATTGACAGATACTCATTAATCAGAGAGCTCCTTTCCCCTGTTCCTACCAATCAGCTGTGACCTTTGTGCTGTCATCCTTTTGAAGAGGGGCTGATGATTCTCTGTAGGTGTCTCCGGCAGGTCTAGTCCTTCAGAAGGTGGTAGTCAGTCCATGTGCTGTAGGGAGCCCACAGGGAGGTATTTCCAGGATTTTGACCCAGTGACACTGAAGGAATGGCAATTATATTTCAAAATCAGGAGGGTGAGTGGCTTGGAGGGAATATTGTAGGTGGAGGAGATCCCATGTATCTGCTTGTCCTTCTACATGGTATCAGTCGTGGGTTTAGAAGGTGCAGCATAAGAAGTGTTGGTGAATTTCTGCAGTGCATCTTGTAGATAACACACACTGCTGCAACTGAGCATTCCGGGTGGAAGGATGTTTGTGGATCAAGTGGGCCGCTTTGTCCTGCATGGCGTAAAGCTTCTTGAGCTGCCCTCATCCAGGTAGGTGGGCAATATTCAATCACACTCCTGACTTGGATCTATTATACCCACCCGACTGGAGCCTCAGCTTAAAGTCTTATCCAAAAGACAGCATTTTTAACAGTGCAGCATCCCCCAGGATTGATCTTTGGGTTAACCCAAAGCCTTCTGATTCAGAGGAAAGAGTGATACCATCTGAGCCAAAGCTGAAACATTAGTAATGGGTGCAACAGTTATGGAGAAAGCTAACATCTCCAGCCATCGCTTTTGAACGGAAAGCGAGCTCAGTACAATGACAATGGAAGATTGATCAGTCTGGGAAATTCCAAGAAGACTTTATCTTTTCTTGCAATCTCCGTAAATAGCGCTGTTAAGTACAATTTTAGTGAAAAAGAAGCATTAACTATTACCTTGCTGGTTTTGCAGCTCCCTCCTTGCCCCTGGCCAAGACAAACTGTGAGCATTTGGTACATCTCTCTTCTACTCCAGCCACCAGCCCTCACATTTTATCTAACCAATTCAAATTTCACTCAGCCTAGTACAAATCCTATATGCATTGCTACATTTGGTCTGAATATTATAACTATAATTCCAATCAGGTTAGTAAAATCTTCCATAGATGTAGAGCTGGATTCTCCAGCATCTGCAGTTCTTACTATCTCTAGTAAAATCTTCCACTTGCTGATCTATAAAAGGTTAAACTTGGAGGCAAACATTACAAAAATCTCACCCAGTGAGTTCTAATGGTGTTCCTCTTATTGTCGTGATTCTGTATTTAAGCCTATTCTATATTCTATTGTTATAATCCCAGTTGATGGTAACACTGGACAAGCCAGATGCCAGAGTGAAACCTGGCTTGAGAGGTCCTATGTGTAATTTTTGCAGTCGGTTACCTTGGTGATTGATCACTGAACATATACACCCAAAGCTGCGAATGTTCTTCAACAAAAGAGCACAAGTTGATTGCACAAACAAAAAAAAAAGTTTGTATTAAAACATAAAACTGTTTAGAAAGAGTATAGGAGTTGGAACATCATGTTGTGGTTGTATGGGATGTTGGTGAGGCCACTTTTAAAGTACTGTATACAGTTGTAATCACCCTGCTATAGGAAGGATATTATTAAGTTGGAAAGGGTGCAGAAAAGATTTACAATAATGGTACTGGGACTGGAGGGTTTGTGTTATGAGGAGACATTGGACAGGCTGAGATTTTTTTCCAGGAGTGTAGGAGGTTGAGGGCGATCTTATAGAGGTTTATAAAATGATGAAGGGCATAACTAAGGTGAAATACCTTTTCCCCAGAGTAGGGGAGTCTAAAACTAGAGGGCATAGGTTTAAGGTGAGAGGGGAAAGATTTAAAAGGGACCTGAGGGGCAACATTTTCACACAGAGGGTGTTTCGTATGTGGAATGAACTGCCTCTTCCTTCTGAGGAAGGATCACCGGACCCGAAACTTTAACTCTGTTTTCTCCTCCACAGATGCTGCCAGACTTGCTGAACTTTTCCAGCAACTTTGTTTTTGTGCCTCTTCCTTAGACTTTTCCTTAGACTCCTAAGAGACATTTATGATTTTTTTGCTGACCCTGTAGGTTTAAATCTTTCCGGTTCTGATGGCCTAAACCTCTTTGATTTGGATGGCTGGAATATGTACACTTTCACAACCAGGATGCTTCAAAGACTAAAAACACTTTTGTTAGGGTGACTGGTTTCCCTGAACTGAAATATTAAACCCTCTGCTCTGAAGTCAAAACAAAACTAGTGCCTTCTTCTGAGATAGTAGGAACTGCCGATGCTGGAGTCTGAGATAACAAGATGTAGAGCTGGATGAACACAGCAGGCCAGGCAGCATCAGAGGAGCAGGAATTTCTGAAGAAGGGTCCAGACCCAAAACGTCAGCTTTCCTGCTCCTCTGATGCTGCCTGGCCTGCTGTGTTCATCCAGTTCTATACCTTGTTATCTAGCGCCTTCTTCTGTTCTTTTTTCTCTGCCTGTCATAAACTCAACAGCTTAAATATTTTATCAATCAACATCAGACATGGCAAGAAGGCAGTTGAATAAAGTCACATATTTCTTGTGAACTATGATTTAGGTTCACTGTTCCAAATAACCTTCTGACCTCTTAAAAAAAGCAATCTTTATAGGGCTGAAACCAAAACTACCTATCTTTATTTTAATTCCCAATTAATAATATTACCACCTTTTATCACAGTGGACCCTTTAATGTCTCTTATTCCTAGTCAAATTTTCCTTTTCTCTGTAGATTTGTTATCCTTTTATTCATTGCTCTATGATCGCTACAATATTTTCAAAAAATATGATTGTCACAGTTAATTCTTAAATTATCAGTCAGTGTGATAGTTCTGACAGAATCTAAGATTTCCAGTATGATTTTCAGTACTGCCTTTCTACCACTGATCTAGCCTTCTCCGTTAAGAAACCTAGGATTTCAGTTCTTGAGCACCTTGGTCATTTGCTTTAAGTGTGGGAAAATCTGTCTTGCTGTGAATAGATAACAGAGGTGGTTCTGATAGCATAAGTGGTATTGTTACTGGCTTAGGAATCCCGGCTAATATTCTGGGAGACCAGGTTCAAAACCCACTTCACCATATGGTGAAATATAAACTCAGATATAAAAAAAGTCTGGATTTAAAGCATCTGATGATGACCATGAAACCAATACTCATTTGGTTGTCCTTTTAAGGAAGGAAACTGCCATCATGTAGGCCTGGTCTGGCCTACATGTGACTCCAGTCCAACTGCTTGTCAATTGCTAACCAAGCCTTTCAATTCTATTCAAGGGTTGAACAATAAATGATGGCCCAGCCAGCAATGC
Organism: Rhincodon typus; assembly: GCF_021869965.1. NCBI lineage: Eukaryota > Metazoa > Chordata > Chondrichthyes > Orectolobiformes > Rhincodontidae > Rhincodon > Rhincodon typus. The sequence continues at coordinate 10,661,390 of NC_063344.1, read as the reverse complement.
CTACATCCATGAGTAAATAAAAAACATGGAACATGCAATTCTAAAAGTTACTAGGTAGCAACATTCCATTCTGCCCTGAGATAGGAATGAGTTTTATCACAAGGCTTTTAATAGGCCATTCAGATCAGTTAGAATCACAGAGTCATACAGCACAGAAACAGAGCCTTCGGTCCAACCAGTCCATGCTGACCATAATCCCCAAACTAAACTAGTCCCACCTGCCTGCTCCTGGCCCATATCCCTCCAAACATTTCTTATTCATGTACTTATCTGAATGTCTTTTAAACGTTGTAAGTGTACACGCATCCACCTCTTTCTCTGGCAGTTTGTCCCACACACAAACAGATTGCCCTTCGTGTCGTTTTTTAAATCTTTCTCCTGTCACCTTAAAAAATATGCCCCCTGGTCTTGAAATTCCCCGCCCTCAGGAAAAGACACCTGCCATTCACCTTATCTGTGCCCCTCATGATTTTATAAACCTTTATAATGTCACCTCTCAACTTCCCATTTTCCAGTGAAAAAAGTCCCAGCCTATCCAGCCTCTCCTTATAACCCAGACCTTCCATTCCTTGCAACATCCTGATAAATCTCTTCTGAACCCTCACCAGCTTAATAATATCTTTTCTATAACAGGACAACCAGAACTGGACACAGTACTCAAGAGGTGGCCTGGGGTTAGGTTCTGGGGTTACTAAACAGGGGTTAAAAAGACACAGACAGGTACTGATGGTCAGTGAGCTGTGAGACATATAGAGACATACTCTCCTTGTTAGACGTACTGATTTTTAGCTATACTGCAGGGAAGGCAATTAGTTTACATTGTACCTGTGTTGGGGACCTGAGTGAAAGTGAAGAACAGTTGAATAGTTCTGTGTAGGTGGCACAAAAGGCATGATTTCGCTTGGTGAAGCTAACCCGTGAAGCCTCTGAGCATTAATAGCTGAGAGAGTGGTGGTTCAAAAGCTCACCAGTATTGTTTGCTTGATGTAACTGAGCAAGATTGGAAGCCCAGGGAAAATCTCAGAGGTAGCACTGGTTTGGTGAAGCTGGTTACCAGTGAAGAACTGGAGTAATGCTTGTGAATAAGTACTAGAGTACTAGAGTAGAGTTTCTGAGTCAAGAGTAGCGTGAGCCCAGGACAGGGGAGTGATCAACTAGAACAGAAGCCTTCGCTAAGGCAGTCCATGATGAACTGCTGTAGAGGAGGAATTCCTGGAGTATATATGGGATGGTTTGCTTGACCAATATGTGGAGGAACCAACTAGAGAGCAGCCCATCTTAGAATGGATGCTGTGTAATGTGAAGGAAATCATTGCCAATCTAGCTGTGTGAGACCCCTTGAGGAAGAGTGACCATAACATGATAGAATTTTTTATCAAGAAAGAGAGTAAGGTTGTTGATTCAGAGACTAGGGAGGTGAATCTTAGAAAAGGAAACCACGAGGATATGAGGCGTGAGTTAGCCTTGATGGATTGGGGAGAGTTATTTAAAGGGATGACAGGGGATAGGCAATGACAAACATTCAAGGAACGCATGGGGGAACTGCAACAACTGTTTATTCCTGTCTGACACAAAAACAAAATGGGTAAGAGGGCCAATCCATGACTTACAAAGGAAATTAGAAATAGTATCCAATCCAAGGAAGAAGCATACGGATTGGCCAAGAAAAATAATAAATCTGAGGATTAGGAGCAATTTAGAATTCAACAAAGAAGGACCTAGGGATTGATTAAGAATGGGAAAACAGAGTATTAAAGTAAGCTTGTAGGCAACATAAGGACTGACACTAAGAGTTTCTATAGGTACATGAAGAATAAGAGATTGATAAAGACAAATGTAGGTCCCCTAAAGACAGAAATGGGGGGATGTATTACAGGGAACAAAGAAATGACTTAGGAACTGAATACATACTTTGGTTCTGTCTTCACAAAAGAGAACACAAATCAGATACCAGAAATGTTGGAGGATGCAAGATTTAGTGAGAGAAAAGAACTGAGGGAGATCAATATTAGTAAAGAAATGGTGCCGGGAAAATTGTTGGGATTGAAAGCTGATAAATTCCCCATGCCTAATAATTTACATCCCAGAGTATTTAAGGAAGTAGCTCTAGAAATAATGGATGCATTGGTGGTCATCTTCCAGGATTCTATAGACTCTGGAACAGTCACTGCAGATTGGAGGGTGGCTAATATCATTCCAATATTTAAATAGGGAGGTAGAGAGAAAACAGAGAATTATAGACTAGTGAGCCTAACATCAGTAGTGGGGAAAATTCTTGAATCCACTATCAAGGATTTTATAGCAGAGCATTTAGAAAGCAGTGGCAGGATCAGACAGAGTCAGCATGGATTTATGAAGGGGAAATCATGCTTGACAAATTTGCTGGAATTCTGTGAAGATGTAACTAATGGAGTTGATAAGGGAGAGCCAGTCAATGTAGTATATTTGGACTTTCAGAAAGCTTTTGACAAAGTTCCACGTAAGAGATTAATGTGCAAGATTAAAGCGCATGTGATTGGGGTAAGTGTATTGGGATGGATAGAAAACTGGTTGGCAGAGAGGAAACAAAGAGTAGGAAATAATGGGTCCTTTTCAAATTGGCAGGCAGTAACTAGTGGGGTGCCACAGGGATCAGTGCTGGAACCCCAGCTATTTACAATATATACTAACGATTTGGATGAGGGAACAAAATGTAACATCTCCAAGTTTATAGATGATACTAAGTTGGGTGGTGGGGTGAATTGTAATGAGGATGCAGAGATCCTTCAGCATGATCTGGACAGGTTGGGTGAGGGGCAAATCAATGGCAGATGCAGTATAATTTGGATAAATGTGAGGTTATTCACTTCAGAAGCAAAAACAAGAAGACAGATTCCTACCTGAATGGCTGTAAATTGGGAGAGGGGAGTGTGCAGTGGGATCTGGGTATCCTTGTGCACCAGTCACTGAAGGTAAGCATGCAGGTGCAGCAGGCGGTAAAGAAGGTATATGGTGTGTTGGCCTTCATTGCGAGAGGTTTTGAGTACAGGGGCAGGGATGTGTCGTTGCAGTTATACAGGGCCTTGGTGAGACCACACCTGGAATATTGTATTCAGTTTTGGTCTTCTTTTCTGAGGGAGGATGTTGTTGCTCTCAAGGGAGTGCAGCTAAGGTTTACCAGGCTGATTCCGGGGATGGTGGGTCTGACATATGAGGAAAGATTGACTAGGTTGGGATTATTTTTGTTGGATTCCAGACAAATGAGTGGAGATCTCATGGAGACTTAAAAATTCTTACAGGACTGGACAGGGTAGATGCAGGGAGGATGTTTCCGATGGTGGGTGTGTCCAGAGCCAGGGTCACAGTATGAGGATTCGGGATGGACAATTTAGGACGGAGATGAGGAGACATTTCTTCACCCAAAGTGTAGCGAGCCTGTGGAATTCATTGTAATAAGGAGTAGTTAATGCCAAAACATTGAATGTCTTCAAGAGGTGACTAGATATAGCACTTGGGGTGAATGGGATCAAAGGTTCTGGGGAGAAAGCAAGATTAGGCTATTGAGTTGGAAGATCAGCCATAATTGTGAAGAATGGTAGACCAGGCTTGAAGGGCTGAATGGCCTCCTCCTGCTCCTATCTTCTATGTTTCTATATTTCCATGAACTGCCTTTTGAGAGGGTGTTTCAGGACCAGATTGACAAAAGCAAAGAATTGAAATTTCTTGTAAAGTCAAATTTGATGACCCACTGTGTCGTTATTATCTGAATTTAGATTTAGATTTTAGATTTAGACTTTATTGTCACGTGTAGTACAAAACTACAGGAGTACAGTAAAAAGTTTTAAATGTCGCCAGACACGGCACCATCTTAGGTACAAGTAGCTAGGCACAAAAACTTAAGAACAAGGTAGAAAGCAATAAGGAACAAAGTTAAATGTTGAACGTTACAGTCCTTCTTATTAAGTCAAAAAAAATGAAGAAATAAAGCTAAATATTCAAACATTGCAGTCTTTCTTAAGTGCTTGCAGGGACCACACTTCCTACGTTAGGCTTGATCTTCTCTGGGTCTGGCAGGCTTTCCTCGTGCTGGCTCGATCTCCCCTGCTCTCATCGTCAGTGCAGATATCGAAGGAACTTCAAACCCCACATTGAGCTTGGTGCTGGGATCTCAGACTGCCAAAGATCCAATCCAGGCACTGGGCCTCGGCCTCACCTTTGGTCCATGCACTGGGTATCGGGAACTCACCGAGAGTCCCAGG
>NC_063344.1:10642441-10656652 GCF_021869965.1 Rhincodon typus | reverse complement strand
AAGCAGCATCTGCTCCTATGATGCTGCTTGGCCTGCTGTGTTCATCCAGCCCTGCACCTTGTTGTCTCGGATTCTCCAGCATCTGCAGTTCCTACTATCTCTCATCCCTTACCCTGTCTGGGAATAAACTCCAGTTCACAACCTTGGGCTCACAATTTGACTCTGTGATTAGTTTCCAAACATTCATCTGCACTGTCATGGAGAGCATCTATTTCTACATCAGTATTATCACCAGACTTTTCCCCTGCCTCAGCCCATCTGCCTCAATCCTTTGTTACCTCCAAACTTGATTATTCTAAAAATCCTGGCCACGTTCTGGCTTTTGTAAACTTGAAGTCATTTAAAACTCTGTTGCCTGTGGCTTAATTCACAGTAAATCTCTTACCCCTATCATTTCTATGCTCACTAATCTACAACGGCTCCTGGTCAAGCAACATCTTTGTTTTAAAATTCTCAACCTTGTATTTAAATTCCTTTGTGGCTGTGTCCCTCCCTATCTCTACAATCTCTTCCAGCCTCTCAACCATCCAAAATATTTGTGTTTATCTTGAGCATCACAGATTTTAATTGCTTGATTACTAGTGGCCATACCTTCAACAGCCTAGGCCCAAAGCTATGTAAAACCCTTTCAAAACCCCTCTGCTGCTTTTTCTTCAGGATGCTTCGTACAATCCACTTCTTTGGCCAAATTTTGGGCCATCTCTCCTAATATCGCCTTGTATGGCTCAATGTTTTACTTTGCTCTGTACCGCTTCTGTGAAAACTGATGGGATGTTTTGTCACAGTAAATGGATTATATGGATGTAGCTGTTGCCTGAATGGGTATTTCTTATCAGTGCCTCACTGAATTTATGGCTCTTGTTCCTGCAAATATGCTTTCTTTTCTTCTTCCTGATTGTCCATTATGTTGCGTTCCAAGACTCACTCACCAATTTGTTTCACACCCCACTCTCTCTGTGGACTTACTTTCTCCAATGTTAACTTCCTGCTAGATATTCAGACTTTTAAAAAGCCAAGCTTGCTGCTTGCTGGTTGTAATTCCTGATTTACAACATCTCCCTTTTTTTTTTCATTGTTTGTTGTACAAGCCCCAAGATAAGGAGGCAATCACTTTGTACTGAGATGGGAAGAAATTTCTTCACTGAAAGAGTTGTTATTGTACAATGGTTAGTCTAATATTTCTTGTAAATGGGTCTAAAAGGGTTAATAACTGGAAGGGCATGATAGCACCACCCACTATGATGTCACACACTAGTCACATGGACAAATAGACACAGAGAGACAGAGATAGTCAAGAAAACATAAAAGCTGTTGTGATTTTATGAAGTGAGACCGGATTGGCTAGGGCTGGAGTTTGGAAGAATGAGAGGCGTGATCTCATAGAAACCTATAAAATTTTAACAGGATTAAAGAGGGTAAACATACAGAGAACGTTCCCGATGACCAGGGAGTTCAGAACCAGAAATCACAGTCTAAAGGATACAGAATAGGCTTTTAGAACTAAGATGAGGAGAAGTTTTTCACCCAGACTGTGGTGAGCCTGTGGAATTCTTTGCCACAGAAAGCAGTTGAGGCCAAAACATTGAATATTTTCAGGAAGGAATTAGATCTAGTACTTAGGGCTAAAGGGATAAAAGGGTATGGGGAGGAAGCAGGGAGAAGAGACTGAGTTGGATGATCAGCTATGATCATATTGAATCACAGAATGGGCTCACAGGGCCAATGGCCTACTCCTGCTGTGATATCAGAGATAGTAGGAACTGCAGATGCTGGAGAATCTGAGACAACAAGGTGCAGGGCTGGACGAACACCCGAAGGGTCTAGGCCCGAAACGTCAGCCTCTCTGCTCCTGTGATGCTGCTTGACCTGCTGTGATATTGTGGGTTTCTAATAGATGCATTAATATATCCACCAACTGAACAATCCAGTAATAACTATTCAGTTGCCAAATTGTCTACTTCTCCTATTTTCTATATTTCTATGATGTCACACTGTCATATGGGCAAATAGACATATAGAGACAGAGACAGTCAAGGAAGGCACATGGAGGTTCAGTGCAATAACGCAATAAATATCTTATTGACAATTATACCTAACTCTCAAGATCTGTACTAAGCTAGAGCAAAGAGGTGGATGTCTCCCATCTACTGATCACTGAAGGCAAGCAGCAGTAATCAAAACATTGTAGTCCTTGTGAAAGCTTCTTTTGGAAGCTGTAAATGTCAGTAAAAATGCAGAAAAACATTATCAAGAACTACTTCCTCCAACTTCAACCTGAGGGGGAGAGGTGATAGAAAACTGAAGAACTCTCCAGCAGACTCATAGGAGGAGTAGAGGCATAGACAGTAGGAAGGTATCTGCGCTACATCACAGGGCCTGGTCTGTGTGAAAGGGATTGATTCTGGATCTGAAACAATGGACCGAATTGAGGTGGAGGAATGAGTGCTTGGACAGGTTTGGCAGAGGTTCATAAATGGCAGAAATACAATTAGACTGAAGAGACAACTTCATAATTAAAAAAAAACTCTGCAGCTCCAAATCATAAGGGCACCATAACATGTGGGAGCCATGAGGCAGAAGCTGGAAAGTCATAGCAAAGAACGACTGCAAAGATATTACTTCAGGACCACAGAGAAAGAAAATTAATCATTTGGATTTAGATGGAGCAGTTTTAAACAATTATCAAGATTCTAAAAGAATAATGCTGGTCTATCAGAGAGTTCTTGGAGGAAAAGAGACTTCTGTAGAAGTCTTAGTGATACTCAGAAGCGTGGGAGAAACTCCGTCATTGATAAACCAAGTGGGAAAAGCTGAATTACTGCAAGAAAATTTAAAACAAAGAATGAGAAGATGTAGCAAGTACAGGAAGGCATGGTATCCAAATTTTCACTGCCAGGAAGTTCTAATTAGAAATATTTCAAATCAGACACTGGATTGAATATCATGTAAAAGACAAATTTAGTCTCCAAAAGTGCTTCAAAATTAAATAACGAGACTGAAGCAGTCCATGATCAAACACAGCAAGATCTGGACAATATTCAGGTTTGTGCTGACAAGTGGCAAGTGACATTTGCGCCACAGAAATGCCAAGCTATGACCATCACCGTTAAGAGATAATCTATCTACCTGTGCTTGACATTCAATGGTGTTACCATCACTGAATCCCCCACTATCAACATCCTGTGAGTTATCATTGACCAGAAACTCAACTGGGCTCACCAATATGGTTTGGAAACTGCTCTTCCCAAGACGGCAAGAGACTGTAGAGTCAAGAACACAGTTCAGCCCATCACGCAAACCGGTCTTCCATCCATTGACTCCATCTATACTTCCCACTGCCTTGGGAAAGCAACCAACATCATCAAAGACCTCTCCCACCCTGATTATGCTCTCTTCCACCTTCTTCAGTAGGGCAGAAAATATAAAAGTTTGAATACACATTTGAATAAATTCAAAAACAGCTTCTTCCCTGCTGTTAGACTTTTGAATGGACCTCTCATCTCTCTCTCTGTGGCAGTAACACTGTTTTCTGCACACTGTTCTGGTACCCTGGTGCAATTTGTGTGGTATGATCTGCCTGTACAACACTTAAAACAACACTTTTCATTGTATCTTGGTACATGTGACAGCAATTAATCAATCAATCAATCAGTGGTTACAAGAACAGGTCAAAGGCTGGGAATATTGCGGCAAGTAATTCACCTCCTGACTTCCCAAGACCTATTCATCATCTACAAGGCACTAGTCATGAATATGATGGAATACCCACATCTTGCATAGATAAATGCAGCCCCAACAAGAATCTTAACAACATCCAGGACAAAACAGCCCGCTTGATTGGCACCACATCCACAAGCATCCACTCCCTCCACCACCGATCTTCAGTAGCAGCAATGTGTACTATCTACAAGATGTACTGCAGAAATTCACCAAAGATCCTCAGGCAGCACCTTCCAAACCCACGACCATTTAGAAGGACAAGGGCAGCAGATACATAGGAACAGCACCTCCTTCAAGTTCCCCTCCAAGCCACTCATCATCCTGACTTGGAAATATATCACTGTTCCTTCACTGTCACTGGATCAGAATGCTGGAATTCCCTCCATTAGGGCATTCTGGGTCTACCTACAGCACGTGGACTGCAGCGGTTCAAGAAGGCAGCTCACCACCACCTTCTCAAGGGCAACTAGGGGTGGGCAAGAAATGCTGGCCCAGCCAGCGATGCCCACATCCCACAAAATGAATTTTAAAAATGCAGAACAAGTTAATGCACTTCTTTATTCTGTTGGAAACAGACCAGATGAAGTAATTGCTCAACAAGGGATTAGTAAAGCATCAGATAAATTTGATGAAATTTTAAAATTGTTTGAAAATTCATTCAATTTCAGACCTAATAAAATTTAGGAAAGAACAAAATTTAATCAGAGTGTCCAGAATCTTGACAATTCAATAGATGATTTTACTAAAGTGATTTTATTTTTCAACTAAATATCTTTTATTAAGATGATTTAATTGATGTTGAGGCATTCAAGAGGGAATTAGATGATTATTTGGATAGGAACGGACTGCACAGAAATGGGGAGAAAGCAGGCGATTGGTACTAGAAAATGAATCTGGTGCAGGCATGGCGGGTCAAATGGCCTCGTTCTTCACCGTAACAACTCTGTGATTCTATGAGTAATGCTCCCGAGAGATCAGTTGAGCAATGTGAACGTAGAGATTTGAAGACAGAACTGAACAGAGGTTGAATAGAAGGAGGTATTGCCGATGAGTCTTTCTCAGATTTATTATAGACAAAAGAAGACTTCACCCTGGAGAAACATTCTGTTTGTAAGAGAAACCAACATCTGAAAGCAAAACTGATCAATCCTCAGAGGATAGCACAATCCGTGGCATCTCAGATCTGTAGAACTGATTTCTTTATCAACAAGTAAGAACAGTAAAAGAAAACCAAGAAAAGAAGACAAAGATGGAGGGCATGAACAAGAGGTCAGAAATCCCTGCCAATACTATTGCTCCATAAAATACTGATGGATATGAACCATGTGCAACTATTAAAATGAAATACTTTCACTGTGAGTAGAATCCCTACAGTGTGGAAACAGGCCATTCAGCCCATCAAGTCCACACTTAATCTCAAAACAGCATTCTACCCAGACCTTCCCCCTATATTTCACAAGGCCAATCCACCTACCCTACACATCTTTGGATCATGGGAAGAAACTAGGGCACCCAGAGGACTCCCATGCAGACACGGGAAGAATGTACAGATTCCACATAGACAGTCACCCGAGGGTGGGATTGAACTCAAGGCTGTGAGCTAGTAGTGCTAACCACTGAGGCACTGCGCTACTCAGCAAAGAAGTCATTTTCAGAAGATATTTAAAAGGACACTAACACAGAAAAATCATAAAAATGAATACTTCATACACTAATTAATGAAGTTCAACAATCTTCACTTGAAGAAAATCCAAAATCTTCCTTGCTGATTAGTCATTTTTGTATGCAAACATTTATGACCATGGGCATCTAATGAATTTTAAGTTTGACACAGGAGTAGGTGTAACAGTTTTGACTAACAAAAAACAAAACACATTGCCTGCAATCAACAGAAGTTCAGTCACATGGTCCAGGAAGAATTAAACATCAACGTAATGCTACAAGGGAGACCATACAGACCAGAACTGATAGATCTTAGATAATCAAGAATTTTCACTGGTCAGTGGAAGATTGTAAGGATTATAAGGATTGTAGGATTATAAGAGATAGGATTTATAATCATCTAGAAAGGAATAATTTGATTCGGGATAGTCAACACGGTTTTGTGAAGGGTAGGTCGTGCCTCACAAACCTTATTGAGTTCTTCGAGAAGGTGACCAAACAGGTGGATGAGGGTAAAGCGGTTGATGTGGTGTATTTGGATTTCAGTAAAGCGTTTGATAAGGTTCCCCATGGTAGGCTATTGCAGAAAATACGGAGGCATGGGATTGAGGGTGATTTAGTGGTTTGGATCAGAAATTGGCTAGCTGTAAGAAGACAGAGGGTGGTGGTTGATGGGAAATGTTCATCCTGGAGTTCAGTTACTAGTGGTGTACCTCAAGGATCTGTTTTGGGGCCACTGCTGTTTGTCATTTTTATAAATGACCTGGATGAGGGCATAGAAGGATGGGTTAGTAAATTTGCGGATGACACCAAAGTCGGTGGAGTTGTGGATAGTGCGGAAGGATGTTGCAGGTTACAGAGGGACATAGATAAGCTGCAGAGCTGGGCTGAGAGGTGGCAAATGGAGTTTAATGCGGAAAAGTGTGAAGTGATTCACTTTGGAAGGAGTAACAGGAATACAGAGTACTGGGCTAATGGTAAGATTCTTGGTAGTGTGGATGAGCAGAAAGATCTCGGTGTCCATGTGCATAGATCATGTTGCCACCCAGGTTGATAGCGTTGTTAAGAAGGCGTACAGTATGTTAGGTTTTATTGGTAGAGGGATTGAGTTTCGGAGCCATGAGGTCATGTTGCAGCTGTACAAAACTCTGGTGCGGCCGCACTTGGAGTATTGCGTACAGTTCTGGTCACCGCATTATAGGAAGGATGTGGAAGCATTGGAAAGGGTGCAGAGGAGATTTACCAGGATGTTGCCTGGTATGGAGGGAAGGTCTTATGAGGAAAGGCTGAGGGTCTTGAGGCTGTTTTCGTTAGAGAGAAGAAGGTTAAGAGGTGACTTGATAGAGACATACAAGATGATCAGAGGATTAGATACGGTGGACAGTGGGAGCCTTTTTCCTCGGATGTTGATGGCTAGCACGAGGGGACATAGCTTTAAATTGAGGGGTGATAGATATAGGACAGATGTCAGAGGTAGGTTCTTTACTCAGAGAGTAGTAAGGGCGTGGAATGCCCTGCCTGCAAAAATAGTAGACTCGCCCACTTTAAGGACATTTAAATGGTCATTGGATAAACATATGGATGATAATGGAATAGTTTAGGTTAGATGGGCTTCAGATTGGTTTCACAGGTCGGTGCAACATCGAGGGCCGAAGGGCCTGTACTGCGCTGTAATGTTCTATGTTCTATGTTCTATTGTTTTGAATTATCTTGAAGCCGTCCTTATAACCTTTGTCTTGAATTGTCTTTAATCTTATTCAGGAAGTTGTAGAAGTTAGTCAAAAGAAAGACAAGGCTCACTTTGGACAATGTCAGAAATCACACAACACCAGGTTATAGTCCAACAGGTTTGTTTGAAAACACAAGCTTTTGGAGCCTTACTCCTTCAGGTGTTAGTGAGAGAGGTAGTATCAGACATAGAATTTATAAGTAAAAGATCAAAGGTTCACACCATTGATGAGGATGTACTGAACAAACCTAAGATGCTGTTAAATCTTTAATCTGTTTAAGGTTTTAATTGATTGAAATGAATATGTAAATCTCCAAATTCCTTTCAAGTCACGGTCCTGAGAGAAGTAAAGTTTTTATCAGTGTAAAGAAAAGGTGACAGTTTAGGTCAGACGATGCATGTTAGTTGTGAGAGTGAAACACTGGCACCTCCACATCATCACTTTGGACAGGACAGCCAAACACTGTTCAAAAGTTTGGAAGACTGAAAACTGAAGATGAGAAAAGATGTTGAACATATTTTCTTTAGTCTTCAATGGGATGTGAGAGTTACCGGCAAGGCCAGCATTTGTCATCCATCCCTAATTGGCGCTGTTGGCAGACTGGTCAAAAACTTAAGAGCCCATAGGATCCAAGACAAAATGGCACATTAGATCCAAAATTAGCTGAGAGGCAGGAAGCAGAGGATGATCATGGAGGGATGTTTCTGTGACCCGAAATCTGTTTCTAGTGGGATTCTGCAGGGCTCAGTCCTGGGCCCTTGCTGGTTGTGGTGTACTTTAATGAGCTAGGCTTAAAGTAGGGATCATGAAGTTTGCAGATGACAGAAAAATTGTTAGTGTGGTGATGCAACAGTGGTGTAATGAGGAGAGCTATAAACTGCAGAAGAGCATCAATGAACAGGTCAGCTGGACAAAGCAGGGGCAACTGGAAATCAACCTGGAAAAATGTGAGGTAATGCACATAGGGAGGACTAACATATCAAGGAGTTGCAATTTTTAAAAAATTTAACCTATTTTTCTGATCAATCTGTTCAAAATGTTATTACATACCTCTGGAGCAGCTCTGAACTCAGGCCTCCTGAGCCAGGGGTAGAGAGAGTGAGGTAGGATCCTGTAAAATACTGAAGATCAAAGGGACCTGTGTTTGATTATCCACAGATCCTTGAAGATTATATGGCAGATAGATATGTTGGTCAAGAAGGCATATGGGATACTTGCCTTTGTTAGCTGAGGCAATGAATGCAAAAAGAAGTTTATGTTGAACCTGTAGAAAACAATGCTTAGGCCACAACTGGACTACTGCATGTTGTTGTGGTCATCACATTATAGGAAGGATGAGATTTCATGAGAGAGGCTGCAGAGGAGATCTACCAAGGGGCTGCCTGAACCGGAGAATCTGGTATATGAAGAAAGATTGGCTGAGGTTGTTTTCATTGAAGCAGAGAAATTGGGAGGGGACCTGTTAGAGGTGTATAAGATTATGAGGTATAGATGGGGCGGATAGGATGCCAATTTTCCATTAAATAACCAGGGCATAGATTTAATGTAGGTGCTAGAGGGCTAAGAGGGGAGTTGAGGAGAATTTTATTTTACCCAGAGGCTGCTGGGAATCTGGAATTCCCTGCCTAAAAGGGCAGTTGATCATAGAATCCCTACAGTGTGGAAACAGGCCCTTTGGCCCAACAAGTCCACACCAAACCTCAGAGCATCCCACCCAGACCCATCCCACTATAACCCACCTAATCTACACATCCCTATGGGCAATTTAGCACAGCCAATTCATCTAACCTGCACATCTTTGGACTGTGGGAGGAAACCAGAGCACCCACAGGAAACCCACACAGACATGGGGAGAATGTGTAAACTCCACACAAACAGTCACCCAAGGCTGGGATTGAACCCAGGTCCCTGGTGCTGTGAGGCAGCAGTGCTGACTACTGAGCCACTGTGCTGCTGTTGAGTCAGAACCTGTCGTAATATTTAAACAGTACTTAAATATTCATCTGAATTGCCCTAACCTCCAGGGCTATGGGTCAAGGGCTAAAGAAAATGGGATTAATGGAGTCAGATCTTTGTTGAGAGGAGCAGAGCAGATAGGCCCAATGGCCTCCTTCTGTGCTGTAAACGTCTATGAATCTATACTCCATGGCAAGGTCAAAAAGTATGGACTAGAGATCAAAACAATGAAGGTATCACTCTTCAGAATTATGATAATCAATAAAGACTGTACATAATGCATACAACAGAAAGTGTTATGAGGTGAAATAGAAAGTTTCTATTCCCGAGACATCAAAGATTTACACAATTTATATATTGAGGTGAACCAGATGTTGAACATGAAATCCGAGAAGAACAGGAAACCTCAAACCTTCAGGAATGCCATCCAAATCAAGAACCAATTTTACAATGGAGACAGGCATTCTTCTACTAGGAAGAGGCATGAAACTGTCAAGCTGACTGAATCGGCAAAGTCAGATACATGGGAAGGATAGGCGGCATGTAAATGTAAGTATTAAAAGATTGCACGTAACAACATCACAATAATTGGAGCAAAGACTTGAGGGGAAATGTTGGGTCTGAAAGGTTGAATATTTGGAAGAGTGTGATAAGCACTACCCACATAGACAACTGTCACATAGACAGTCACATGGACAGTCTCACAGACAGGCAGAGACAGGCAAAGGAGGGAGATGGACAGTCTCACAGACAGGCAGAGACAGTCAAAGGAGGGAGATGGAAGTCCTTGTGCAGATATTTTTAATCCACATGTGTTGGGACCTACCTCTTGTGTAGATGGAACTTGAACCCAGGCCTTCTGGCTCAAAGTAAGGAAGAAGGTTTTGTGTAACCTGTATTTAATGCAATAATGTAATAAACACCTTAATAATAAATGAAAACCGAAAGAACTGCAGATGCTGTAAATCAGGAACAAAAACAGAATTTGCTGGGAAAGCACAGCAGGTTTGCTAGCATCCGTGAAGAAAAAGTCAGAGTTAACTTTTCGGGTCCGTTGACCCTCCCTCTGAAGGCTGACCTCCACAGAGTTGTTCTGAGGAAGGGTCACTGGACCCGAAACATTAACTCTAATTTTTTTTCACAGATGCTGCCAGACCTGCTGAGCTTTTCCAGCAACTTCTGTTTTTTTGGTGTTAATGATAAATGATTTGATTCTTGAGATTTCTATTAGTTAGACGAGAGGAGTGGATGGGTCATATCCACCCCAGATCACTACAGAGAGGTGTCACAAGAGATGCCCCACAGCTAGCATTGTGTTGTTAAGGGGGGAGTTTTCTTGCTTAAAAATATTTAAAGATTTTAGGTAGAAAGCCACCACTGAATCCTCTTCTAAAACTAGTCTAAGGTTTAGTAAAACTAAGCTGTGAAGAATAGCCACATGGAAGTCTTGGCAGAAGAGACACAACCTTAAGTACCAAGAAAGGTTTATTATATAGTGGTAAGATAGTAGGTTGCAGTAGGGTAAGACTAGATAACTATATTACAAGGTAAGCAATACTGTATCTCCAATGAGATAGCATCCAGGTCTAAGCTACGTTGTTACAATCTAATTGCATGCTGAGGGACTCTGAGGGTCCAGTATTAACCCTTTCAGGCCATCGGTCTCATATAACAGCAGGCAGCAGTGGAGAGAATACAGAGACTTTGCTATGTTCAAACAATAACTATTTATTATAAATTAAGGAGCTAATCCAGTTTTATATAAATATGTCCTATCCCACTGAAGACATGACCAAGCTCTCCTCAAGTCTCTAACATTGTCATTATGGAAAGAGCTATTTACACAATTCCAGTCATTAACTCCATAAACTAATACTTCTGTTGCAAATATTTGGAGTTGTCTTCCCCAGGTACTGGGGATGCTGTATTGTTATATTTAAGGTTGAGGTAGACATTGAAACATTGGAACAGCAGCAGGCTTGCCCCTTGCCTATTCCACCATTCAATGAGATCATGCTGATCTCTGGTCTAACTCCTGCCTTTGGCCCATAGAACTTACTATTTTTTCTTCACAAAAAAAAATTGTCTCAGATTTAAAGTTAACAACTGATCTGGCATGAACTGCCATGTGTGCAAGAGAGATCCAAACCTCTACCACCCTTTGTATGTAGAAGTATTTTCTAACATCTCCCCTGAACAGTCTAGCCTGAATTCTCAGACTATGCCCCTTAGTCCTAGGACCTTCAATCAGTGGAAAAAGTTTATCTTTATCCACCCTGTCTTTTCCTGTTAACATCTTGAAGGCTTCAATCAGATCACCCCTTAACCTTCAAAATTCTAGGGAAAACACATCTAATTAGTATGATCTCTCTGAGGTGCTGCATTTTGGAAACGCAAATCAGGGCAGGAATTATACAATTAATGGTAAAGCCCTGGGGAGTGTTGCTGAACAAAGAGACCTTGGAGTGCAGGTTTATAGTTCCTTGAAAGTGGAGTCACAGGTAGACAGGATAGTGAAGAAGGCGTTTGGAATGCTTGTCTTTATTGGTCAGTGCATTGAGTTGGGAGGTTGCATTGCAGCTGTACAGGACATTGGTTAGCCCAATTTTGGAATATTGCCTTCATTTCTGATCTCCCTGATGTAGAAAAGATGTTGTGAAACTTGAAAGGCTTCAGAAAAGATTTACAAGGATGTTGCCAGGGTTGGAGGGTTTGAGCCATAGAAAGAAGCTGAATAGGTTGGGGCTATTTTTCCTGGAATGTTGGAGGCTGAGGGGTGATCTTATAGGAGTTTACAAAATCATGAGGGGCATTGTTAGGTCTTTTTCCCCAGGGTGGGGGAGTCCATAGTTTTACGGTGAGAGGGGGAAGATTTAAGAGGGACCTGAGGGGCAACGTTTACACGCAGAGCATGGTGTGTGTATGGAACGAGCTACCAGAGGAAGTGGTGGAGTCTGGTACAGTTACAACATTTAAAAGGCATCTGATTGGGTATATGAATAGGAAGGATTTAGAGGGATATGGGCCAAATGATGGCAAATGGGACTAGATTAATTTAAGGTATCTGGTCGGCATGGATGAGTTGGACCGAAGGGTCTGTTTCTGTGCTGTACAGCTATATGACTCTATTACTCCTAATTTAACCCCTGAACTCCAGGTATCATTCTTGTAAACCAACATTATAATCCCCCCAAGGCCAATATATCCTTCCTCAGATTTTTGGTCTCTCCAGGAATCGAGTGAAATGGGGAACAAGGAGGAAAGTGAATTGAAGTCCACAATTGGCAATGAAGGCAGCGAATGGTGGAGAAAGTTGAATGGATTGCATGGTCTACATGGTCCCATCTGTTCTTCTGTTCTTGTGATGATCTACATTTCTTTAACACTCTTGTCAACTTTTCCAGTCGCTTTCAAAGATTTTTGTGCACTTGAACCTCTGAACCATATTAAAATTGTACAATTTAAATTTTATTGCTTTCCCTTATTCTTTCCAAAACGTGTCCAAAAAGTTCACCCTTTCCTGCAATAAATATCCTCTGCCATGTGTCTGTCCAAATCTGCTCATCTATGTCTCCCTGAAGTCTGTTTCTAACTTTCTTGCTGTTTACTGCATTTCCAAGTTTTGCGCCATCTGCAAATTTTAAAATGTTTGCTTCTTGCAAGCAATATAAAAAAAATCGATTTCTCAACAGCAAAAAAGTCAAATTCTTCTGTCTTTTTCTAATATTATCTCCCAAGGAGTGATGTCATTGCTGCTGAATTAAACCAACCTTTTATCCTCTTTATCAAGCCATAAACATTGGTCTACCCGTTAAAGTGTCATGTTGAAACAAGATTGTCAATTTGTTTATTTTTTCCAAAGATTAATGTTTAACTTCTGCAAAGCGAGTGAAAAGATGATGTCAGGATTTGACAGGTATTGGGCTAAAGGCCACTTGGTCAAAGTTCAGCAGTCTCCAGAGGTTGGCTAATTATTTCTGACTACAGGAAATATCTTGTTGACACACAGTTTAATTTAGCACTTTTGTCCTAAAATACGTTTGGTTGAATTTGACAGCTGAGATTAAGGTGGTACAACAGCACATGAACTAATCACATGAGATTGGCAATATGTAATAGACAAACTGTCTTTTCTTAACATGTTTCAAAACCAAAACAGGAGCCCAGCAGTCATTGGGCCAAGTCAATTGATCTGCAAATCAGACAGATCACTAGGGTGTATCCTAATTGTTATTTGTGTTCACTATTAAGGCAATTACTTAAGCATTCTGTGTTCCTATACCTCTCTCCTATACCTCTTTTTCCTTCAGGACTGAAGAAGGGTAATACCCAAAACGTTGACTGCTCCTTTCCTGCTTGTTGTGTTCTTCCAGCCTCCTGTTTGTCAAACCAATGTGGTTGGCTCTTAAACTCCCTCTGAATTGGCCTGGCAGTTCAAGCAAAATTGAGTGGAGATGTTGAGTTAGAAAAATAGGCTGGGACTTTTTTCACTGGAGTGTTGGAGGTTTTAGGGGTGACCTTATAGATGTTTATAAAATCATGAGGGGCATAGATACGGTGAACAGCAAAGGTATTTTCCCTGGGGTGGGGGGGTTCAAAACAAGGGGGCATTCATTTAACGTGAGAGGAGAAAAATCTTAAAAAGGACACGAACGGCAAATTTTTTACACAGAGAGTGGTTTGTGTGTGGAATGAACTGCCAGAGGAAGTGGTGGATGCAGGTACAGTTACAATGGTTAAAAGACATTTGGATAAGTACATGAATAGGAAAGGTTTAGAGGGATATGGGCCAAACGCAGGCAAGTGGGACTAGTTTAGTTTGGGAACATGGTCAGCATGGACTAGTTGGATCGAAGGGTCTGTTTCCATGCTATATGACTTTATGACTCTCTATGATTCTAATGGAACCCAGTGACACCCACATCCCATGAAGGAGAAGAAAAGGTTTTTTCAAGACCTGAGCTAACTTCTCTTTAGCTGAATCAGAGACAGTTGGAACTGCAGATGCTGGTGAATCCGAGACAACAAGGTGCAGGGCTGGATGAACACAGCAGGCCAAGCAGCATCATAGGAGCAGAGAGGCTGACGTTTCGGGTCTAGACCCTTCATCAGAAAAGGGGGAGGGGAAGGGGGTTCTGAAATA
>NC_063344.1:10601622-10641941 GCF_021869965.1 Rhincodon typus | reverse complement strand
TGCTGCCAGACCTGTTGAGTTTCTACAGTATTCTATATGTTTGTTTCATTTGTGAATATGTTGGGATCAAAGGTTTTTAAGGTTTTAGATTAAAAAGAACATCCTTAGCCACTGAAATGTAGCAGCCAATTTGCACATAGCAACCAGAGCAACTAGGGAGAGATAGGAAATAAATCCAGTTCTGAAGAAGGGTCACTCTACCCAAAGCGTTAACTCTGCTTTCTCTCCATGGATGTTGCCAGACCTGCTGAATTTGTCCTGCAATTTCTGATTGTATTAATGATGTTGGATATTGACCAGGACACCAGAGCGACCATCTACAAAAACCAGCAACACCCAAATCTTTGAAATTATTTTCAAGGGCACCACTTATAATGGATCTTGGGATTCATCCAGTTACGAGATTGCAGAGACACCATCTACCCTGAAATTTCTAACTTTGCTCTTGTTTTCTTGGAATTGGATTGCTTTCTGAATAGCAGACGGTTTTCCCTCTTTCAAACCAATATCAATCCAAATGTAAAAACTAAGTTTTGTCTTTTAAATGTTCTATGTTTGAAATCCCTTCATTGCAGGCCACATTATATGAGGCAATGACCATCGCCAATCAGAGAAAATGTCACCATCCCCCCTGGACATTCAATAGCATTATCATTACAGATTCTACCTGCCCCCCTCCCCACCCTTGAGGGTCACACATTGACCCAGACCTGAACTGAACCAATACTACAAAGTACCAGGACTATCAATACTACAAAGGCAGGGTCTTAGGCTGGGAATTCTAAGGATCAATAACTTACCACCTGGCTCCCCGTAGCCTGACAACCATTTACAAAGCACAAGTCGGAACTGTGATGGAATACTCCACACTTGCTTGATGAGTGAGACTCCAACAGCACACAAGAAGCACCACATCCACTACCTTAAACATTCATTCATTCCCCTCCGTAACAAATGCACAGTAGCAAGAGTATGTACAGTATACACAAAGTCGGCTGCAGCAACTCACCCAGGTGACTTTGTCACCTGGAAAGACAGGAGCAGCAGATGCATTGGAACACCACCAGCTGCAATTAAAACAGAAAGTGCTGGAGAAACTCAGGAATTCTGGTAACATCTGCAGAGAAAAAGGTAGAGTTAACATTTCGAGACCAAACATGACCATTCTTCAATGGTCTATAAATCTAAGCTTATCCAAAATTCTGCTGCCTATGTCCTAACATGCACTGAGTCCCATTTACTCATTGTCGCTGCGCATAGTCACTGATTTACTTTGGCTTACAGTCTGCAACACCCGCATTTTAACATTCTCATCCTTTTTTTTTAAATCCACCCAAGGTCCCACCCTTCCATGTCTCTGTAATCTCCGCTGGTTTTACAGCACTCTTGAGATATCCACAATCCTCCAATGCTGGCCTCTTGTGGATCCCTGATTTTAATTACTCCACCAGCGGTGGCAGTATAGCTTTGAGGTGCCTCAGCACTAAGCCCTTCATTAAGTCATCCTCTCATCTACCTGTCTCTCCTCCTTCAAGACACTCCTTAAAACTTAACTTTTCGATTAAACTTTTTTGCTCCGTTGTGGTCTGTCAGACATTTACTGAATATGGGGAGCTGCCAGGAAAGTGGAGCTGATGCCAAAGATCAGCCATAGTGTTATTGAATCGTTGTATAATCTACTCTGACTCCAATCCCTCATGTTGCCCTCGGTGACCTAACTATGAGGCTCTGAACTGAATATTGTTCCCCAATCTCCTGTGAAATGTTTTGAGATGTTGTACCAGATTAAAGACACTAAATAGATACTAGCTTTAGAACGTAGGACATAGAACAGTACAGCATAGTACAGGTCCTTCGGCCCATGATGTTGTGCTGACCTATTATCCTACTAAGATCAATCTACCCTGCATACCCTACATTTCACCATCCTCCATGTGCCTATCCAAGAGTCGCTTAAAAGTCTCGAATGCCACGCCCACCACTCTCTGTGTAAAGAACCTACCTCTGACATCTCCACTATACCGTCCTCCAATTACCTTAAAATTACGCCCCCTCGTAATAGTCATTTCCGCTGTGGGAAAAAGTCTCTGAATATCCACTCTATCTATGCCTCTCATCATCTTGTAAACATCTATCAAGTCACCTCTCATCCTTCTTCGCTCCAATGAGAAAAGCCCTAGCTCCCTCAACTTTTCCTTATAAGACCTGCCCTCCAGTCCAGGCAGCATCCTGGCAAATCTCCACTGCACCCTCTCTAAAGCTTCCACATCTTTCCGAGAATGAGGTGACCAGAACTGAACACAATATTCCAAGTGTGGTCTAACCAGAATTTTATAGAGCTGCAGCATAACCTCACGCTCTTAAGCTCAATTCCCCTGCCAAGCTTTCTCCTGTTGTCAATGAAAGGTCAAAAGCAGCAGGCACTTGGGAAAAGTTTCAACTCCAAAGTTTGCCTCCAAGCGACATAAAATCCCAAGACTTCTTACTGGACTGCCCCAACAGTGCAAGCAGTTCAGGAAGGTGAGTCAAAACTAGCTTCTCAAGGCCGGCACAAGGACCCAAGTCTCGAGAATGAATAAGAAGAAAATACCTCAGAGGATTTGCTTGCCTCCAAATCCATCCACAGCTACTGGGAGGCTGAATGAAATCCCATGGGCGAATGTCTTCCTTCTGCTCTGTGACATTTCTGTGACTCTGTAATGAAGCAACCTCTGTTGGTAACAGTGTTTTAGGAACAGTTCTCTGCAAAGGGTGTCTTGCATTTTGAATAAATGGAAACAGCAGCAGCAAATAATGCAACCATGGTAACTTCATTATGAAAAGTAAATAAAGAAACAATGTTAAAATAACTTGGAACAATAAGAATCAACCTCTGAAAGCTAGGGCAATAAATCTCAGAGGCACCAATTTTAAACAGCACTAAGGGAACAATTGGATAGGGTCAGAACTTTTATTATGAGAATAAATTACTTAAGAAAGAAGGTCATCCATGCCCTCTGAAAATGCCTGCAACATGTCCAAATATTTGTAAGCCACTGAATTCCAAGACCTCGTTTTCTCAATTCAGCAAGGTCGTTAAACAGTAATTGTACAGCATCTTGGTGTCGAAACAACAAATGCTGGAGACCACAGTGGGTCAGACAGCATCCATGGAGAGAGGGCAAACTAATGTTTCGAGTTATCCAGCTTGCTCTCTCTCTCCATGGATGCTGCCTGACCCGCTGTGATCTCCAGCATTTGTTGTTTTCAGTGCAGATTCCAGCATCTGCAGTAATTTGGTCCTATATCTAGGTATCAACCTTAGGCAGCTTTGCAAGCCTGTGGTAAGCACTTGCTTATGAGAGGTCCCCAAAGTCACACTTCACGATCAGAGTAAAGTTCTTACTTACACATTGCCGACCTTAGCGACGCTGATAAATTGGGCAGGATGCTGCCAAAATCTCTCGATCGAGAGCTCGGGGAGAAACTGGAAGCTGGAGGAGAAATGGGTTTGAACTCCCTAAGTCAGTAAGCAAAGGAAAAAAAATGAATTAGAAGATTGCTTCTGAAGCACTCATCAATGTCAGGGTTGTGATGTAGCATAGAAGAAAGTAGCAAGCTGAGAATTTATTAGGTGTGTCTTTCCTGAGGTCTCTCCATTGCACTTTTCACCTCCTAGTTGAACGAGATGATAATAAAAAAACCTTATTAAACAGGAGGTAAGAGCGTACTTTGAGACTGATTTAGCTATTGGCTATTTTCCCAGTGGTACCAGATACTCCACTGCTGACCTTGAAACAAAGGCAAAAGTTGAACATAATGGGTAGAAGCTTACAGGGGCCCCAGTGACATAGTCTACAGAGAGACTTGTCGCAGAGTCATATGAGAACTCTGGAGAAGCCTATCTCAATGTTTGGAGCGTATTGTGCCATCGTTTCTGCTTTCACCAAAGTGCTAGGTGAGATTCTCACCAGAAGGAGTCAGGTTGCCAATTAAAGGTGTTCATAGCTTGTTTAAGCACCTTATCAATTTCCAGCTTCGCATTTGAACAAATATGGTGAATGAGCTTGATGTCGAGAATTCTCAACATGGAAGTCAGAGCGCGTTCCTGGAGTCTTTTGCTCACTGCCTCCTCCAAAGGACATCCATTTTGCTCAGCAGTGAAATGCATCTCAAGACACGACCCATGGATACCAACCACATGCATCCATAGACACAGCATCCTACATGTACCAGTCTGGAACAACTCCCGTCATATGTCTCCAATCCACTTACCGGATGTTTCTGCACTTCAATGCTGTAAGTCTCTCGGCCTGGTGGGTGGTCTCTCGGCAGCTCATGGTGGTCTTTTGACCCAGCGTGGCATCAGGATGGACTTGTAGACTCAAGGTGATTCCAAAGCAGTCTCCCGGCTTGAGACTCTCGAGGTGAAGTCTGGTGGGGTCTGGAGTCAAGGTCTGGTTCAGATTAGAGAGTAGGTCCTGGCATGGACTGGGTTGGAAGGATTGTTTCTCTGAACTTTTTATTTCTCTATTTTTGAATTTATTCCCACAATCTGTAATGCTGAACATTTTATTTGTTTGTCGTTCTAATTTTTTTCTGCTAAGAACTTGCACTGAAGAACCTGTACCCAGGTACCTTGTTCCTAAGATGGCGCCACAAGTGGCAACTTGTAAACTTTTCACTGTACTCATTTGAGTACATGTGACAATAAAGCTAATTCAATTAAATTCAATTCACAGCACAATGGGGACTCTCATTGTAATGCTGCAGCAAGGACATTCAGGGACATGCACCCAGGACATGGACTGACTCAGGCTGCACCTCTGGGCTGTTTGCTTGCTCTCATTGTGTTCACTCACTCTGCACCTTGTTTTCCTCCTGGAACGTGAGCGAGACAGGTATTAAGGGAGATGGCAGTGGGTGGCACAGTTAGTACAGTTGGTGCAGGTAGGGAGATGTCCCAAGTGAGTGTGTAGGCAGCACAGATGGCACGCAGAGTTAGTGGTGCCAGGATGAGGATGAGTGAGAGTGGGCAATAGTGAGTGTGGCAGAGCATGAGCCACGGTACAAGAGCAGGGATAGAGTGAGTGTGAGTGATTGGAAAGAAGATAGCGACACTTACCCTGGCAGGGTGGAGAAGGTCATTGACCTTCTCCTGCACTGCTGGCCATTTCTCCAGGTAGCTGAGACTGATTCTTGGAGCAGGCTGGCATGGTCTGGTGTCATGGCGCCCTGTGCTGGCGCTGGAGGAAGAGGATGTTCTGCCTGTGCCCCACCTCACCCAGGACTTGCCCACAGAGCGGGAGGGAAACAGGACAGCTCTGGACTGACATTCTGGGTGCACAATGGCTTTTGAAAGGCAGCGTTGGGGCAAGGAGTGCCTGTCAATTCTGTGATATCCTGGGAAATATTCTGGGAAATGTCTCGTGCTGAGATGGGGGCTAGAATCAGATGAGAGTGATGCTGTAGGAACAGGACAGGTAGTTAATTAGGCGAGATTGCTAAGATACGGCGAGAAATCTTGCTAGGCCTCACGGTGAAAACCCTTCCAAAACCTGACACCATTAATCCTTCATCCCACTGCTTTTTATCTCTTAACGCTCAATGACCACAAGTAACTACCTTCCAGCAGAAAAGGTACCTCATTAAGCTGTTCCTTTCAGTGTCCCATTCACATGGTTGTCTGAGATAACAAGGTGTAGAGCTGGATGAACACAGCAGGCCAAGCAGCATCAGAGGAGCAGGAAGGCTGACGTTTCGGGCCTAGACCCTTCGTCTAATGGTTATCTGCCTGAATTGTTAAATTTCTAAAATATCTGGAAACAAGCTGTCAAATATATTATTTGCAATTGTTTGTCTAAGAAGTGGGAGCAGAGGGTCGGTGTGAGGCAGAGTGGGCAAGGAAAAGGCTGCCTTCTATCTGTGATGTGTTGAAAGCTAAGCTCTTCCTCTAAGATGTGATTAGGTCAAAACTCTTGCCATCCCTTTTCCTGATGGTATATTTGTCCAAACTGCCCTTTTCCTTTTTGTCACTGGGGAGATTATTCTACAGAGAGCCAGCATGGATTTAATACATTGAATGGCCCCTGTTCTGCGCTGTGAAAACTCTGTGACTATACCTCAGCTCTCCCTTTTCTGAATGGCCTATCTAAGCTGGTGCATTCCTGGATACTGGGATAGGTAGGAAGTGGGGGAGGTGGGGGATGAGGTGATCTCCCTGGAATTTTTTGATTCCACAAAGAAGACCAGTGCACCGTCAATGCATTTCTTAACTTTTTTTGTTAGGGACTGTAAATATTTCAAACTATTGTGGCAGGCAGTTTGGGGGTTGGGGAACTCCACAAGTGTGAAAGAAATATGAGCACTCATTTGTATAACACTCCCACGCTGAACAGTCCATTGAACAACAAATGTTAACGGCTTCGACAGCAATGATCGCCGGAACAATGCCTTCAATTCTCTGGTAAACCACCGTGATGCAGCATTTCCCTTCACAAAATGCTGTAACTTCCCTCACTCTCTGAAGAAGTGAAACTTCATGATGTGGGAGTGGGCAAAGAAAGAGATCAGTTATACAGAAGCGGATGACATTTCCACGGTTCAATTATGTCACTGCAATTCCTCACTATCGTTTCTGAATAACTAATGTTTTCGATTTAATCTATTGTCAGTCTGCTCTACATTTCTGCCTCGCATCGTGTATTCTTGATTTGGGCTCTGAGGGGGTCTCCTGTTACATCAGTCGGTGGGTGGTTCATCTGACCTCACCTGGTGCACTGACCACAAGGATTTCTGGTGTTTGCCAGAAGGAATGTGGATTTTCAACCCCTGTGGTTTCGACATCTGTCCCAAACCATTCGATGTGGAACTGCCTACAACTATTAACATTGCAGCCAGGATCCCCTGGGGCGAATGTTGTGAACCAGCTGTTTCCCTGTTAAGCCAACAATGAAGAGGGTCTATAATGAGGTTCTGTCTTTGCCCTTGTGGTGTCACGTAGAGAGTAACCTGAGAAGAACAGGACGAGGGACAAGTGAGGTAAATGTCCCAATGGAAAGGTACATTTTTTTTTTAAAAAAAAGGACGTAATTGTACTTTCAGGGAATTTCAGAGATCGCTCATTAGGGGGAGGGAGGGGAATTTAGGCATTTTGACTTCCCAACATAAAGCTGGACATTTTTGAAGAAGGGTAATGTTGGACTTTAAGACATTAAATGTGCTCCTGTTTCCTTGATACTGCTTCTTGCAGCATTCTCCGTTTTTATTTCAG
This sequence comes from Rhincodon typus, assembly GCF_021869965.1. Lineage (NCBI taxonomy): Eukaryota > Metazoa > Chordata > Chondrichthyes > Orectolobiformes > Rhincodontidae > Rhincodon > Rhincodon typus. The sequence goes on along the minus strand of NC_063344.1, from coordinate 10,634,689 downwards.
ATCTTGAGTATTTTGCTTTCATTTCAGATCTGGGAGCTAATCCCTACAGTATTACAATATTCAATAATGTCTCTCTTTCAATTTTGATACACCAAAATGACAATGGGGACAAAATAGCAGGAGGAAATACTCGAGGTACCTGGATTACTTTTACTATGACAAACTTCAATGTTAAATTTAATTTTTGAGAGGTTGAATAGGCAAAGGCTCTTTAATAAAAGCCAAATATTGTGGATATTGGAAATCTGAAACAAACACAGAGAATGCTGGAGAAACTCAGCAGGTCTGGCAGCATCTGTGGAGGGAGACAAAGAGTCTGTGGTTCGAATCTGGTACCAGTCTTCTTTAGAACTGATTTGCGCTGGTAGAGAAATTTAAGGACAGAGCATTCTTGAGCTGGTCTGATCTTTTAAGGGGAAGCTGGATAAACAGTGGGAAGCTGAGGGCTGTCAAGAGACCTCAGGGCATTGATTTTGGATTGTGCTAGCAATAGTCCAATCGGCCAAATGACCTTCTTCAATACTGAAACCTGCTGAATCTGCCTGGTTTCAGTTAGATGCATCAACCAGCCAAGTGCGCTGGAAAACAATTGTTATTTCTCATTGAAATTTTAAGTTGAAAAATAACTGAGCAATTCTCAGAAATTCAGAAGTCACTTCTGACATAATGAAATAATGAACTTTAAAATATATAATTGAACATTTTATTAATTAAGCCGCTATAAGTTATAGTACATTCCAGGCAAAGTTGACAAGTTAGTCCTCACCTATCAAAATTAAAGAGATAGACCTAAATCATCGGGTTGAAGGGTATAGTTTATACTGGAAACAAAGCAAAAACTTAAAAATATTGAACTGGCAACTTGCCTTCTTTGACATTTCTGAACCAGAATTCCTTGTACTGGGGAGTTCCTTTACATAAACTGTGTCAAATTCATCCAATCTCAAATGATACACTCCATCCAACCCATTGTGCCTGTTCTTTGTAAAGCTTTTTTATATTGATTTCTCCTCCATAGTTGAATCCTGACTTTACATTAACCCTTTCTCTGCTGGACCTGTTTTTTGGTTCGCTCTTGGATTAAACAGTACAGTATCTTCGAATGAAGAAAGTCCCCAAGCAGAGGTTAGTGATGAACAAACCCCCGCAACATATTAAATGGAAGGCTTTATCTTTCTCGAGACATAGGGAAAGACATGAATTGTAGCTACCTGAAATTAAAGTGGGATATTCTGCGGGGCTATAAGGGAAGAACCAGGGAGAACAATGAGCTGTTTGTTACTGCAGAGAGCTTGCGCAGACACCATATGTTCAATCGCCTCCTGTTGTGTTATAACTTTCCATGATTCAATGTCCAGCAGGTCAATCAGCATCTTAAACCATAAAATCACAAGATATTAGAGCAGAAGTAGGCCATTGAGACCATCAAGTCTGCTGTGCCATTCAATAAAATCTTGGCTAGCCTGATCATCCTCAAGTTTACTTACGTAGTTTTTTCCTGTAACATTTGATTTCCTTACTGAATGGAAGTCTATCTCAGCCTGGAATATACTTAATAACTCAGCCTCAACAGATTACCTACTCTCTGAAAGAAGAAATTCCTCCTCATCTCTGTTTTAAATATGTAACCCCTCATTCTGAGTCCAGGTCCTTGACTCTACCACAAGGGGAAACAACCTTTCTGCATCTACCCTATCAAGTCCCATAAGAATCTTATACGTTTCAATAAAGTCACCTCTTATTTTTCTATATTCCAATGAGCCCAGGCACAAAACACTCAACCTCACCTGATAAGGAAGTCCCTTTACATCTGGTATCAGCCTTGTGAACCTTCTTTGAACTGCTTTCAATGCCAGTATATCTTTCCTTAAATAAAAAGGCCCAAAACTGTTAACAATATACCAGCTGTGGTGTGACTAATGTCTTATATAGCCTTGGCAAAACCTTCCTACTTTTATATTCCATTCCCTTTGAAACAAAGGCCAACATTCCGCTTGCCTTCCCTATTACCCACTGAACTTGGATGCTGGGTTTTTACAATTCATGGAGGGTGGCATGGTGGCTCAGTAGTTAGCACTGCTGCCTCACAGCGCTAGGGATCCGGGTTTGATTCCAGCCTCGGACGACTGCCTGCGTGGAGTTTGCGCATTCTCCCTGTGTCTGTGTAGGTTTCCTCCGGGTGCTCCAGTTTCTTCCCACAGTCCAAAGATGTGCAAGTTAGGTGGATTGGCCATGGGATATTACCCGGTACTGTACAGGGATTTGCAGGATAGGTGGATTAAACGTGGTAAATGTGAGGTTACAGGGATAGGGTTGGGGGCTGGGATCTGGGTAGCTCTTTAAAGGGTTAGTGCAGACTTAATGGCCTCTCTCTGCTCTGCAGATATTCTATGAATCCCTCTGCTCTATAGCTTTCACCAGTTAAATGATGTTCAGCTCCTCTATTCTTCCTGCTAAAGTGCATAACCTCATATTTCCCCACATTATTATCCATTTGCTTGAGTTTTTATCCACACGTTTCATCTGTGTATATCCTTTTGCAGGGTCTTTGTGGCATCTTCAGTGCTTGCCTTCAACTGAATTGAATTAGCTTAACACATGTACTCCAATGAGTACAGTGAAAAATTTACAAGTCGTCACTTATGGCGCCATCTTAGGTACAAAGGCACAGATTCTTAAGTACAAATTCTCAGGCAAAAAAAAATTAGAAAAATAAAGAAATCAGCATTACAGATTGTAGGAATAAATTAGAAAAATAGAGAAATGAAAAGTTCAGACTAACAGTTCTTCCACAATAATATAACAAAAAAAAAGAGAAATTTAGAAACGAGAATTTAAGACAATGTCCACTTTAAGACAATGCCTTTACATTTGTGTTATCCGCAAACCTGAAAAAGAAAGTCACGTTCCTGTCTATGTGTCAACCTGCAGCAGGAATGCATCATGGGAGGTGGTTGGGTGGATCTTCTCTGAAACAAATTGTGAACCAACTGGGATCTGATATCACCATTCATGACCATTTCTCTTTCTGGTGTTAATGTACAAGAATTTTTTAAACTGGAGCATGGACTTCTGACTTTGTTCGCAAAACCAAAATGTCAATGAAGAACTTTTGTAATCTGCTGTTCATCTCTCTTTTACTCTTTATTGAGTTCACAGCCTCACTGCTGAAAGAGATAACGCAGTGTGGAGCCGGAGGAACACAGCAGGCCAGAAATCTGAAGAAGGGTCCCGACCTGAAACATCAGCTTTCCTGCTCCCCTGATGCTGCCTGGCCTGCTGTGTTCCTTCAGCTCCACACTGTGTTATCTCTGACTCCAGCATTGGCAGTTCTTATTATCTCTCACTGCTGAAAGATTTGAGTTCACCCCATCTTCCAGAATTCTCCCAAATACTATTTTGGCGTGGGTATTCTTCTGTAAAATAAGCAGTGCTCTTTTGGAGGAAGCTAAGCCCTGTAATGATCAGTTGATTATAGACTGATTTTATTGTAAATAGCATGAACAACAAATTTGTGTCATGATGTCTATTTGAATTTCCCAGGACAGCTGTACAAAAATATTTGGCTTTTCTTTCAAAGGTATGAATTACCCTCCCACATAAGTGGTAACTACATTGCACAGATTTACAGTAATTGCAAATGGAGCCAAACGAGAGTTTTTGTTTTGTTATTATGGTGGAGTTGTTGTGACCTGGAATGCCCTGCCTGAATGCCTGATGCAGATTCAGTAGTAAGACCCTAAAGGGAATTGGATGAAACTGAAAGTGGCAAGTATAGCAGGGCTGTGAGGAAAAAGCATGATGTGGAGGTGCCGGTGTTGGACTGGGATGGACAAGGTCAGAAATCCCACGACTCCAGGTTATAGTCCAACAGTTTTATTTGAAAACACAAGCTTTTGGAGCCTCAGTTCTACTTCAGGTGTTAGTATTACTACTGGTGCTTTTCTAAGAACTAGCACAAGGGGCCAAATAGCCTCTGCCCGTGCTGTTAGATTCGATCGGTACCATCTTCTGCTCCTGGAGTTGGTAAACTTGGAGGCTGGAAGGGCATATGGAATGGTGGTGATCCCAAACCTTCTTGATTTCACCAGAATTAGGTTCTGTGTGGGATGGTCCATGGCCATAGTCCTTCATCCTAGAGCATTGTAAGAGATGGCTACATAGATAGTGGATACACTAGTGATCATCTTTCACAATTCTACTAATTCCGCAATGGTGCCTGTGGATTGAAAGGTTTTCAAATATAAATTTACTATTTAGGAGAGGAGAAAGAGAGAAAACAGCAAACTTTTAGCCTGATGTCAATGGTATGGAAGTACTAGAATTTATCATCAAGGAAGATATTAAGGCTCATAAAAGGTTCTTTTTCCAATTTCCTTTAATCTGTTAAATCTAGTTACCTTTTAAGTCGGAGGATAATTCATATATTTAGAAGAAAAACTCTAAGTTTTGTACACAAAGGATGTACTAGAATCTATCATGAAGGATATGATAAAAACCGAAGGATCTGTGGATGCCGTAAATCAGAAACAAAAACAGAAATTGCTGGAAAAGCTCAGTAGGCCTGGCGGCATCTGTGAAGAGAAATCAGAGCTAATGTTTTGGGTCTGGTGACCCTTCCTCATATGATTCCTGGATATTCAGAAAATAATTGTTTGACTGGATAGAGTCGACACAACACCCTGTGCCGCTACCCCTCCTCCGTTGTCTCGCTGCCATTTGCGATGGACCCACCCTTGTAGAAGTCACCGCTCTTTGGGCACCATCACTTTGCCACGCTGCCCCCACACTTGCCCCGCAACCAGGAGTCCCCGTCCCTGGCCTACCTCGACCGCTACCAGGCTTCACTGCCTGGCCACACTGCTGCTTAACCAAGAGTCCAGCTGTGGCCGCCCTCCTCCGAGATGTCGCCTTGTCAGCACCGCCATCTTGAAGAGCCTGCTGCTGCTGCCTCCAGTGGCCAGGAGGTGCCATGCCCTGAGCAGCTGCCGTCTCTGACCGCCACTCCGTGCACGGCCCGCTCTCGCTGCCAGGCCGATGCTGCCGACCAACCCACCAAAGAAAAGAAAAACAAAAGAAAAGAAGACATGAAAGAGGAAGAGCAGAAGCAAAAAGAAAGGCAGAGTACTTTAAGAAGGCAGCTCTCCCCACCTTCTCAAGGACCACCAGGGATGGACAAGAAATGCTGGCTCAGCTAGTGACGCCCAGAACGCATGACTGAATGAAAGAAAGGGACCTGGGTGTCCTCGTTCATAAGCCCAAAAAAAAGTCTTCACCCCAAGAGTTGTGAGCCTGAGGGACTTGCAACCACCGGAAGCAATCGAGGCCAAACCATTGTGAGATTTCAAGAAACAGTCGGATATAACTCTTGGTGCTAAAAGGGCCAAAGGATATGGGTGAAATGTGGAATAGACTATTGAGTAAGATGACCATAGATGGCACAAGCTTGAAGGGCCGAATGGCCTACTGCTGCTCCTATTTTCTATGTCTTTGTGATTCTATTTACAGTGAGCATAAAGGCTCAGCAAGCAATTCAGAAAGCAAATGGTGTGTTCACCTTTATTAGAGGAGGATTTGAGTACAGGGGCAAAAATGTTTTGTTTCAATGATATAGAATGTTGGTGAGAATGCACCCGGGAGTGTTGGTCCACTCACCTAAAAAAGGATATTCTCGCCATAAAGGGAGTGCAGCAGAGATTTGACAGAATGATTCCTGGAATGGTGGAACTGTGCTATGAGGAGCCTGGGCTAGTGTCTGCTGGCATTAAGAAGAATGGGAGGTGACCTCATAGAACCATTGCAAAACTCTTGAAAGGATGAACACAGTAGATGCAGATGTTTCCCCTGGCTGTGTTTTCTAGAAGCTAGTATCTGTATAAGAGGAAGGCCATTTAGGACCGAAAAGAGGAAGAACCTCTCCACTCAGAGGATGGTGAATCTCTGGAAGTCTCCACCTCGGGGAACTTTGGGGCCTCAGTCATTTAGTAAGCGCAAGGCAAAAATCAATAGATTTCTAGTTACTAACAACATCAAGGGATATGGGGATAGTATGTGAATATGGCATTGATTACCGGTGATGAAGAATGGCCCAGCAGGCTCAAAGGGCAGAATGGCCTATTCCTGCTCCTATGTTCCTCTTGTCAACCTTCCTGAGTCATCCTGCCAAACCTTAAAATCCTCAGCACGTTGCTGCTTGGATTTACCTAGCTGCAGTGGCAATATCGCTGTCATAGTTTCAGCCATTGCTGCCAGAATGTGGTATTCTGGTTTGGGTATTTACCATCTCCAATTCTCTTTTCTCTCAGCTGAAGCTAGGGCCTATCTAATAATCCGCTGTAGAGGTATGGGGTCTACAACAGGAATAGGGGTCTACAATAGGAATAGGGGTTACAGTAGGAATAGGGGTCTACAGTAAGAATAGGGCTACAGTAAGAATAGGGATTACAATAGAAATAGGGGCTACAATAGGAATAGGGGCTACAGTAGGAATAGGGATCTACAATAGGACTAGGGGTTACAATAGGTATAGTGGTCTACAATAGGAATAGGGGCTACAGTAGGAATAGGGGTTTACAATAGGAATAAGGGTCTACCGTAGGAATAAGGGTTACAGTAGGAGTAGGGTGTACAATGGGAATAGGGGCTACAATAGGAATAGGGGCTACAATAGGAAAAGGGGTCTACAATAGGAATAGGGGCTACAGCAGGAATAGGGGGCTACAGTATAAATTGGGGTTACAAGAGTAATAGGGGGCTACAGTAGGCATAGGAGTCTACAAAAGGAATAGGGACTACAGTAGGAAGAGGGGTCTATAGTAGGAATAGGGGTTACAACAAAAATGGAGACTGCAAGGGGAAATGACAGCATAGTGGTATTATCGCTTGACTGTTAATCCAGAGACCCAGGTAATGTTCTGGGGACCTGGGCTCTAATCCTGCCATGGTACATGCTGGAATTTGAATTCAATAAGAATCTGGAATTAAGAGTCTAATGAGATCATGAGTCCATTGTCAATTGTTGGTAAAACCCATCCAGTTCAATAATGTCCTTGAAGGAAACTGCCAACCTTACCTTGTCTGGCCTACATGTGACTCCAGAACTACAGTAATCCTGACTTTTAACTGCCTTCTGGGGAATTAGGGATGGGCAATAAATGCTGACCTAGTCAACAACACACTCATTCTGTGAATGGATAAACAAAACAGGAGTGGAGTCTGTAGCAGGAATTGGGGGCTGCAGTTACAATGGCTTTTGTTTCCTTTATTCACTGCCTAGCCAGTGATGCCCTTATCCTGTGAGTGAATAAAGGAAACAAAAGCCATTGTAACTGCAGCCCCCAATTCCTGCTACAGACTCCACTCCTGTTTTGTTTATCCATTCACAGAATGAATGTGTTGTTGACTAGGTCAGCATTTATTGCCCATCCCTAATTGCCCAGAGAGCAGTTAAGAGCCAACCACATTGCTGTGGGTCTAGGGTCACATGTAGGCCAGACCAGGTAAGGATGGCAGTTTCCTTCCCTAAACGACATTCGTGAACCAGATGGGTTTTTCCAACAATCAGCAATGAATTCACGGTCATCATTAGATTCTTAATTCCAGATATTTATTGAATTCAAATTCCACCATCTGCCATGGTGGGATTCAAACCCGGGTCCCCAGAAGATTATCTGGGTCTCTGGATTAACAGCCAACGATAATACCACGAGGCCATCGCCTCCCACACTGGCAGCATGGGCCTGCATCATGACAGACAGGTGCAGCAGAGGCTGTGGAAAGGGCAGGCAGTGTCCAATGACATCTTCTGCCAACCGAGAGACAAATGCCTCTTTGATGCCAATGGGCAAGGCAGTCACTGCAACCAGCAGTTTGGCGCATTTATCCATCTACACTGTTCTGTATTCTGACCCATCAAGCTCCTTATCCAAGTCCTCTGCTGTGTAACTCACTTGCAACCCCACTGTCCTGTGAGCTGGCACATGAATTACCTTGTGGCCCTGTGCCCAGATGAGCTGGTCCTGAGGTAATGCTGGCCTGCATGCTGTGTGCAGTCTGAGCTGGTGGCTGCAAATTTCAAAGCAACTCATTGACTACATCATTAATGCTGTGCATTTGCTCTCCCTCTTCTTTTCCTTTCTCTCTTCTTCTGAGCTACTGGGTCTGGACGGGAAGTATTTGTCTGTCTGTAAACAAGAAATCAGAGGGGGAAGTTAACTGTGGGGACGGGTAAGTGGATTGCATAACAAAAAGTCATACCAGCAACAGCTCAACCTTCACACGAGATAGCATTGTACTGAGAGCTCTCAGTGATGCCAGACACCACAACTCCATTTTTAAAAATTTATTCACGCGATGAGGGCACCTTTGGCTAGGCCAGTATTTATTGTCCATCCCTAATTGTCCTGAGGGCAGTTAAGAGTCAACCACATTGCTGTGGGTCTAGGGTCACATGTAGGCCAGATCAGGTAAGGATGGCAGTTTCTTTCCCTAAAGGAGATTAGTGAACCAGATGGGTTTTTCCTGACAATTGACAATGGATTCATGGTCATCACTAGACTCTAATTCCAGATTTTTATTGAATTTAAATTACACCATCTGCCATGGCAGGATTCAAACACAGGTCCCCATAACATTACTCAGAGATAGTAAGAATTGCAGATGCTGGAGTCAGAGATAACACAGTGTGGAGCTGGAGAAGCACAGCAGGCCCGGCAGCATCAGAGAAGCAGGAAAGTTGACGTTTCGGGTCTGGACCCTTCTTTTTCTGAAGAAAGGTCCCGACCCAAAACGTCAACATTCCTGCTCCTCTGACTGAGGTGTATAAGATTATGAGGGACACGGACAGGATGGATAGAAAGCAGCTGGTCCCCTTAGCTAAAGGATCAATAAGAAAGGGGCATAATTTTAAGGTGAAAGGCAGGAGATTTAGGGGGTTTTGAGGAAAGATTCTTTCACACAGAGAGTGGTGGGGTCTGGAATGCACTGCCTGTGAGGGTGGTTGAGGCAGAGAACCTCACAACCTTTAAACAGCTACTTGGATGAGCATTTGAAGTGACATAACATTCAAAGCTTGGAACAAGGCTGGAAAATGGGACTAGTGTGGATTTAGAGTAGTCTTTTGTCATTGCACAGTCTATTGGAAATCTACTGTACCAATATTGCAATGTTCCAATGTGACAGGTCCAGACAAATCTCACTGTCCAATGTGATCTACTTATTTGCTGTAAATGAAAAGAATCTGTCATCTCGCTTGGAGGTAGATTCAACTTGGATAAAGTTTTCATCGTCTGGCCTAGGACTGAACCTAAGCCAGATGGGGAATCGAGGACTTACAAGGTGAAGGGATAGTTTTAGAAAAGGAGGTCTTCAGTATGTCCTCTGCAGTGAGCATTCATCTCCCCGACATCCCTGTTCTGTTCTTCTCTTCTATATAATTCTGTGAAACTGGATAAATAAAAAGTTGAAAGATAGTCTTGCATTTATTCAGTCCTGGCCATAATCACTGGATGTGAAATACTTGAAAGAGTCTGTGGGTGAAGAGCAAGGGTTTGGGATTAACTCCGACAGAGGGGCAGCTCAGACGCAATTCTTTTTCTATTTTTCTCTCTTCCTTTTGTCTTTTATGTTTCTTTTCGTCTTTCTTTTTGCCTTCATCCTGAATTCCCGGCCTCTTCACTGATCCGGTAAGGGCTGTTCCCGGCCTGGATTAGCGATCTCTCGGCCCAGTGTGACTTCTGGCCTTGAGATGACTCAAGGCCCAGTGAGGACTAGAGGCAAGGTGCCAGTATGGATTGAATTGAAGAACTTTATATTTCTCTGTTTTTCTAATTTATTCCTACAATCTGTAATGTTGGACTTTTTATTTCTTTTCTTGCCTAAGAACTCGTACTGAAGAAGCTGTACCCCGGTGCCTTGTACCTAAGATGACGCTGTAAGTGGCGACTTGTAAACTTTTCACTGTACTCATGTCAATTCATGTGACAATAAAGCTAATTTAATTCATAAAGCTAATTCAATTGGACTAAGTGATGTCCTTCTATGCTGATCTATTTCCCACCTCTTCATCTACAAACTTAAACAGGATACTGTTGTGTACCACCTGCATGAGGACTGCTCATTTGCCAGCTGTGACGGGGCAAGGTCTTAGCTCTGTTTACGTTGCCTTATAATGTATTGAGCTTTTACAATAGGCACAGTGCCAGGAGAGCTGTGGTGATTAGACAGGAAGGACATTCCTGGGCTCCTGACTCATTTTCCTCTTCTATGTCCTGTCCTTAATGTACACACACATGCACTTCTCTGCAGGGCTCACAGAATATCATTGAGAGCTGGAAGACTGAAGGATGTCTTCATTTCTTGTCATAGTGAAATCAAGTCTACTTGCCCGTTTTGGTAAACCCAGTTGTGGTGATCATCAGCGCAAGCCAGTGGATCTGGGGCTTTCCCTGTGGCAAACACATGGAACCACCTCTGTAGAAACTTCAGTCAGGCTTGTCTCCCATCTTGAGTATAGTCATAATCCCGTCATCCCTGTAGTCCCCCTTTCTACTTCCAGTTGAGGTTATGCCTTGTTTGAGGTTGTGTCCCTCACCATGCTTCAGAATTTCAGTGCACCATACCTCTGTCAAAAAGCAGCAATTTAATAGGCAGTAGCACAGCGTGAAACTCACTACATTTAGAGCAAATGATGGCTTGAAAGAGCATTGGACGCGGCAACACCAATGACATGTGTACAGTTTCTTCAGCGCTATCAAGATGGTCTATGGCCCAAACACTAGAGGCTCCTCCCTGCTCAAAGCTTATCAAGGACATGAGGGATGTGAATGCTCACTGCAGAGGGCATACTGAAAAACTCCTCAACTAAAACTCTCTCTTCACCTTGGACATCCTCAATTCCATTCCTTGATTCCCCATCTGGCTTAGCTTCAGTCCTAGCCCAGACATTGAAAACCTTATCTGACTTGAATCCAGCTCTAAGCGAGATGACAGGTTCTTTTCATTTACAGCAAATAAGTCGATCACATTAGACAGTGAGATTTGTCTAGACTTGTCACTCTGGAATATTGCAACATTGGTACAATAGATTTCCAATAGTACAGTGAGGACAGACAGCTCTGCTGGAGTCAGTGCAATGGCATCTTACCTCAAGCTAATGTACTCACTAAAGCTGGCAGCAGATAGCAGAGCCGAACCTCATGGTGGTTTTGTTTAAAATACTTCAATCAGATTCAAGAGGTCACACTCATTGGAAGGCCATCAGCTGAGTATTCTGTTGAGACTGGGGGACCGGAAATGATATTATTATAACAGTAAAATCTGACTGGATTTGTTTTGCATACCTCAAAATGGAGCTCCACTTCGACTAGTACATACACTATCAAACATTACTGTGTTTTTCCCGCACTGCGTTCAGTTCTGCTTGCACAGGGGTAGTCTAGTTTCTGTTGTGTGGGCCTAAGGAAAGTCCCAGTGAAGGTCAGATGCTTGCCAACAAGATAGAGAACAATGGGGCAGACAGTCAACTAGAAATCTGCCATTTCCATCACCTTCCCATTGATTGCTAGCTGACAGCATGGAACCCCTGGCAGGTAGCCTGGATAAAGTTTACACAGGCATTGCTCCTGACCCATCCATTAAAACTGAGTCTGAAAAATCTCGAGGGTGATGGGGTAGGGCAGGTCACACGGTGAAAATAAATATTGCACATATTTCTCATTTAACGCCTTTTTATTTTAAAGAATAAAATGTCTAGAATTATAAATTAACTCTCGCTTTTTTTTTTGCACCTCCTTGCACCATATCCAGGATTGGGCTGACAAGTGGCAAGTAACATTGTGCCACACTCATGCCAGGCAATGAGCATCTTCAATAAGAGACAATCTAACCACTGCCCCTTGATGTTCAATAGCGTTACCATCACTGAATCTCACACTACCAACATCCTAAGAGTTACTGTTGACCAGAAACTCAACTGGACTAGACATATATATACAGTGGTGACAAGAGCAGGTCAGAGGCTACTGCAGTGAGTAACTCACCCACTGACTCCTCAAACGCAGCCATCATCTACAAGGCACAAATCAAGAGTGTGATGGAATACTACCCCCTTGCCTGGATGGCTGCAGCTCCAACAACACTCGAGAAGCTCAACACCATCCAGGATGATTGGCACTACACCCACAAGCATCCACTCCCTCCACCACCGATGCTCAGTAGCAGCAGTGTGTACTATCTACAAGATGCACTGCAGAAATTCACCAAGACTCCTTAGACAGCACCATCCAAACCCATAATTATAGGAGATACATGGGAACACCACCAGTTGCAAGTTCCCCTTGAAGTCACTCACCATCCTGACTTGGAAATATAGTGCCATTCCTTCAGTGTCACTGGGACAAAATCTTGGAATTCCCTCCTGATAGCATTGTGGGTCAACTTACAGCACATGGAATCAAATGGTTCAAGAAGGCAACTCACTGCCACCTTCTCAAGGCAACTAGAAATGGGCAATAAATGCTGACTGAGCCAGTGATGCTCAAGTCTCATGAATGAATAATTGAAAATAAAACTGACCCATCTCCCAATAACAACCCAAAGCCAGCCTCTACAAAAAGATGAGAGATTCGCAGGGTCAAAGTTCGGTATGACACTTGGGCACAGACAACTTCCCTAAAGTATAAAACTTCTAAATCTTTTTACCCGGGCATGCACGTGCAGTGTTTAACATGGAACAAGGTCTGTACGCTGAAATAACTGTTTATATCTGTCAGCCAGGGCTCCCTGATTGTACCAGGTTAACAGCTCCAGTCAGGGAACTCATATTGTAGGCTGACTTTGTTACAATCATTACTTTCCAGGTTGCTGCAGAGTTCTGCACTTGTTCAGCTTACCAGCAACATTTCCAAAATTACTCTTCCTGGGCTTCCCTGTGCAGTGGCAGAAAGCTAAGAGGGAATTAATAGAAGTGCTTAAAAATTATGTGAGGCAGGGGACAGGGAAAAATAATTTCCTCTGATTAGTGTCATTGATTAATTGAAAATTGTTATGACTTGAATGGGGAGAAAGATTTGGAGAGGTGTATTTAAAACACAGAATGCTTTGTCACAGGTTGAGGGAGAGATCATTGGATTCAGTGTGGGATTAATATATGAAGCTGAAAAGCTTCAGTGAGAGTGCGGTGCATTGGGTACTGTTTTGGATTGCTGGAAGGACAGAGAAAGAGAGAGAAAGGTACATTGGTTAAGTGACTGGGAAAAGTAAATAATATGGTAAAATGTGAACTTGTCAACTTTAGCAGGAAAGAATAGAAAAGTAACATATAATTGAATGGATGTGGAGTCTCCGAAAGCTTGTGTTTTCGAGTAAACCTGCTGTTTTGTGACTTTTGACCTTATTGAATGGAGACAGACTGCAGAAGTCAAACTGTACAAGGGGATCAGAAAAGGTTGGTATGCAAGTGATTAGGAAAACAAATGGGTTGCTAGTATTTATTGCAAGGGGAATGGAATATAAAAGTGGGGAAGTGTAGCTTTTTTTAAGATTTATTCATTACTCATTCATGAGTAGTAGGTGTCACTGGCTAAGCCAGCAGTTGTTGCCCATCCCTATATGTCTTTGAGAAGATAGTGTTGAGCTATCTTCCTGAACCACTGTAGTCCATGTGGTCTAGGTAGATCCACAGTATGCTAGGAGGTACAGCAGCTGTGTAGGACCATCATTTGTTCATATCTTGTACACTGTATATAGTTTTGTTTTCCTTACTTAAGAAAGGATACAATCGCAAAAGCAGCTTTCAGAGAAGGCTCACACAACTGATTCCTTGGATGAAGGGATTATTTTATTGTGACAAGTTGAACAAGTACCTGTTAGAGTTTAGACGAATGAAATGTGACCTTACTAAAACACATAAGATTCTGGAGGAACTTGACAAGTTCAATGCTGGGAGAACATTTCCCTTTATTGGGGTGTCTAGAGATGGTTTAAAAATTAGGGATTACATATTTAAAGTGGAAAAAAATAGAATTTTCAGGGAGTGATTAGTCTGAAACTTGCTTAATGTGCAACAGAATTATTGAATTTTGAGTTATATAGAAGGGTCACTGGAGCTGAAATGTTAACTCTGCTTTCTCTCCACAGATACTGCTAGACCTGCTGAGTTTCTCTGACAATTTCTGGGTTTTTTTTGTTTCTAACTTTCTGCATTCACAGTTCTTTGGGACACCTTTCAGACAAAAAGTGAAGTTGAAGCTACAAGCAGATCAGACCTGATCAAATGGCAGAACAGACTCGAGGGGCCAAATGGCCTGCTCCTAGTGCCTGCCTTTTGTGGTGTTGTTAATATCAATGGCTCTATCACTCAGTGGTCTTCAGTCCAGGCAATGGCCTAGCGGTATCATTACTGGATTGTTAATCCACATACCTATGTAATGTTTTGGAGACGCAGTGTATAAAATGAGGTAAATTAATCTGTAGTGTGATTGAAATTGGCAGGTACGATGTTGTGAGTATCACAGATACGTGGTTGCAAGAGGATGAGGCTGCGAACTAAACATCCAAGGATACATGTCCTATTGAAAGGACAGGCAAATGGGCAGAAGGGGTGGTGTTGCCTTGTTAGTAAGAAATGAAATGAAATCGATAGAGTGATAAAGTCATGCAGATTAGAAACAGACCTAACATATAATACGTATAAATATACTCAATGACTTGATGTGCACAGTTCTCTGCGTTCCACAGATGCACCAGACTCTGCTGAAGAAATTCCTCCTTATCTCAGTTCAAAAGGGTTCCCTTCATTCTGAGGCTGTGCTCCCAGGTCCTAGTCTCTCCTACAATCTAGTGCTTGCTTAATCCCTTTCCCACTCTCTCAGCCCGAGTCCTCCCTATCCACTGGACTGCACTGTATGTAATTGACTGACTTCACAGCAGATTCACTGAAACCTTTCTGTCCTCTGGCTGCAGTGCAACAAAGTGGAAATTGCCGCATGGACGGGACTCCATCAATTTCATCCACTGCTGCCATTTTTTTTCAACATCCTGGGCTCTCTGTTATTGGACACTCATCAGTCTTTTTAACTGGAACCTCTGAATCTCCCACTTGCCAGTACAAACCCCATAGAAAACAAAATTCTAACCAGTTAGATCAGAACTCTTTGAAATGAAAGCCACAGAAAGTTTTCAGACCCAAACCCTTAGGAGATTACAGGTTGTAATGTAAGCAGAATCGATTTGACAATGGAATTATCTCAGTTTATAATTATTTTCATTTCACTGTCTGACAGTCTCAGTCTAATTCCTGTTGCTGACGGTAAAATATTTATTCAAAAATAAAAAAAAGTCTATCTGAATGTAAAAAATGAGCCAACAGTTTCTGCTCAGGAGTATAAATCAAGGAAGCTTACAACATCAACAGAGGCCCCCTATTCCAGGTCTTTCCCCAAAAACCCGCAAATGCTTCCTTCTCCAGGTATATAAGAAATTCCCTTTTGGTATTTGTTATTGAATCTATAAATGAAAAGTGTGGAAAAATACAGGAAACAGTCAATTTGTAAATAGCGAGTAGTGAGCCACAGAACCACATAACCTATTTTTATAGATGTGGATTGAGGGATAAATATTGACCAGAATAAGTTGGATGGGCTAGGCTTGGCTCCACAGGAGTGTAAAAGAGTGATTAAAAACCAAAAGAGCTGTGGATGCTGTAAATCAGGAACAAAAACAGAAATTACTGAAAAAGCTCAGCAGGTCTGGCCGCATCTATGAAGAAAAAAAATCAGAGTTAACATTTTTGGGTCCATTCTGAGGAAGTGTCACAGGACCTGAAACGTTAACTCTGATTTTTTCTTCACAGATGCTGCCAGACCTGCTGAGTTTTTCCAGCAACTGCTGTTTTTGTAAAAAAGTGAGGACTGACTTCAAAGAAGTATCTAATAGTCTCGGCAAGATGGATGTGGTCTTATGCGTCAGCCCAGAACTAGGGGGCGTTGCTTTATAATTAAGGGATAGTCTTTCAGGACAGAGATGTGGGAAAATTTTTCATCTCCGAAGGAACTTTAGAACTCCCTGCCTCAGAAGTGATGGAGATGGGGACTATTAAATATTTCTAAGACAGAGATAGATTGATTCTTAACAGGTAGTGGTAGGGAGGATTATTGGAAGATAAAATGGAAATGTGGAATTTGCAACACAAACAGAACAGCCATGAATCCATTGATTGGTGCAGCAGGCTTGAGGGGCCAAATGGTCTACTTCTGCTTGTTTTTATGTACACAGAAGAATCCAGGTGGAAAACTGCTCTGGTTTTCTTCAAATTAACACCAAACAACTTGTCACATGCCCCCTCAAGAAGACAAACAGAACCTTGGCTCAACATCTTATTTGGAAAAAGGCAATTCCAAACAATGTAACGTTCCCCCAGAAAGCACTGCAATATCAGCCTTGAGAAATTTCCAAGGTAGGATTTGAACAACAAACCTACTGACACAGAGACAGATTAGAATACTGTATAAACTGCTTGAAACTCTGTATGGTTGGAGAAATCTTCTAGTTGACCGTTTGAAATGGTCTTTCCATCAACGTAAACTAAAAATGTTTGAACGAAAGACCCTGTGCTGAGTGTTGGTTTAAAATACTCTGCAACCCTATTATCATGCAATATGCTACATCTTGTTTAAGAGGAAAGCCTGTTTTGATTAGACTATGAGGTGATTTTCCTCTACAACACCAGTCCAAGCAGGCAATATAGGTCCCTACTGGAAAAGACGACGGTGACAGCAATTCTAACAGAAAGCTTCTCCAACATGATGAAGAGTGATGAAAATTTATTAAGTCAGTCATTGTGTAAAGATCATATATTGAGATCCTCTGAAGAGAGATGCCACAGTGTAGACATCATGCTAAGTCTTAGAGTGCAAGTCATTTATAGAAACCTGGAAAAAACAGGAATTTTAAAGATATTCAAATAAAAACAAAGTACTGTGGATGCTGGAGATCTGAAATAAGAACAGGAAGTGCTGCAGAGACACAACAGGACTGCTAGCATCTATGGAGAGAGAAACAGCATGAATGTTTCGAGTCCACAAGACTACAAGAGCAGAAGTAGGCCATTCAGCCCATCAAGTCCACTCCATCATTCAATGAGATCATGACTGATCTGATAATCCTCAACTCTACCTTCCTACCTTTTCTCCTTGACCTTTTATTCCCTCACCGATTAAAAATCCACCGGTCTCAAGCTTAAACGTACTTAATGAAACAACTTTAACAGCTCTCTGTGGTAAATAATTCAGCTGATTCAATATCCTCTGAGGGAAGACTCCAGTAGGACTCTTCTTCGTGAGCTCTGACACATTAATTCTGATGCTACTGCCAGACGTGCTGAGATTCTCCGGCACTTTCTATGCATTTTATTATTAATCTTAAAAAGAACTTAAGAAGACTTCAGTAACATCATTTAAGTGATAGAGAGCATCCAACCTATTCCAATGCTACCAGACTGACAGACATATGAAAGATGTTTAATACTGATGCTATATTACAAAATGTTGCTTACTTGATTGCCATTTAACATTCACGTTGAATAACTGCACATGCTTCAACATAACTACATATCTTGCTGCGGTTATACAGGGCCTTTCTGAGCCCAGACCTTACGTAGTGTGTGCAGTTTTGGTCTCCTAGTCTGAGAAGGACATTCTTGTCATTGAGGGAGTCCAGCTAAGGTTCACCAGACTGATTCCCGGAATGGCAGGACTGAAATAATAGGAAAGACTGGATTGACTGGGCTTGTGCTCACTGGAATTTAGAAGAATGAGGGGGGTGTGGAGCTCATAGAAACACACAAATTCCCGATGGGAATGGACAGGCTAGATGCAGGAAGAATGTTCCAGATGTTGGGGAAGTCCAGAACAAGGGATCACAGTCTAAGAATAAGGGGTAAGCCATTCAGGACTGAAATGAGGAAGAATTTCTTTGCTCAGTGAGTTGTGAACTTATGGAATTCTCTACCATAGAAAGCTGTTGGGGGCTAGGTCATTAGATATTTTCAAGAGAGAGCTGGACATGGCCCTTGTGGCTAAAGGGAGCAAGGGGCATGGAGAGAAAGCGGGAATGGGATACTGAGATTGCATGATCAACCATGATCATATTGAATAGTGGTGCAGGCTTGAAGGGCCGAATAGCCTACCCCTGCATCTATTTTCTATGTTTCATTGTCCATGAAGTGCTTTGGTGTCTGTGCAAGTTAGGAACGGTACTGTATAAATGCAAGTCATCCTTTCGTTTCAGTCTCCCAGGTTGGAATACGTAAAACGGCTGAGGGCGCTGATAATTCTCTGTGCAGAGAAACCTTTAATCAGCTTTTTCCTGAACTTGCTGCATCATCAGGCAGAGCCAGCAAACCAGCTGAAAAGACAGCTTTCAGTGCACCAACCCTGCAGTTTCTACAGCAGATTAAATAATGAATGAAAAAGAAAAGCAGCCAAAATTCATGAGATCCAACCCAGGAAAACATGAAGGCTCGAATCCAGTCCGAGTCCTGCATAGGGTCGTCACTTCCAAATACATCCACATTAGAGGACAGAAGGTGAAAACTAAACTCCCTTCGGCATTGAATAAAGGAATAAACAAGGTGGTCAGTTGCTGCGAGAAAAGGGTAAAAACACACTTGAGTGAACAAATTGTCCTTTCACTTCAAGGACTTTCGCGATGTGAACCCAGCCAAGGGTGAAAGCTTGAGCAGTTTTTCACTTTCTCCCTAGCAACTGCAATATGTTTGGGCCGTTGCAGCTCAGTTTCTTTGAGCATGAGTTCACAGCACAAGACTATTCAACACGAGTGTTGGGAGTTGACAGTTGTTAGAGAGAGACAGTGAGAGAGAGAGAGAGAGACGCTTTTATTTGTTTGAAAATAGAAGGCCCGACAAAAGAGAAGTTTCATTCCAGCAGAACAAAAATAAAAATCTTCATTTATATCTGTTCACTATATAGCACTGTGATCATATAGCATCAATGTATGGCCCAAATAAATATATTTGATGTGTAATGATTGTTGTAATTTAGGGAACACAGCAGATAATTCACACTTTCGAGGGGCGGTGTTGGCCTGGTGGTATTATCGACGGACTGTTAATGCAGAGACCCAGGAAATGATCTGGGGACCTGGGTTTGAATCCCGCCATGGCAGATGGTGGAATTTGATTTCAATAAATATCTGGAATTAAGAGTCTAATGATGACCATGAAACCATTGTCGGGGAAAAACCCATCTGGTTCACTGACGTTCTTTAGGGAAGGAAACTGCCATCTTTACCTGGTCTGGCCTACATGTGACTCCAGACCCACCACAATGTGGTTGACTCTAAACTGCCCTCTGGGCAATTAGGGATGGACAATAAATGCTGCCTAGCCAGCAACACCCCCATCCCATGAATTAATAAAACAAAAACTCAGAAACAGGAACATGTTTTTTTTTATTCTTTCATGGGATGTGGCTGTTGCTTCTAAGGCCATGCCAAGTTCAGCAATCCCTAACTTCGTTTGACAGCAAATAAGAGTCAACCACATTTGCTGTGGGTCTGGAGTCACAAGTAAACCAAGCCGGGAAAGATGGCAGATTGCCTTCCCCAAAGGATATTAGTGAACTAAATAGTTTTCACAAATGTCGATGTTAGCTTCACGGTCACCATTAGCAAGACTAGATTTCAAATTCCAGAACTTGAGAGAGTGCAGAAAAGATTTACAAGGATGTTAAAAGGAGAGGCTGAATAGTCTGCGGCTTTTTTTCCCTGGAGCATCAGACACCAAAGTGGGACCTTTCACACAGGTTTATAAAATCATGAGGGACATGAATAGGGTGAATAGCCAAGGTCTTTTTCCCAGGGTAGGAGAGTCTAAAAGGCGGGAAGGGAAAGATTGAAAAAGGACCTGAGGGGAAACTTTTTCACACAGAGGGTGGTGCATGTATGGAATAAGCTGCCAGAGGAAATGATGGAGGCTGGTACAATTACAATATTTAAAAGGCATCTGGATTGGTACATGAATAGGAAGGGTTTAGAGAGATATGGGCCAAATGCTGGCAAATGGGTCCACATCAGATTGGGATGTCTGGTCAGCGCGGATGGGTTAGACCAAAGGATCTTTTTCTGTGCGGTATGAGTCTATTTATTGGTTAGATTTTCCATGCTGCCACAGTGGGATTTGAACCAAGAGCAAAATCTAGTGACATTAAAATGACACCACCCTCTCCCCTGATAACAATAGGGTAATATCATTCTGGTGATGTTGTTTGAAGGATAAATATTGACCAGGATACAGGGATACTTCCCCTGCTCTTCTTCATGATGGTGCCAAGGGCTATTTAACATCCACTGGAACAGTCAGAGGGAACTCAGTGCAACATCTCAACATCAAGTGTAACATTTGAACCTGAGCATCTGTAACAATGTAGCATTCCCTCAGCACTGCACTGAAAAGTCAACACAGATTCTTGCATCTAAGCCCCTCAGTTTGGCTTCACATCAGAGGCATGTTCTTCAAGTAAGCATGGACCTGTGTTGCACAGGGATAATTTTCTCAGCAAAAGGAACCTTCCCATGCATAGCACAAAATCATGGGCTGAGCATCTTGATCCCCCACTTATAACTATTTCCATACTTAACCTGTGACTTGCTGACTCGCCACCTGAAGAATCTTTTTGAAAGTTAGCTGAAGATTCATGGGTTATCTAAGTGAGGTTGTCACGATTATTGAAGGACTTGATAAGATGGATGGTAGAGAAAGAGACAAAAAAACTGCAGATGCTGGAATCCAAGGTAGACAAACAGGAGGCTGGAAGAACACAACAGGCCAGGCAGTATCTGGAGGAAAGGAACAATCAATGTTTCAGGTATTACCCTTCTTCAGGAGAAAAACTGGTTGGGGAGTCCAGAGCAGGGGCATAATTGTCATATGACCCATGGAATCCATCACTACCAGATAATGAGTTGGGATAGAATGCCTCCATTAAGCTCCCTTTCCTTATTGGGTCTAAAGGACTGCCTGATTAACAGTGATAGAGAATAAACCACAACTGAGCCTTAACACTGAGATGTCTCCTCTGGTATACTGATAAATTTAGTCATGTTGGGGCAGTGACTTGAAAACATTCTGGGATTTGCATTTAAACAAATGAAACCTGCATCTCCATTCTAACTGATTAAAGATTTAACAGCCATCTTAGGTTTGTTCAATACATTTGCATCAGTTCTATGAGCCTTTAATCTTCTACTTACAAATTCTGTGTCTGATACTACCTCTCTCACTAACACCTGAAGGAGTGAGGCTCCGAAAGCTTGTGTTTTCAAAAAGAACTGTTGGACTATAACCTAGTGTTGTGTGATTTTTGACCTTGTAACACAAACAGACACTTACCTTGGCAACAAGATGTAGTTTATTGGATGAAAGCAAGAGATACACGTTACGTTGGTGAGTTAGACGTAATTACTGAGCCTATCAGAGCCAGGGATGATGCATCTGTCCCTTTATAATCAAGCTAGGCTTCAGAATCTCCACGCATGGCTGTATGTCATCATCAGATTGAGTACAGTCTAAACATTAATCCTTTCGGTACTGTTACCAAATACAACAATAATTCAAATGAGAACAAAATTGTTCAGGGATGATGTCTTCAGGCAAAGAATAATAAAACTCTGGAACCAACTTGTCAAAAATGCTAAATAAAAACGGAAAGAACTGCAGATGCTGTAAATCAGGAACAAAAACAAAGTTGCTAGAATAGCTCAGCAGGTCTGGCAGCATCTGTGAAGGAAAAAACAGAGTTAACGTTTCGGGTCCAGTGACCCTTCCTCAGAACACTGACCTCCACAGAGTTCTTCTGAGGAAGGGTCACAGACCTGAAACGTTAACTCTGATTTTTTCTTCACAGATGCTGCCAGACCTGCTGAGCTTTTCCAGCAACTTTGTTTTTGTCAAAAATGCTGTTGAGGCTGGGAATGAATTTGAAACTTAAAAACTGAGATTGCTATAGTTTTGTTAAGTGAGAGAATTGAGGGCTATCAAATCAAGGTGGGTAGATGAGCTATAATCTCACTGAATAGCAGAATAGGTTCCACAGCCTGAGTTGCCTCCTCTTGTCCTATCAAGGATATGAGCCCGGGCTAATTTATAACCCAAGAAGACTGAGGTAATTAAAATCACCTAATTCAGTACTGGGCAAGGCTCCCTCCATAGTGTGTGTGTGTACACAATCTGAAGGATTTCCTGACTGAAGGAATGCTGCATTTACAGAAGTGCTGCCTTTCTGATGAGACTCATTAAATTGAAGCCTACTTGTCCTCTCGGGAGGACATGAAATATTCCACCCAAGGTGGAGCAGGGAAATTCTCCTGATGTTGCCATCAACATTTATCCCTCAATTAAACCTAAACGGATGATCTGATCATTATTGTACTGCTGTTTGTTGGATGTTGCTATGTGTTAAATGGCTACTCTTTGGCATTCAATATGGCAGTGACTACACCTCAAAAGGGATTCATTAAATGTGGAGTGCTTTGAGACTTCCTGAGGTTGTGTAATTTATTTATTACAAATCTAAGACGCGCAAGATTCAGAGGCTGATATTGATCACTGTCGCATCTTTTTCTTCCTTTTCAAGGAACTCGGCAAGATGATAAAATCTGCTCTTTCATAACTTAGTACTGACAATAAAGACAAGGTTGCAGCTAAGTCCCATCTGGCTCACATGACCCATTGACTGGTTTCACTTGTCCACAGTTCTGGAAAGGGTCCTTGGGCTTTCAAGGTGGTAACCGTAGAATCTCTGCATGGGAAAGAAAAATGAGGCATCACTCTTTGGTTCCAAAGTAGGAAAGATTCTGTCAAACAAATATGGGATGACATTGACAAAACTGGTAAGTTATGTCGCCAAGTTAAAACCTTGTCCATGTTGCATGTACGTGAGCGTTGAAAAAGAATTAGCGTGCCCATAGCAACATAATCTCAAGATAATCTTTTGGACTGGTTTTGTTTGCAGCATTGTACATTGGCTTTCATTGCAAGAGGATTTGAGTTGAGAGATAGGGATGTCTTACTGCAGTTGTACAAGGCCTTGGTGAGACCACATCTGGAGTATTGTGTGCAATTTTGGCCTCCTTACCCAAGAAAGGATACCATGGACAGAGTTCAGCTGAGGTTGACTAGGCTGATACCGGATATGGCTGGAATGTCCTAGGAGGGAAGACTAGTTTGATGGGGTCTGTTTTCACTAGAATTTAGGAGAATGAGAGGGAATCTCATTGAAATGTGTACAATTCTAATAGGGCTGAACAGATCAGATGCAGGGAGGACATTTTGTCTGAGATAGAGAATCTAGAATCAGGGTTTGTGGTCTCAGGATACAAAATAGGCCATTAGAACTGAGATGAGGGATGATTTCTTCACATAGAGGTTATGGAGCTTAGGGAATTCTCTCCCACAAGAGGCCAAGTCATTGAATATTCAAAAAAGGGATTGATACCTTCTTTGATATTAAAGGCATCAAAGAGTATGAGGAGAATGTGAGAATATGACATTGAGATAAAGGATCAACCAAGATCCTTTAGGATGGCAAAGCAGGTCAAAGAGCTAAATGGCCCACTCCTGCTCCTAAATTCGAGGGGGTTGAAGAGGAATTTTCTGAATTTGGCACTGCATTTTTCTGTCTTTTTGCATCTGTGTACCTGCTTGGAATGAGGTGGTAAGTGCGCACAAGCGTATAAACTAGGAGCAAGAGGAGGTCACTTAACTCCTCAATAAGATTCAATAAGGTCATGGTCACCTGAAATTACTCCACCTTACTACCAATCAATCCCTAATTTCCTTTCACCTATCCCTTACTTTTAAACAATCTACCTCTACCTTAAAAATAGTCAAAGACTCTGCTACCACTGCCTTTTGAGGAAGAGAGTTTCAAAGACTCATGACCCTCTGTGAGCAAGGGTTCACCCCAAGTCTGTCTTAAACAGACAACCCCTTATTTTTAAATGTGGACCCAGGTTCTAGAATTTCTCCCATAAGAGGAAACAGCCTCTCTAGTGTCTAGTTATAATGCTCCAGCATTATGGGTGCAGGGTAATTATAGGTTTGATCTTTTCCCATATATTTTGTGTGCAAAATGTTGTATATTAAAATTTATGAATTTCATATACTGATACGTTAATACGCATATAATGAAGGATGAAGCATTGTACACCTTTCAGAGTTTCACACATTGAAATAAATTAAAAGAAGGTAGATGCACAAATTGTGGTCAATGAAGAAGTTGAACAGTCCTTACTGCAAAAGATAGAAGACCAAGTGTTGACCTGATGGAGTCTATAAAACGGTTTTATTCAATGAACAGAGAGAAGATGTTTTCATTTACAGCCAAGACATAAAGAAGGGCAGCTTAGAACAGCTGCTAGTATTCCAAAATTCAGAGGAACATCATGAATCACTTTTGTTTGTCATTTATATAAATGATTTAGATGAGAATATGAAAGGCATGGTTAGTAAGTTTGAGGATGACTCCAAACTTGGTGGCATAGTGGAGAGTGAAGAAGGTTATCTAAGGTTACAAAGAGATCTTGATCAATTGGGCCAATTGGCTGAGGAGTGGCAGATGAAGTTTAATTTGGATAAATGCGAGTTTTTCCATTTTGGTAAAACAAACAAAGGCAGGATTTATTCAATTAAAAGTAGAGCCTTGGGTAGTACTGTAAAACAGAGAGACCTAGGAGTTCAGTTACATAATTCTTTGAAGTTTTCATCGCATAAAGATAGGGTGATTAGGAAGGTGTTTAGCACGTTTTCCATTATTACTCAGAACTTTGAGTATTAAAATTGGGATGTCATGTTCAGGTTGTGCAGATGGCAAGGCCTTTTCTGGAGTGCTGTGTCTATTTGTGGTCTCCCTGTTATGGGAAGGATACAATTAAACTGGAAAGAGTTCAGAAGAGATTTGCCAGGATATTGCTGGAACTGGAGGGTTTGAGTTATGAGGAGAGACTGTATACGCTGTGATGTTTTTCACTGGAGCACAGGAGTGGTGAGGGTGACCTTACAGAGCTTTATAAAATTGTGAGGGGTATAGATAAGGTGAATAGCATGTATCTTTTTCTGAAGGTGGGAGAATTAAAACTAAGAGGCATATCTTTAAGGTGAGAGGACGAAGTTTTAAAAAGGACACAAGGGCAACTTTTTTACATAGAGGGTGGTTTGTGTGTGGAATGAACTGCCAGAGGAAGTGGTGGATGTAGATACAGTTCAATGTCTAAAAGACATTTAGATAAGTGCATGAATAAGAAATTTTCAGAGGGATATGGGCCAAATACAGGCAGGTGGGATTATGGTTGGCATGGACTGTTTGGATAGTGCTGTATGACTCAATGATTCTATAACGAGGGTGGTTGCAATAAATTACAAGACAGCATCAACAAATTTGTATAATAACCTATAATTGGCAAACCAATTACAACGCACATTAAATATGAGTTTGCTGCTCACAATATGGTCTCCTCTAAACTGGGGAGCCAAGACACAGATTGGGGAAAGCTTTGCCGAACACTAATGCTCTGTCCATGAAAATGACCCCAAGCTTCCAGTTGCCTGTCACTCCAACACACACCGCTGTGTTCTCTGGCCAACATTTCTGTCTTACTTCTGCTGCAGAAGTGCAGTGCAAATGGAGAAACAACACCTCATCTTCTGCTTGGGGACCTTACAGCCTTTAGGATTCAATATCAAGTTTAATCATTTTAGACCTTGCATACGTTCCTCATTTCAGCCAACCCGTTTTCAACTGCTCGTAGACTCCAATATCACGTAATAAGAACCGAAAGAATTGCAGATGCTGCATATCCTGTTCTGAGGAAGGGTCACTGGACCTGAAACATTAACTCTGTTTTTTCCTTCACCGACGCTGCCAGACCTGCTGAGTTTTTCCAGCAACTTTGTTTTTGCTCCAATATTTCGTATCCAGCTTCTCCTTCCCTGGCTTACTATCAATAATCCCCTTGTCTGCCTACCTTTCTCTCTCTTTGTCTCTGTCTCTCTCTCTCTTTCTCTCTATCTCTCTGTGCCTTGTCTCCATCTATCTGCTCATTCCTTTTCCAACCACCTCTGCCCAACTCCTTGTCATCAGCATAAATAGCAGCTTTTCAGTTCTTACGAAGGGTCACTGGACTTGAAATGTTAACTTTATTTTCTCTCCACAAATGCTGCCAGACCTGCTCAGTTTCTCCAGCAATTTATATTTTTGTTTGTTTCAGATCTCCAGCATCCATGGTTCTTTATTTTGTTTAAATACGAGGTATTGCATTTTGGTAAGCAAGATGAAAAGATCACATATTCGTTGGAAAATACGAATCCAAATTGGATAAAAGCACAAAGCAATGTGGGAGTTTTTTTTCCCTCTCATCGATGTGGGAATTAATCAGTATTTGTTGCCTGGCCCTAACTGCCCTTGTACTGAGTGGCTTGTTTGACCATTTCGGGGTCCAGCTAAGAATCAAACACATTGCCTGGGATTTGGAGTCTTAAGAGTTGTAGGGCCAAAGTAGGTAAGGGCAGAAGATTTTCTTCCCTAACAGACATCAGTGAACCAAATAGGTTTTTACAACAATCAGTGATAGTTATCATGGGATTTATTTATTACTTCAATTCAAATTTGAAATCCTGTCCCCAGATTATTAGCCTGGGCCTCTAAGTTACTAGACTAGCACCATTGCCAGTATACCACTGTTTCCAAACTACATCATAGAATCTCTCCAGTGTGGAAGCAGGCCATTCAGCCCATCAGGTCCACACCAAACCTCTGAAGGGCATCCTACCCAGACCCACCACATAACCCTGCTTTTCCCATGGCTAATTTACCTATCCTGCACATCTCTGTGCAATTTATCATGGCTAATCCACCTAGTCTGCACATCTTTGGACTATAGGAGGAAACTGGAGCACCCAGATGAAACCCATGCAGGCAAGGGGAGAATGTACAAACTCCACATACTCGCCCAAGGTTGGAATTGAACCCAGGCCCCTAGTGCTGTGAGGCAGCACTGTTAACCACTGAGCCACCGTGCTGCCCAATAATACATAAATACATATACATTAATACATAAATCATGAAAAGTAGCAACACTGGCTGTTAAGGCCATTAAAAATACTAACCAACAATTTGGGTTTCTTTAAGAGGGATAGGCTTGGACATTAAAAATGTTTATTAAACATTAAAAGGATATAGGTCAAAACATTGGAGCAAGTATAAAAGGGATGAAATCAGAAATGCAAAAATACAGTGATATAACTATTTGGAGATTGTGTCTTTTTTCTCTTCAGAAAAGATCACTGAGGACTGACTGTATTGATAATAAAACTCCAATGAAAATATGAAAGGTAAACAAAGAGATTGCTTCTACTTGTGGCAAAGAATAAAACTAAAAACTATCAATATAAGATAGTCACCAAGAAATATTTTTACACAGAGAGTGATTTATGTGTGGAATGAACTTCCAGAGGAAGTGCAGGATGCAGGTACAGTTACAAAGTTTAAAAGGCATTTGGGAAAGTACATGGATAGAAAGAGGTTGGTGGGATATGAGCCAAATGCAGGCAAGTGGGACTAGTTAGTTTGGGAACATGGTTGGGGTGGACTAGTTGGATCAAAGGATCTGTTTCCATGCTATATGACTCTATGACTCTATAAATCCAATTGCATTTTCATTACAAACTTCCTTACCCTGAGAATGTGGAACTCGGTATCACAAGTAGCAGTGGTAAATAGTATTGGTGCATTTAAGGTGAAGCTAAATAAATTCCTAAGGGAGAAGGGAATAGAGGCTTTTGCTGATGGAATTACGTGCGGAAGGAAAAGAGGATACTCAAGTGGAACATAAACAATGGAACAAAAAGGTCTGTTTCTGTGCTTTACTGACTTTGTATTACTTTTGTCACCTTATGACTAGGATCAAAAAATATAGAAAGTAGGAGCAGGAGCAGGCCATTCGACCCTTGGAGCCTGCTTTGTCATTCAATACGATCATGGCTTAGCATCCAACTCTGTTCCCAGTCTCTCCCCATACTGTTTGATCCTTCTATCCCTAAGAAACATATATAATTCTTCCTAAAAGTTTACTGTAAAGTGTTGGCAAGAATTACTGGGTTTTCTTGCTGAAAATATGGAGACATCTGCCTGAATCCCCACATTCCCATTAATAAAAAATGTTACTGTGTTGTAATTCAGTAAGTAGAGGCTGAATACAAGTGGTGTCTTTAATTCCTTAAGATGTACATTTTTTTCATTCATGGGATGAGAGAGTCATTGGTTAGTCCAGCATTTATTGCCCATCCCTAATTGCCCAGAGGGCAGTTAAGAGTCAACCACATTGCTGTGGGTCTGGAGTCACATGTAGGCCAGACCAGGTAAGGATGGCAGTCTCCTTCCCTAAAGGACATTAGTGAACCGGGTGAGTTTTTCCCTCGTCAATCGACAATAGATTTATCGTCATCATTAGACTTTTAATTGCCAATATTTATTGGATTCAAATTGCACCATCTGCTGTGGCAGAATTCAAACCCAGTTCCCCAGAACATTGGCTGAGTCTCTAGATGTTGAGAAGATCTGTAGCTCGGGTTGTGGATGAGGTTGTAGACTTGTTCGCTGAGCTGGTGTGTTTATTCACAGACATTTCGTTCACCCTGTTAGGTACATAACAACATAAACACATAAACAACATCCTCACCAGAATAAAATTCACAAAAGAAGAAGGGAACAATAACTGACTCCCCTTCCTAGATGTAATGGTGGAATGTAAGAACAACAGGGAACTCCAGACCAGTATATACAGAAAGACCACCCATACGGACTAGATACTTAATTACACCAGCAACCACCTCAACACCCACGAATGGAGCTGCATCAGGACATTATTCAAACGAGCCACAACACACTGCAGCAGCCTTGAATTGTGCAAAGCAGAACAGGAGCGCTTATACAGAGTTTTTACAAGGAATGGATACCCAAAGAGCACAATCCGCTGTTACTTCCGCGACAGAGCACAACAAGAAGACACAACATGGCCAGACTCACTAGTCACCCTACCGTACATCAGAGACATTTCAGAGATGATTACAAGACTACTCAGACCCCTAGGTATCAGTGTAGCCCACAAACCAACAACCACCCTACGACAGCTACTGACGAATGTAAAGGATCCCATACCCACAACCAATAAAACTAACATAATATACAAAATACCATGCAAGGACTGTGAGAAACATTACATAGGCCAAACTGGAAGGAAACTGACAATAAGGATACATGAACACCAACTGGCCACTAAGAGACACAACTAGTTCTCACTGGTCTCAATACACACAGACAAAGAAGGACACAAATTCAATTGGGACAACACATCCATAATAGCAGAAGCCAAACAGAGACATGCCAGGGAATTCCTGGAGGCCTGGCATTCCAACTGGAACTCCATCAACAAACACATTGAGCTGGACCCGATATTCAAACGACTGAAAAACAGAACAGGAAGTGATGCCAACCACCTCAGCAAACCGAGGCTATAAATACCAAGCAGGACAGAACATCCACGCTTCACCAGAGGTGCACTAACGATGTTACCTAGCAGGGTGACCAAACGTCAGCAATTAAACACATGGGTCTCTAGATTAACAGTCCAGCGATAATACCACTAGGCCATTTCCTCCACTTCAGTGGTATAGTACTTTATCTCTGAGTTTTAGAAGCATGTACGTAGGTGGGAAAGGCAACAGAGAGCAAATTTCAGGCCAGTTTCCAATTGTGAGATAAAGTTGCACAGTAGGTTAATAGTTATGTAGTTACCCAAACATTACATGTGTTAAAACAACGTTGGCAGAGTGGTAAAGCCACCATAGTAATCCAGAGAGGCCAGACTAATAGTGTTGGGACGTAGGTTCCAGTCCCATTATGGCAGCTAATGAGTTTAAATTCAATTGAATAACAAGAAGTCTGGAATCAGTCATCAGGAGCTATTGTCATAAAGCCCATCTGATTTACCGACCTCCTTTAGAGAAGGAAATTCGCCATCCTTAGCTGATCTGGCCTACATGTGACTCCAGATCCACTGCAATGTGGTTACCTTCTAACAAGTCACTCAGTTCAAGGGCATTTTGTAAAGACAACAAATCCAGGCACAGCTGGTAACACCCACATAAGAAAGAATCTCGTATTTCTGTTTCTTTAAAAATAAGTCCATGAATCTGTGGGGGCAATATATTTGATAAATCTGGTGGTTTTATGAGTTGGTATTGGGGACTGTGAATGAGAGGCAATGAAATGACCTTGAAATGATGTTGTAAAAAATGCTACTGCTTCACCAATTTTATCCAGGTAGTCCCTAAGACATCAGATAGGAAATTGAGAGTGCATTCTGACTGTATAAGAAGCTTTTAAGAATCTTCTGAACCTTTGTAATTGCTAGGTTCTTGACATAAGTATGTGATTTGCATTAAATTTGGCATGTTGCTTAGATGCTTATTTCAATAGTTTAATGATGTTGAGGGAAGTCTACACCCATTTCTGTTGTATCATCTAATTACAGTACCTGTAAAGGCTCATGACTATTCTGAAACTTGATACCAAAATAGCATAGTTACTAACTATAAGAGTTGAAATTTCTGTCATTCAAACATCATTTCCACAGTCTCTTCCATTTCTGTTAACAATTTTCTTAACCACCTGTAATTTTTTTCAATTTCCACCCATACATATTTGGTACCAAGCCAAAAGTAGTGAGAATTGCTTCTATACATTCCATTCTATATCTTACTATTTGGGGCTGAAATCAGCCTACCCGCCCAAAAATTCTCTCTCAACTATAGCACTTTGCTAGCAATCCAGAGGCCCCTAAGAAACCATCTGTCTCGTGCACTCCCTTAAAATCTGGACCAAGTCAGAAGTCACGTCACACTATGTTGCAGTCCAACAGGTTTATTTCAAAGCACAAGCTTTCAGAGCACTGCTCCTTTGTCAGGTGATGAAGGAACAGCGCTTCAAAAGCTTGTGATTTCAAATAAACCTGTCGGACTATAACCTGGCATCATGTGACTTCTGACTTTTTCCACCCCAGTCCAACACCGGCACCTCCACATCATGGCTTAAAATTTGAAATGAGGTGAATTCTGATAAGACTATTCTGTACAGAGTTGTGGCTGAATCAAATTGGATTCTCACTCATGGGTTGCTAGATCATTAAGCCTCCTCTCTGTCGATTCAAGTGAACACTAGCTCTTTATTTCCTTTATCTCTGCTTCTTTTACTTTCGCTCCCTCGCACATTCGTTTTTATCCACTGTGGGAAGTTTTTTGTATTATATCTTTGACTTTCTTTTCATTTCACTGTGGGAAAAGCCAATTCTAACCTTATATCCTTGCTTTTGTCAGCTGCCTTCCACTCAGAGTAATTGTTGTTAGCTTCTGGTAGCTTACAGTAGCAGTCTGTTTGGTCTATGAACAATACTTATCCTACTTTAGCCGTCACCAATTATTACTGTTTGGGTTTTCGTCTTCCTTTAATTTGTGCCTCTTTTGAGCTGAAAGCTAAGTCTTGAAGGTCTGTATGTCACAGAAGTAACAAAAAAAACCGTCTTAATTATGGTATACACACCAGAGATTACATTGGGTGTTCTTCACATTCCTCTATCTCTTCCAGAGGATAATAAATACTGTGTTGTACATGTTAAAATATAATGAGTGAGAATTACTTAGAGGTAAGATAATACACAAATGTTGTGACACACCGTGAGAATAAACTGGCACATACCGAATAAATCAGCCCACAAGGTTATAAATGAAATAAAGGTTGCAGGACTTTAATGACACAATATTCATTGACTTCCAAATTCAAAGTTATTCCTAAATCAATAGAATTCAGCTTGACAAACAAACCAATTGAACAGTTAAGACTATGCTTTTCCATGCTAAACATGATTATTTTGAGTTATAAGTCTTTCCTTTCCCTCATAATCACTGTGTGTTTTTGGAGCATGAGTTACCACAAAGTGCCTGTAAAGAAACAAACAACTGGGGATATTTTAAATCTCACCAGGATTGTCAGAAGATTACGTGGTCTGCATCTGACCAGGATCAGGAGGTAGGATCAGCTCCTGCCCTCCCCTGTTTACATCACTGGAAGGCGGGAGAGGGAGTGGGTGAGTCCAAAGCTGGGGTGACCTCAATTTTACTGATGATGAACCAGGTAGATCATTCCTGCTTCTCCTGTCACACGTGGGAAGTGAAGAAAACGTCCCAACCCATATCTGTTTGAGCTTTCTCCCTGGTTTGGGATTCTCACTTCATGGATTCAGATTACTGAGTTGAAATTGTGGTTTATGTGTTGTTGACACTCAATTCCTTTGGCCAGGGACCCTATACCACCCCTAGCAAGACTCTGTGATGGGGGCATGTGGAAGGATTTTCAGCATTTACTCTTCTGCTTGTACAGGTAAGAGGCTGGGTGTTACCATCATGGACACCATGGAGGTATCTTAGGGCGGGGAATCAGATTAGGGAAGGCAATGGTTCAGTGGTAATTTCAGTGGACAGGTCATCCAGAAACCCAGGGTAATTGGTCTGTGTGTTTGTGTACATTTGTGTGTGTGTGTGTGTATACATTTGTATGTGTGTGTGTGTGTGTGTGTGTTTGTGTACATTTGTGCGTGTGTGTTTGTATACATTTGTGTGTGTGTGTGTGTGTGTGTGTGTTTGTGTACATTTGTGTGTGTGACTGTGTGTTTGTGTACATTTGTGTGTGATTATGTATGTGGGTGTTTGTGTGTGTATGTGCGCGTGTGTTTGTGTGCCCATATGTTTGTGCATGTTTGTGTGTGTGTGTGTGTGTTTGTGTGTGTGTGTGTCTGTGTGTGTGCGTTGTGTGTTTGTGCGTGTGTTTTTGTGCGTGTATGCATGTGTGTGTGTTTGGGTGTGTGTGTTTGTGTGTGTGCGTGTTTGTGTGTGTGTTTACGTGTGTGTGTGTGTGGTTGTGTGCATGTGTGCATGTGTGTGCGT
>NC_063344.1:10548794-10601522 GCF_021869965.1 Rhincodon typus | reverse complement strand
GTTTGTGTGTGTGTGTGTGTGTGCGCCGTGTGTGTGTGTGTGTGTCTATGTGTTTGTGCATGGGCAAGTGGTGCAATTACAATTGTGACTGAGGGGTGACCTTATAAAGGTCTATAAAATCATGACAGGCATAGATCAGGTGGATAGCCAACAGCTTTCCCTCATGGTAGGGGAGTCTAAAACTAGAGGTCACAGGTTTAAGGTGAGAGGGGAGAGATACAAAAGGGTCCAGAGGCGCAAAACTTTCACACAGAGGGTGGTGAGTGTCTGGTGAGTGACCAGTGGTAGTGGTGGAGGCGAGTACAATCTGTTATTTAAGAAACAGTTGGACAGGTACATGCACGGGATAAGTGTGCAATGATAAGGACCAAACACAGGAAAATGGGACTAGATTACTTGTGAAAACTGGGTGGCAAGGACAAGTTGGGCAGAAAGGCTGTTTCCATGCTGTAAACCCCTTTGACTCAATGGCTCTATGTAGTTATTGATAATTGTCATAAAAAAAAAACTCATCAGGTTCAATAATGCTCTTCAGGGAAGGATATCTACCATCCTGACCTGATTTGGCCTATATGTGGTTCCAGGCACGCAACAATGTGGTTGACCCTTAACAGCCCAATGGACAATATGGCTGGCCTAGCCAGTGATACCTTGATCCCATGAACAAATAAAAAAAACCCTACAGATTCTGTCCTCAACACTTGTAAGTCTGATGAAGGTCTCCAAACTCTGTGATATGCCCCAGCAGAGCCCACATCCTGTGGAGAAGCTGCTGGCTGGGCCCACACTGTTGCCAGCAACACGGAGAGACTAGTCACTATCCTCAGTGCCATGGCGAACCCAGAAGGTTCTCTGGGAAGGTTGTGGTGGTGACTAAGCTATTGACAAGTGCAGGTTTGGAACCAACAATGGAACGCTGAAACCCATGGGAAATTCCAATCTAAGGGTCCCAAGCTCAAAAAGCCATTGCCCACCGCACAAAGAAAGATCAAAAATGGGTGCAGGAGCAGGCCATTTGGCCCGTTGAGTCTGTTCCACCAATCAACATGGCCATGTCTGATCCCTTATCTCAACACCATGCTCCCGCTCCCTCCGCACAGCCTTGAGCCTTCAGATACCTATTTCTTTCTTAAATGTGTTCAGTGACATTTTGCCCCC
Organism: Rhincodon typus; assembly: GCF_021869965.1. Lineage (NCBI taxonomy): Eukaryota > Metazoa > Chordata > Chondrichthyes > Orectolobiformes > Rhincodontidae > Rhincodon > Rhincodon typus. The sequence continues at coordinate 10,600,364 of NC_063344.1, read as the reverse complement.
CCCACTGCTTTCTGTGGCAGAGCATTGCATAGGATTCCCACTCTGTGTGAAGAAATTTCTTCTCATCTCAGTACTCTGCATGGTGAGATGGTGACTCCTTGGTTTGGACAACCCCCACACCCATCCAGTGGAAACATGGTCGCTGCACCCAGCCTGTTCAGCCCTCTCAGAGCCTTATATTTCAGCCCAATCCCCTCTCATGATGCTAAATTCTGGTGAATACAGGCTTAGTTGGCCCAATCTCTCCTTATACAACAATCCCAGGAATCAGTCCGGTGAACCTTTTCTGCACTCACTCTGTCCTTTCTTAGGTAAGATGGCAGTGTAGTAGGGCTTCTGAGCTTTGGGTTCGTCCACCCCGTGCACTTTTCTCTTTCATAGAATCCCTACAGCGTGGGAGCAGGCCACTCGGCCCATCAAGTCCACACCAATCCTCTGAAGAGCTTCCCTCCTTGACCAACCCCCTATCCTATCCCTGTAACCCTGTATTTCCCCTGGCCAATCCACCTACCCTGCACATCTTTGGACTGTGGGAGGAAACCGGAACACCCGGAGGAAACCCACCCAGACACGGGGAGAATGTACAAATTCCACACAGACAGTTGCCCACGGGTGGAATCGAACCCGGGTCCCTGGCGCCGTGAGGCAGCAGTGCTAATCACTGTGCCACCATGCCATCCCTTTTTGTTTCTTTTCCTTTTTTCTCTCTCTTTTTTTCTCTTTTGCTTTATTTTCCTCTCGTGAAGAGATCAGCCAGGGCAACAGCATCAGTGTCTGCCCAGCGCGGACTTGTGCCGGTGGCATCGGAGGCAGGTTTGGGCCTAGCACATGACCCCCGTGGCATCGGCAGTGGTCTGCATTGGCAAGACGGGCCCAAAGTGGACTCATGATGGTGGTGGTGGAGTGGAGTTTGAGCCGGTGCGGTATCCAGCAACATCAGTGGCGTCTGAGTTGGGCAAGGTCCAGCAAGGACTCAGTGGCGAGGGCATCGGTGGAGGCAAGATGGCGCTGAAGGGATGCAATTTTCGTTCAAGCAGCGGTGGCACGTTAAAGGGGACCCGTGCCTGGCCACCAGACCAAGACCCGTGGTGGAGCACTTAACATGAAGGACTGTCAAGTTGACATCTTTTTCTGTTTTATTTTTCTGCTTTTATAGTCAATGCTTTGGTTTATTTTTCTGTGTTTTAAGATGGCGCTGACACTGTACACCACTTTTTACTGTATTTTGTAACAAAGTACACATGGCAATAAATAAATCAAATCGAATCAAAACTGCACTGAATACTCTAGCTGTGGTCTCACCAAGGCCCTGTACAGCTGCGGTAAGACTACCTTGCTCCCACACTCAAACCCTCTTGCAATGTGGGCCACCAGAGCATTTCCTGTAAATACTTGCTGTAGCTGTGTGTTTGCCTTCAAGAACACCTGGGTCCCTTCATACTATTCCCAATCCATCACCGTTTAAACAAAGATAGTAGGAACTGCAGATGCTGGAGAATCTGAGATAACAATGTGTAGAACTGGATGAACACAGTAGGCCAAGCAGCATGAGAGGAGCAGGAAAGCTGGTGTCCAATAAAGCTGAGTAGAATTATGAGTTCAGATTGTGGATCCTACAAAGAATAAAAAACAGGAGAGTTCCTTTGCAGGGAGAGGGAGGCTCTGAGCTGGGGTAGGCTTGCGATAGGATTGTAGTGCCAGGAGATGCCGGCGCATTGCTGCGAGTGTGTGTTTCAGGAGTCGCAGGGAGAAACGTTTTTGAAGGATCTCAATGTTCTGAATGTAGACATTGTCGCGGTTGGGTCCAAGTATCCAATAAAGCTGAGTAGAATTGTGAGTTTAGATTGTGGATCCTACGAGTAGAATTGTGAGTTCAGATTGCTCCTCTGATGCTGCTTGGCCTATTGTGTTCATCCAGCTCTACACCTTGTTATCACTGTTTAAACAAAGGTCTGCTATTCTGTCTTTCCTGCTAGAGTGGACAAATTCACATTTATCTGTGTCATGCAGCATGTGCCCTGTATTTGCCACTCATCCAACCTGCCCTGAAGTCTCTTTATGCCCTGCACGACACTTCCACTTGGGCACCCAGTTTTGGGCTGGATTTTCTGGCCCTCCCTACATCCCCAAACTCTGAATGTGTTTTTGGCAGGGTCGAGGGTATGCAGATTACATCTGGTGATTAGCCCACTGCTTTCTCTCCCAGACCAATCCTTTTTCTTAAAAACTCACTCATGAGGAGTAGGCATCACTGGCGAGGTCAGCATTTATTGCCCATCCCTAGTTAGATAAATAGGATCTCTACAGTGCAGAAAGAGGTCATTGGCCAATTGAGCCTGCACCAACCCTCTGAAGAGCATCTCCACCCAGACACAAACCCCAGCCCCCCACCACATCCCTGTACCCCTGCATTTCCCATGGCTAATCCACCTAACCTACACATCTATGGCCTGTGGGATGAAACCAGGGCACTTGGAAGAAACCCATGTGAACATGAGAGAATGAGCAAACTCCACACAGACAGTCACCCAAGGCTGGGATTGAACCCACGCCCCTGGCACTGTGAGGTAGCAGTGCTAACCACTAAGCCATCATCCCATCCATAATAGATTCCCTTGAGAAGGTGGTGGTGAGCTGCCTTCTTGAATGACTGAGGTTGGGAAGACTCACATGCCATTAAGGGGGAGTTCCAGGATTTTGAACCCACATTAACATAAGATGTGGATAAGGTGTCCGCTATTTCACTCAGCCTTTGGCCTACTGAGGCCCTATCATGATGCCACAGCAAACCACTAACTTCATGTCATGACCCTGGATGATATCACCAGATTATGTTATGACCTGGTTAGGCTATAACTTTTAATAACCATTTATTTTTAATGTAGAGAAAAGGTGTGTTCCAGTGGACTTACTAAGAAAATAAAGCCACAAGTTTCCACAATTTTGAACAACACCAATAGATGTCACTATTCAGAGTTGGAACAATCATATAATCTGAAGTATGTGTATAAGTTATTTCTAACTTTCAGGCTTAACATGTGGGCACGTCTGGTAAATATAACTGTGATTGATCACCTCAGATCATATATCAAATAAAATCAAGACAAATCCCATGGATTTCCTAGCAACGTCCCCCACTCAACAATCTCCACCATATATTCACAATGTGATCATTAAACCTCATTAAACTTCACAAGTCTTGACCTTTATTGATCTGTCCTTGAAATTCCTTCTCAAAAGCTTTTCCATCATGAACTGCCTCATGCAACTGCTTCTGTTCTGGTCGATCATTTGCCATGATTCCAAAAACTCAACTTCATGTTTATTCACAGGTGAGGTGATGGCCTAGTGGTATTATCACTGGGCTGTTAATCCAGAGACCTGGATAATGTTCTGGGAGCCTGGATTTGAATCTCACCGCAGCAGAATTCACAAAAAAAAATTTGGAATTACAAGCCTAATAATGACCATGAGTCAATTGTTGGGGAAAAACTCATCTGGTTCTCTAATGTCCTTTAGGGAAGGAAACTGCCATCCTTACCTGGTCTGGCTTACATGTGACTCCAGGCCCACAGCAATGTGGTTGACTTTGAACTGCCCGATGGGCAATAAATACCGTCTGGCCAGCAACACCCTCATCGCATGAATGAATTAATAAAAACACAACTCCAGCTTTTCACTGACAGCAATCTTCACCAAACTAGATCTTTCCTATAAAAGCAAAATATTGCAGGTGCTGGAAATCTGAGATACATAAAGAAAGAAAGTTGCTGGAGAAACACAGCAGTTCTGTGAAGAGAGAAGTAGAATTAACATTTTGCGTCCAGGATGACTCTTCTTCAGAACTGAAAGGATTTGGAAAGTGTTTTTTATGCTGTTGATAGAGGGGGATGAAGAGTGGGTGGAATAAATTGTGAGGGTGCCCAGAGCAACAGACAAGGGGTGAAGGAGAGATACAGGTGTGAAAATGGATGTAAATGACAGTGTGAAAAGGAGAAAAGACCATTTTCCAACACCTTTCACTTCTAAAGCAAAGTCATATTGGACTCGAAACGTTAATCGAGATCTAGATTTTATTCCCTGTCTTCACTATTGCACAGCTCCACCATGCAAAATAAAAAAAACAAAAGAACTACAGATGCTGGAAATTAGAAACAAAAGCAGAAATTGATGGAAAACCTCAGCGGGTCTGGCAGCCACTGTGGAGAAAATTGAGAGTTAACATTTCAGATCCAGTGACCCTTCCTTGGAACTGAGTTCCTCCGAATTTCCTCAGGACGGAGTTCCTCAGAATTTCGTCGGAACTGAGTTTCTCAGAACTTCCTCAGTTCTGAGGATGGTCACTGGTCCTTAAATGTTAACTCTGATTTGTCTCCACAGATGCTGCCAGACCCACTGAACTTTTCCAGCAATTTAGTGTTTTTGCATTATGCAAACACTGCTTGTGGTTTTTCAACCCCACTTTCACAGCTTCACATTAATGCTCACCCTAACCCTAATGTTATCACAATTTTTTCTGAGTCCAACACAGAGCCAGCGACTGTCCCACTTTCCCAGCTTCCCAGGACTTCTTCTGACTCCTGGTTCCAACCCTTAGGTGCCTATTAATTCCCAGAACTTCTTAAACAAATGCTGAGATTGCTGGAGAAACTCAGCAGGTCCAGCAGCATAAGTGGAGAAAGAAACAAAGTTAACGGTTCGTATCCAGTGACCCTTCCTCAGAACTGGAAACTGCAAAAGACTCAGACCAGACTTGAAATTTTAACTGTTTCTCTCTCCACAGATGCTGCCAAACCTGCTGAGTCTCTCCAGCAGACTTCCAGCATCTACAATTCTTTGTTTAATTTATAATACCTTCAATTCCTGTCTGTCTCTCGAGTCCTGTTCAGTGACCTCAGACCTACAGTAATATGGCTGATTCATAACTGCCTTCTGAAATGGCCAAGCAAGCAATTTATTTCAAGGACAATTAGGGATGGGGAACAAATCATGTCCACATCCCATGAAAGGATGAACAAAAGGTGCTATGTGAAAGACTGGGGTGTCTGTCTCACTCAAGGGAAGCCAGAAGAGATTAATCCCTATTTCCCAGTCCTCAGGCTGCTCCTCACACCACCTCATGGCACATTGGAAAAGAATTCCTGTACAGAGATCCAAAGGCAACACTCAGATTCACTCTCAGTCAGGAAAAAACAACCTGTTGTGGGAAGCGATGAAAGAAGAAATGGAGAAAAGCAGTTTTAAAGTTGGATAATTAAAGGATAGATAGTGGCAAATTTGTTTTGGACAAAGATTATTTGTTCCTATTATCTGTTTACTGTCGCTACTGTTGCACCAGCTGGTTGGCATGTTCATTAATGAAACTACCCAATGATTAAACGATCATTATGTTTCTGTAAGATGTGTTTTGTTCTGCATTAGCCAACGACCTGCAGTAACTCAGCTCGCCCAGAACAGGTCCAGGTGCAAAGGGTGACAATAATAACTCCAAATCAGCGAGCAGACTGATTTATAAAGGAGCTGTAGACAAACTGTAACTGAACCAAACCTTTCTTTATCAAGCCATTCATCTGAGTGGTCTTGTGGCAAAGTTGTAGTGTCCTTACCTCTGGTCTAGGAGTCCCATCCAGGTTGTGTGATAACATTTCTGAACAAATTGCTTACAAAATATCTACAAGGCAAGCAGACTGATTTAAAAGGAGTTGCAGACTGAAGCAAATATTTCGTTATCACACTGAGCAGTCTTGTCATGCAGAGATAGTATCCCTAATTCTGGGCTGGTCAGTCTGGGTTCAACTCCTACTTGTCCTATAGTTGTTTAAACAGGTTGATTAAAACATATCTAAAATCTTTAACCTGACAAGTCTCTGTGCTCTTCTAATCCTAGTGTCTTGATTGTCCTTGATTTTAAACACTCCGGTTCTGGTGGCCTGAGTCCTAAGCTTTGGAATTCTTTCCTTCAAGTCCTCTGTCTCTCCATTATCCTTTCCTTCTGAAACGGCCCCTTAAGGCTTAATTCTCTGACCACACTTCTAGTCAATGAGGCAAAAGTTGAATCAGTGTGTATCTGGGAATTTGGTTCAAAGTGGGAATTTGGTGGGGGTGGTGGGAGCAAGAGGAGTTTTAAGTCGGGTTTACTGCAAGAAGTGAAGCCTCCAGAGAGAGAAGTGAGCGAGAGAGCACACAAGGTGCAGTTTGAGACTCTGACCTGCAGCTGAGTGATATCATGAACCACAACGCAAACAACTGCAGGGACAGCAACTGATTGCTGAACGGAACTGGTGAACATGTGTGGTCTTTAAAGTATAAGTAAGGGCTTCCATTTGTGTTTTGGTCTCCGGTCTTTCTTTTAACCTCACTTTTCTTAAAAATAACTTGTAAGGGTAAGATTGATACTGACACAATGAAGTGTACAAAGCAAAAATTATAGAATAATTAAGAAATTAAATTAAATCTAACAGTGATGGCAGGATGCCTGATGTGTTGCTGCTGCAACATGTGGGAGCTCATGGGTGCCAAGGAGTTTACATCAAACGCATCTGGAATTTTACAAGTGATATAAGAACGTAAGAACATAGGAAATAGGAGCAGAAGCAGGCCATCTGGCCTGTCGAGGCTGCTCTGCTATTCAATAAGACCATGGCTGATCTTTCTCGTGGACTCAGCTCCACTTACCCTCCCAATCACCATAACCCTTAATTCCTTTACTGTTCAAAAATCTATCTAACTTTTGCCTTAAAAATATTCAATGAGGTAGCCTCAACTGCTTCACTGGGCAGGGAATTCCACAGATTCACAACCCTTTGGTTGAAGAAGTTCCTCCTGAACTCAGTCCCAAATCCATTCCCCCTTGTTTTGAGGCTATGCCCCCCAGTTCTAGTTCCACCTGCCTGTGGAAACCACCTCCCTGCTCATTAGAGATTGGAGGCTGAAATAGTAGGAACTGCAGATGCTGGAGAATCTGAGATAACAAGGTGTAGAGCTGGATGAACACAGCAGGCCAAGCAGCATCAGAGAAGCAGGAAAGCTGATGTTTCGGGCCTAGACTCTTCTTCAGAAATGGGGGAGGGGAAGGGGGTTCTGAAATAAATAGGGAGAGAGGGGTAGGCGGATAGAAGGTGGATAGAGAAGAAGATAGGTGGAGAGGAGACAGAGGTCAAAGAGGCGGGGATGCTGTGACTGCAGGTGAGGCAGGTATTAGGAGCTGGAGGGTAGAAGTCAAGAAACCTCAGCTCCTGACATTGCCCAACAGTTACAGTTAAGGTTCTTGAAAGCTGTGTTGACAAGGGCAAGGATTACATAGAGAATAAGACAAATGACTATGGAACGGGTAGCTATTCAAGTCATGGGAGGGAATAGCAATGTAGTAGTGTAGGGGACTCTATCATTAGGGAGATAGATGCTGTTCTCTTCAGCCGTGAGTGCGAGTCCCAAACGCTTTGTTTCCTGCCAGATGTTAAGGAGTTAACTGCACAGCTCAAAGCTTGGTGTGTGAGCTACAGGTTTCCTTTCATAGGGCACCACACCAGGACTGGGGTAGAAGGAAGCTGTTCCTCTGGGGTTGAGCTTCAATTGAACTGCGTTGGGACCTGCACCCTGGCAAATTGAATAACTGGGATGGAGAGAGGCATGGAGGATCTGGGAGAGGGCAAATGTAGGTTTATATCACAAAAGGATATGGCAGCATTACAGGGAAGCCAGTTGCATCACAATATCCAGAGTGGGTCAAGAAGAGACAGACATAGAATCCATATGGGTGGAGGTAAGAAAATAAAAATGGGTAGTGGGTCTATAGGGACCTAACAGTAGCTTTATTGTAAGGCAGAGAAGAAATCAGGAGAAAGTTAGGTGATGTAGAAAAGGCAGCACTTTAATATTGGGTAACATTAATCTTTATGTAGATTGGGGAAAACAAATTGGCAAACGTAGCTGAGTAAAAATTGCACATTGTCCAGTTTATAGTAAGCAAATTCATTGTGCAACCATTGGTTAAGAAATGAAGTTACTAACAAAGAAACATGCAGGGTTGAATCTTACATTCTTTGGCTACGTCCAAGAGATTTTTGGAGATTTTTATGTCACAAGGCTGTTTTCTTGTCCCTCCTTAATAAATTCGCCACATTAATGACCTACCCTACCTCTCACATCTGATTTTTGCCCAATGTTACCACTCGCCATTTCCACAACAGCTCACAACTCAGCAGATACCCACCAAAAGGCCCACATTCCTCGCTCGTGAGCCATCTTTAAAAGCCTACCTGCACACAGGTGAGCTCTGGCATTCTGAAGCTGCCCTGTTCATTGGCTTCTCATGGCAGGGAAGGAGAAAGTGACACCATAATTCTCTGACAGGGCATGGCGGACAGGGTGGTACAAAGTGGACATGTCCTCTTCCTGGTGGACTGGTAGAGGAAGCCATGCCACCAGACCCTGGTGTGAGGTGGCCACCGCTCTGGGATCTCTTGTCGAGTTTTCCCGATACCTAGCATGTTCGATAAGATGGGAGTCTGAATATCTATGAAGACAGCTATGGACCCAATCAGGCACTCAACAAGCATCAATTAACGTTGTTTGGTATCTTGCCACACCGCTTCGGAAAAGCAGATAAGATGGAGCGAGATGCTCCTGTCATCATAATGGGCATTGTCATACACGTCGCCCAATTGTGCCACACATCTCTCTGTAGCCTATGTCGCTCGAGCCCCACTTGAATCCGGCCACAGTCTCTGCCTTGGTAATATTATTGCTCTTTACATTTTGTTGAAACATACAGGTACTGAAAGCAGAACAAACTGTTTGGCAAGCTTTTTCAAGAATAGCGAAGGAAAATGATTTGTGCAGCTCCATGTTGAGACAAGGTTGGAGATGACATTTAATTTACAAACTGCACAGTGAATGGTTTCCTGTTAAAAAGCATCTACAACTCAATTACATGACTCCAACATGGTAATCTCTATTTATCTGACTAAGAGCCTTGATTTACAATGATTTAGCACCGTAGCATTAATTTTCTTGCAGCAACCAACGTAAACCATTCAAGTGTAGAAAACAAAGAACAGCTTTGTCTAGCCTGGTGACAAAGTCAAAAATCACATGCCACCAGGTTGTAGTCTATAACCTGGAGTGACGCATAATTTCTGACTTTGTCCATCCCAGTCCAACACCGGCACCTCCACATCATAGCGTGGTGACAGTATTCAAGATCAAACTGAACAGACCTCTGCAAACAGCTGAATTACAACCAACATTATATTCACTGGAGCTTAAAAGAATGAGGGGGAAGTCTCTTGGAAACCTATAAAATTCTAACAGGAGTAATCAGAGTAAACACAGGAAGGATGTTCACAATGGCTGGGGAGTCCAGAACCAGGGGGTCACGGTTTAAGGATACTGGGTAGGCCATTTAGGACTGGGATGAGGAAAAATGTCTTCACCCGGAGAGTGGTGAGCCTGTGGAATTCGCTGCCACAGAAAGTGGTTGAGACCCAAAACATTGAATGTTTTCAAGAAGGAGTCAGATATAGTTCTTAGGGCAAAAGGGAGCAAAAGGTGTAGGGTGGAGCTAGGAACAGGGGACTGAGTTGGATGATCAGATTGAATGGTGGAACAGTATCAAAGGGCTGAATGGCCTAATCCTGCTTCCATTTCCCATGTTTCTATTCATGTTAAGTTTGATGCATGTGATTTCTGAAGACCTGATTTTAACCTGGACTGAAATCACAGTTGAAAGTGGCCAAGGCCATGAAACATCTACCTCCATGCTCCCAGAGAGAGGCCTTTCCGTGAGAAAGGCCCAGAAAATTTTATATTTGCAGGCCTCGTTTTGTTGTCCCCCTCACTGAAACCCTCTGAAAGTTGACAGGGACGGTGTTAGGGGTCAGGGAGAATGGCAGGAAGAATCAAAGTGGGAATCAAAATCCTGCTTCTGTCTATCCACAGATGACGTCAGATATGCTGAGCTTGTCCAGCACTTCTTGTCTTTATTATGACAGGAAATACCACCAGCCACTGCTGTGAACTAAACAGAATGATTTCCAGCAAGGTGACTGAGAGGAGAGGGTGATCACAGCTCAGTGGGGTGGGGTTGGGGGGGCATGGTTATTGATGATGAGAGGGCTATTGGGGAGGAGGGTTGGGCTTGGTACCCGGCATAAAAGACACCCAAGCTTACCTCAATGAAAACAACAAAATACTGTAGATGCTGGAAACCTGAACAAAAAAGGATGCTCGAAATAACTCCACAGAGGCTGGTATCCTGTCACCAAGCCACCCTTTATTTACGCGGGCGTAGTACTTGATACTGGTTTGGCTTCCTCACAGTCAGCACTCAGAGTGAAAAGAACCTCTGATGCTTCTTTTTATATCTGTCAGCCAAGGCTCCCTGAGTGGAACAGGTTTATAGCCCCAATCAGGGAACTCCTATTCTATGAGGTCCACCAGGCTGACCTCATCACAGTCACTACATGCTGGGAGAGGTCATCTCATCCCAAAATATTTCTCTCTCCGCAGATACTACCTGGCTTGCTGAGTATTTCCAGCATTTCTTGGTTTTGACCAAGCCCTTCCTTTATTTTGGGATCAGGAGTAGCACTATACTCTAAGCACGAGGGAAAAAAAGGAAACTAATTCCAAAATTAATTAAATCCTGCCTGGTCCACTCTCATTCACTGCCAGACTTTACCCACATTGGCTTCATCCAGCTGTAATCAAATCGTGATTAAAATCAAATGTACATATCAAATTACATAATTAGATCACAATGTTGTGTTTATAATTAGGTTTGCACTTGCCTGGCAGATAGCTGTCTAGAAAACAAGTTAAGTCAGCTATTAAAATAGTGGCAATGGGGAAGGAACTGTGTGGGTTGGGTTGCAAGAATTTATCAAAGACAGTTTTAACATCCCTTTGGTCATTCCCAGCAAGAACAACTATCTCTCACACTGAGAGATAGTAAGAACTGCAGATGCTGAAGTCAGAGATAACACAGTGTGGAGCTGGAGGAACACAGCAGGCCAGTCAGCATCAGATTCCTGCTCCTCTAATGCTGCCTGTGTTCCTCCAGTTCCACACTGTGTTATCTCTCACATTGTCTGTGCTGTAACCAATGGATTACCAACCACTGGATTAGAAGGCCTGCACATAGGACTGATGTTTCCAGCAGCGTGGTGGTGAGCTTAGAAGGGAGTGACAGTGGGAGCAGCTTGGAAATTAGTTGGGAGCTGTGCTGAGTGTTCTTTCATTCGTTCATGGGATGAGGGCGTCACTGCTGCCTAGCCTCACTGGCTAGGCAGCATTTATTGCCCATCCCTAATTGGCTAGAGAGCAGGTCAGAATCAACCACATTGCTGTGGGTCTGGAGTCACATGTAGGCCAGACCAGGTAAGGATGGCAGTTTCCTTCCCTAAAGGACATTAGTGAACCAGATGGGTTTTTCCGACAATAAGCAATGGTTTCATGGTCATCATTAGATTCTTAATTCCAGATATTTTATTGAATTCAAATTCCATCATTTGCCATGGCAGGATTCAAACCCAGGTCCCTGGAACATTATCTGGGCCTCTGGATTAACAGTACAGCAATAATACCACTACACCATCACCTCTCCTTAATTGTTGAATTGTTTTACATCTCCATTCTAAGCAGAGATGATACTAATGTTTATTTATGCAACTAGTTTGGCTCACAGTGCTTTAAATTGTCTGTTCCATGCTTCAACTCCAACCTCTTTCTACACGATTGCTCACTTTTCTCTGAGACAACACCCAGGCACAAACAAACAAACACAGCGAGCATCAATCTTGCATTGACTTGCCTTATCACACGTGGAACAATTGAATGCCACATGTAAGTGACTTCCCAATGTACTCCCCATTGCCAGAGTAGTTTCCCTGAGAAAGGCAGGAGTGTCTGGAGTCAGGTGGCCCACTTGTGCAATTCCTTAGCATTTTGCCAGCATCTGAGCAACGGCCTGCCCCTGGAGTCCCACCCTGCCTGACAACACATGGAGGACAATAGTTTATTGGAGGTGATCTCCCTGCAGATGTTTCAGGGGGGCATTGAAGTTGAAAGCTGCGTCCCTCAATGCTAGGACCCCAGGCAGGAAAGGGCACTCCTGCAAGTCCCAATGATCCAAGCATGAGCAGGAAGCAGGGATTTTACCTCCAATCTGAAGGGTCTGCAACCACCCCGCTCTGAAATAATTATCCATCTTCACACTTTCTAAGGGCATTTCCATTTTGAGGTGCCCTCTTGACCTCTCGTCTGCTCCAGAGTACCCATTTGCCCACTATATTTCTAGAGTTTCTGATCCACTGATTGGACACCATGAGACCGCTATCCTAGAGATCAGAGTTGGTCAAATTGGCCTCTGCCTTCAGGAAGATTTGCTGAACCAGTCTGACTCCTTGTATGTGTGGTCTTGGGACCCTCATTTGTTCTCAACATCCTGGCTGCAATGCCCACTGAGAACTCCTGCCAGTCATGTCATAGCTGTTGTTTTCTGTGATAATGTTTATTATTGTTGCCCCTACTTTCTTTGTGGTTACTCCCAGTAGTATATGGCAAGTCCCAGCAGAGAGATAGGGAGAGCAGGCCGATCTGACCCCAGGTGTCAGTCAAAGACAACTTTGAAGCTATGAGTCAGCAGGTATACATCATGCCCTGAGGATAACTGTCCGTCCCAATTGGCCTCTGTCCCTGCGGAGGAGGCCCCAGGTTTCACCTGGCACTCTGCCCCACAGCTGGGGCCTCGAGCTGGCAAATACAAACACAGAGCAGTACCTGACCACTGTGGCACTGCGGGCTGATTCCGCAGGGTACTGCAACATCTCCACCTTCCTGCTGCTTAAAGATCACTCAATAACAGCCTCAAAGCCGCAAAACCTCCCAATTTCATTGGGACAGTCAGTTTTTTGAAGTACAATGCAGGGAGAGTGGCAGTTGATTTGTGTGCTGGGTCCTCCCACTAATATCAGGGTGACCACAGCCAGATTTCCTGTGGACCTCACAGAATGAGTTCCTTGATTGGGGCTGTTAACCTGGTCAGGGAGTCCTGGCTGACAGACATAAACAGGAGTGTCAGGGGTTCTGCTCACTCTAAGAGCCAGCTTGGAGCTAGCTGGGTCGGTGTTATGTACCAACAAGTGTAGATAAAAGGTGACTTGGTGACAGGATACCGGTCTTTATTTCATATGCAACTTAGGAGATGAAAAAAAATCATATGACCAGCACAGATGAAGATTTTCTGGAATTCCCAGGTGTGTTGGGTGGAATTGTGAGCAGCTTGTTTGGGCTTATTAGTTTAGCTAATGGTATATATTTGCCAGCAATATGCATTTTTCTTATTGTAATGATTGACACGTTTATTGCAATTGTCATAAATCCACCTGACACAGGGTCACAGACCTGGTTTATTTCTGTTTGTCCACAGTTACTATCGCAGATTTTTACTATCAGTAAAGTCAGTAGTAATTAAAAAGCAAATCTACTTGTTCCCATCCTATACTCCACTGCCAATGTATTTAAATATTACCTCCGGTGTAAAACAGACTTGACTGCACATTCTGCCCAAGATGTTTTTATGTTACATATGAATCCCATTTCACACAGCTTCATTTAATTCAATTAACATATCTTTCTGTGCCTTTCTTTTGCATGTGCTTGACTAACTTCCCTTAATTGCACTATTCACTTCAACAAGTCCTTGTGATTCTGAGTTCTTAACACTCTCTGGGAAAAGACATTTCTCTTGCATTTCCTATTGGTTTTTAACAGGGAGAATCTTACATTTATAACCTCTGCTTCCAGTCATCACAGACACAAGTGGAAGCTTGAGGCCAGGTATTCAAATGGACACAGAGTCCAGACCTGGTACAGGGCACCCGAAGGTGTCTCCAGATCCCTGAACTTTCAGAACTGTTTGGAATTTCCAAAGGGATGTGCAGAGAGAGCAGGAAACTCGTTCCCCGCTAATCAATGACCTTTCAATTCCTCAATTATCTTGTTAAGGGGCCTGTGCAATTAGCAATCCCAATTTTCAATGTATATATTAGCAAACTGGAACAGTTAGCTGGTGCACCCTAGGGCTAAAGGAAAAGTTCATCAAAGTTCTGACCTCTTGGCTAACCTAAGATGGAAAATGCACCATATATCGGTTTGGCACAGGGGGTCATCTGAGCAATCATTTAACCTCCTGGTTCTCTGCTCTCTTTGTCAAGGTAACAGCAGGCTTTTCCATAGTTGCTGCCTACCTTTGATACTGGCACTAGACAAGCAGCTCCCAATTCCTGGAGATTATTGACATCACCAACTGGGTGGGAAAGTTCACGTCCTGCCCAATTAGGGTAGTTACATTTCGAAATGACTCGGCGAAGGCTGAAAGGTGGGTTTGGGTGTCCTGTAGGTAGGTAGTGCATTCCCAACCTTGCTTTGAAACCCTGACTCACCTTCTCTGTGTCTAACTCTTTAAACATTTTCCTAAGTGGGTAATGATCATTACTAGGTCCCTCTTCTGTCAAATAAAGGGCCTCAAGCTGTTCACCTTCTCCTGATAAGAATGACCCCTCAATTCTGGGCATCATCCTAATAAATTTTATGTGCACTTTCTCTTGTGTCCCTATATCCTTCTTATGACACGAGGACAAAACAGTTATCAGAATGTGGTCAAACTAACATTCTGTAGAGATTCAGAAAAGCTTTTCAGTTCTGTTGCTCAACAACAAGATTGATTGATTTATTGTTGTCAAATGTACCGAGATACAATGAAAAGTATTGTTTTGTGCGCTACACAGGCAGATCTTACCATATAAGGTACATCAGGGTAGCAGAACAGAGTGCAGAATACAATGTTAAGCCTCAGAGAAGGTGCAGAGAGAGAGAGATCAGAATTAACATTTGAGAGGTCTGTTCAAAAGTCTGATAAAATGGGGAAGAATCTGTTCTTGAATCTATTCGTATGTGTATACAGACCTTCATATCTTCTTCCTATTGGAAGAGGGTGGAGGAAAGTATAACAAGCATGGAAGGAGTCTTTGATTATGCTGGAAAAGCTCAGCAGGTCTGGTAGCATCTGTGGAGAGAAATCAGACTTAATATTTTGCGTTGAGTGACCCTTCCTCAGAACTATTCTGAGGAAGGATCAATCAACTCGAAATGTTAACTCTGGTTTCTCTCCGCAGATGCTGCCACACCTGCTGAGCTTTTCCAGCAATTTCTGTTTCCGTTTCTGATTTCCAGCATCCACAGTTCTTTCAGTTTTTACTCTGATTATGTTGGTTGCTTTTCCATGGCAGTAGAAAGTATAGAGGGAGTCAATGGATAGAAGGCTGGTTTGCATGATGAACTGGGTTGTGTTCAAAACTCTCTGTAGTTTCTTGTGGTCTTGGGAAGAGTAGTTGCCAAAACACACTGTGATGCATGCAGATAGAAGCTTTCTATGGTACATCTACAAAAATTGGCAAGAGTTCTTATGGACATGTAATATCTGCATTTCGAAGGTACTTCATTGACAGTGAAGAGTTTTGGAATCTCCTGAGGTTGTTAAAGAAGTAGAAATACAGTGGCCAAAGAATTGGAGGCTTAACAGCCATATTTTCAGCACTAAGAAATCCATTTCAAGAAAGAAGTGGCATCTGCAGACACATGCTTGTAATGCTGGTCATGTCGAACACCATTACGTTGCGTACAATAACTCAGGCCAGGGGAGTATGAGGTCACTCAGTGAGTACTGAACCCAATGAATCCAGCTAACCTGCTCACTTAATCCTGCATAGTTGAATATCTATTCAGTAACAGGCTGGAACCTGATCCGAAAGGGATCCTCAACCACTTTTTGCTCAGTCACTGGTTGTCTTTTAGCAGATATTGCTAAGATAGTAAACTCGTTTGGAGCATGTTAGAGGTGTTGAATTCTTCAGAGTGACTGGAAGGCCTCGCTTCTGACTTCGTGGTTCTGCTCAAACCACTTGCTCCCAGTCACGGATGCTGTAATTTCTTTGCCATATGTCCCACAGGGAGAATGAGCAAAGGTGGCACGGCTCAAAGAGAGTAGAGGAGAGTTTCTCTTAGCAGGAGGCCATATCTAGTCAAGATGCAATTCTCCAATATCAACCTCACTGAGGAGGAGAGTGCTAGACCTGTCCTAAAAAACAAGCTGAGGGCAGTGTGGCCAGTGCATGTGAAATTAATGACCATCGCCATGGGTTTTATGTAAGGGCTCCTCCCTTGCTGGAGAAGCACTATCATCAGGATCACTCAATCTGTTGTCCATTGAGTGAAGTCGCTGATGTTCTGTAAAAGAAGTGAACACATTTCACTCTCTCTCACAGGTAGATGAGCAGACAGCTTTGTGAGTATTGCAGTGCTCCCATGGTGCAGACCTCCACTGACTGCATGAATTTCACTCTGCAGGTGATGCATGCCACTTCAGGGATGGCCTGTACCTAGAAACAGATCCCCCTACCCTCACTATTCAGCTGGAGTACAGTCATTCTCATGGAGGTCAGTGCCTGACCACACTCATTGCACTTTTATTGTCCAAAGGTCCACCGTATCAGCATTAAAGCCATAACAGGAAACCAGAACTTGGCTCCTGGGTGACCAGGACTTTCTACTGAGTACCTGGCTGTTATCTCTCATCCACAAACCATACAAATGTGACCAACGTTTAATGAAAGCCTGTGCTCCCACATAAAATGCCATCAAATAAACTTGATGATAAAGTGGCAAAGAATGTCATTAGAAAAGGAATTCCTATAGCACAGGGTAAAGCTCTGGGCCAAATTTTCAAATCCCACCATAAATGTTGGTGGATTTTTTTGAAGATTCAATTAATAAATCTGTTCAAAAGCTAGTGTCAGTAAAAGTGACCAGTACAACTGTCATTGATTGGCATAAAAACCTGCCTGATTCACTGATGTCTTTTGAGGAAGAAGATCTGTCATCCTCTGTCTTTATCACAGAGGAATAAAAAATAGTACTTGGAAATTAATATACTGGATCTCCATTTGGAAATATACAAGCCAACTCAGACTAATATGAAACCATAATAGATTGGAGCACAAGTAGGCCATTCAGCCCATCCAGTCTACTATGGTATTCAAAAAGTACATGGCTGATTTGATAATCCTCAACTCCACTTTCCTGCCTTTTCCCCACAATCCTTGATTCCCTCACTGATTAAAAATCTGTCTATCTCAGCTTTGAATATGCTTAAAACCCAGCCTCAATAGCTCTCTGCGTTAAAGAATTCCACAGATTCACCATCATCTGTAAGTAGAAATTCCTCCTTATCTCTGTCACAAATGGGCGACCTCTTACTCTGAGATCATGCCCTCTGATCCTATACTTTCCCATAAGGAGAAACAACCTCTCCACATCTACCCTGTCAAGTCCTCTAAAAATCTTGTATGTTTAAATAAGGTGACCTCTCATTCTTCTAAACTGTAAAGCAAGTGAGGCAGGTGAGCAGAAAGTTAGGAAAGGGACTTCCATAGCTTAAAGTTTGGGCAGCTGAAGGTTTAAATACCAATGAATAAACAATTAAAATCAGAGACACTCAAAAGTTCAGGATTAGATGAGCTCTGAGATTATGGGTCTAACATAGAACATAGAACATTACAGCGCAGAACAGGCCCTTTGGCCCTTGATGTTACGCCGACCTGTGAAACCAATCTGAAGCCCATCTAACCTACACTATTCCATTATCATCCATATGTTTATCCAATGACCATTTAAATGCCCTTAAAGTTGGTGAGTCTACTACTGTTGCAGGCAGGGCATTCCATGCCCTTACTACTCTCTGAGTAAAGAACCTACCTCCGACATCTGTCCTATATCTATCACCCCTCAATTTAAAGCTATGTCCCCTCATGCTAGCCATCACCATCCGAGAAAAAAGGCTCTCACTGTCCACCCTATCTAATCCTCTGATCATCTTTTATGTCTCTATTAAGTCACCTCTTAACCTTCTTCTCTCTAATGAAAACAGCCTCAAGTCCCTCAGCCTTTCCTCATAAGACTTTCCCTCCATACCAGGCAACATTCTGGTAAATCTCCTTTGCACCCTTTCCAATGTTTCCACATCCTTCCTATAATGTGGCGACCAGAACTGTACACAATACTCCAAGTGCAGCCAGATTACAGAATTAGGAAGAGGCGAGGGCAGGGACGGATTTGAAAATGGGGATGAGAATCTTGAAAAGGGGACTTTGTTTAACAATGTAGGTCAGGAATCACAAGGAGGAGGGGTGAACAGGGCTCAGTGAAAGTCATTATATGGAAAGCAGTGTTTTGGCTGGCCTCAATGTTAAGGTTCTGTAGACATTCGGAAAAGTTTCTCTACTTTTTAGTTCCATCACTCCACAACAGCGTCTGCACTTCAAAGGTACTTAAACTCCGAGCAAAAATGTTCAATCTCAGTTTTAAAATGACGTTGGTTCAATCAAGTTTTTTTATTAACCACTATTGACCCCAATCGCACAAACCTTTTGGAAGAGAGAGATTTCCAGATTTTCATCATATTATGTGTAGACGTGCTTCCTGACTATCTGTAATTTTAAGGCTTGTTTTAGAATTCCCTATTCACTGCACATGTCTGGTCTTGAATTGTTTGTGGAATCAGTACGGCATGGTCAGAATCCTTCCCACTTTCAGGCATTGGGTCCACTCTGCTCAAGTTGGATATCCGTCTCTAGACGCGTTCGTAAGTGCAGACAAGTAACAGGACAGCTCTGAGCTTGCTGTTCAGTAAGGTGCAGCAGGAGGGACACAAATGCTGGAGGAAAGGTGCAAGGGACAGAGGGACAGGTGGAGGTCTCTGGGGCAGGTGACAGGTACTTCCAAATACATGAAAATGTTCAGAGAGATGGGCAAACATGAAGGCCCAGACGTGGGCAGAGCTGCGGGTCGCTCCACATACAGCAGCCTCCAATGTGCCTCTGACCTCTCCCCCTTGAGTATTCAATGCATAACCAAGTGGCTAATACAATGCAGAACCAGTATACCACCAATAAGTCTGTGCAGCTGTGCAAAATGATAGACCAATTGCCTGAATACATTGACTATCTGATACAGGCAGGTAGGCAGGTTGGCACTAGATTAATAGCCCAGCAACAACAAGGAGGTGACGGTTTAGTGGTATTGTCACTGGGCTATTAATCCATAGACCTAGGTAATGTTCTGGGGGACCCAGGTTCAAATCCCACCATGGTAGATGGTGGAATTTGAATTCAACAAAAATCTGGAATTAAGAGTCTAATGACGGCCATTGTGGATTGTCAGGAAAAACCATCTGGTTCACTAATGTACTTTAAGGGAAGAAATTTACCATCCTTAGCTGGTTTGGCCTACATGTGACTCCTGACCCTTATTCCATCGATGAATTAAAAAAAACTCAATGAGTACTTCAGTGTTGAGTATAACAAAATAAGTAAGGAAAAGAAAGCAGTCCCTGATTAGGATGGTTTAACACAATTTCCATGTACCTGCATTAATGTAACATTAATCAAAGCAGTTCCAGCATTGCTTCTGTGTTGTCCATGCTGAGAATAGGGCACATCAAGGAACTCATGAAAACACTCCTGAAGATCCTGCAGAGTACTTCCAGACACATTGCAAAAGGATAAGATGCCAAAAAATTAGCACAATTTCAAATAGAACAGGACAGTGTCCACCTTGCATCTCTGCCGCTGGTGTTTTCAGATTCACCACCTACATGTTTGTGCTCCAAAAGAGGAATCCTGGAGTCATGCCAACAATGACCCTTCTAGCCTCCTTTCATGATCTGTGACCTGTTTCTTGCACCATATGATTTCCTTTAAGATTATGCACGACTTAAAGTGACCGCTGTGTAGCCTCTGTATCCCCTGCACAGCATGATCCCAATGGCTGCATGGCCTCACTCCCTGGAGAGAACATGGCATATCCACCAGCCAGAGATCTGGATAGCACCCATTCACTTCTTCGCATGCACCTTTCTACAACCAGAATGCCACTTGTGCCATGCAGGGAGAGCTGGTGGCATGGGGAAGCTCACAGAGAGTAGCACACTCCCTGTAATGCAACTGTGGATGGAAATTTCTCTATGGGAACCAACACCAATAACAATGTGATCAGAGCAGTCGATAGGTGAAGGAAATAGATATGTGTGTGTAAAGTACGATGACAAGCCCAGAACTAAATCACTTTTACGTGAAGAAAGGGTAAAGTTGATTTCAGTCCTGCATTGAGATTGTATGGAGTCTTAGGGGACTAGACAGGGTAGGTGAGGAGAAGGGTCACTTTTGGCTTCCAAACGTTAACTTTGTTTTTTCTGAGTTTCTCCAGCAATCTCTGCTTTTTGTTTCAGATTTTCACCATCCACAGATCTTTGTTTTATTATACTGTAGATGTGGAGAGGTTGTTTTCCCATGTAGGAGAGTCAAGGACCAAAGAACGTAAATCTTATAGGAAAGAGGTCACATGTATAGGCCAAAAATGCAGAGGAATTACTTCTCTCAGAATTATTATGACGCAGGAGTCTATTCAGCCCATCATGCCTGCACTAGTTCTGTTACCAAACCAATGTCCTGCTTTTCCCTCATACCCTTGCACATTTTTATCTGAATAATCATTCAATTCCTTCTTGAACACCTCAATTGAACCTGCCTGCACCATATTTCCAGTCAGTACATCCCATGTCCTATATACTTGCTGCATGAAAAAGTTTTTCCTCACATCACCTATGCACTCTTGTCTTATTCCTTTGACAAAGCTTCGCTCTATCTGTTGATGTTGAAAACCTCAATCAGATCTCTCAGCCTACTATCTGTAGAGATCAGTCCCAACTGCATCAATCTATCATTATAACTATATCCTCATCCCTGCATCCATTCTCTTAAAGGAGTTGGGAGGTCATGTTGCAGCTGTACAGGACATTGGTTAGGCCACCTTTGGAATACAGCATGCAGTTCTGGTCTCCCTGCTATAGGAAGGATGTTGTGGAACTTGAAAGGGTTCAGAAAAGATTTACAAGCATGTTGCCAGGGTTGGAGGGTTTGAGCTATAGGGAGATGCTGAATAGACTGGGTCTATTTTCCTTGGAGCTTTGGAGGCAGTAGAGTAACCTTATAGAGGTTTATAAAATCATGAGGGGCATGAATAGGGTGAATAGCCAATATCTTTTCCCCAGGGTGGGGGAGTTCAAAACTAGAGGGCATATGTTTCAGGTGAGAGGGGAAAAATTTAAAAGGGACCTAAGGGGCAGCTTTTTCACGCAGAGGGTGGTGCGTGTATGGAATGAGCTGCCAGAGGAAGTGGTGGAGGCTGGTATAATTACAACATTTAAAAGGCACCTGGATGGGTATGTGAATAGGAAGGGTTTAGAGGGATATGGGCCAAATGTTGGCAAATGGGACTAGATTAATTTGGGGTATCTGGTCAGCATGGACGAGTTGGACCGAAGGGTCTGTTTCCATGCTGTACAACTGTATGATCATGACTCCACAATATTTGGGCTTCCACTGGTTTCAGGCTTCTGTCTAGGAGGCTGTTAATAAACATAACCTTAATTAATAATTACAGCTTCTCCAGGGCCTTTCTGTAGATAATGATTAGGGCGGCCGGGCATCACCACACAGGATTCGGAAATACCAACAATCTCACCATCTTGCGTTCACTTCCTTAAAAGGCGACTGACAATTAGACATTAACTGGGGCCTCAACATTCAACAGTTGATTTTCCAGTGGTTCTGTGTGTTTATATGTTATTTACATGAATGTGAAGTAACAGGCAAACACTTGGTATAGGGAGAATACGGAGGTTAGTGATGTGGGAACATTGATGAAGAAGTGATGGTACTCAGAAAAGCTGGAAGTGGCCTGAGGTTGGGGTCTGCAGCAAATGGGCTAACAGCTTTTTGTCTAACACAAACAAAAAATTCTCAGGTTTATGATAATGTATCTTAGTTTAAATACAAGTGTGTTGTCCACTTTTTCCCTTGAAAAGTTTATCATTCCAACCTAAAATTTTACTATATTGCTATGATTCATAATGTACAGAGACTTGCAGTCCTACTGTAGTTTGTGCACATCTGAACCAGACTCTGCTGTTATTGCAAGCTGCAGGCCATTTGGGCTTTGATTTGGCTATGTTGCCATCGCCTTCGAATTGGATTGTCCTAAAGTGGCTTGACTTAACAAGTTAATTATCATTGAATTGTTTTGGAAACAATGGGTAAGATATTGACTTTGTGCGTTAGTGTTAAATCAGTGAAAGCAATTCAGCAGCCTCAATTTTTACATGAACTGAAACCAAGGTCAAAGGAGCCGCAGGGTCTGCCCACTCGCTATCTCTCATTTTACACCATTGCACAAGTTATGATCTACCTGATGAGTATCTCAGTTGCTCTGAATATAAGTCTGAAGATTACCGAAGCTCATTGCAAAGACTCAAAGAATTGCAATTTAAAATCACCATTACAAATTGATACATATGCCTCACAAGAAGGTGGTGGGTTTGTATTTTCTGATGGGGAGGGTGGGGGGGAAGAGGCAATAATAAAGTTGAATTAATGAATCCACCTTAATTGCCAATCTTGAGGAGAATGTAGGTAAAGGCAAAAGGTAGTTTGGGGATGACCGGATTGGAGGCAGTGGGTTAGATGGCGAGAAATTTGGAAATAGTCAATTAATATTTGGCACGAAAAACTCAAATTCGTTGAAGTATTTTTCTATTTTAGATTTAAAACAACCTGCTGTGAATTTCGGGCATTTTCTGATTTCATTTCGAATTCCGCATTGAGCAACCTTTAAAGTAGCATTGTTTATAAGTTGCCCGTATTCTAATGTTTTATTTATTTCCTCCTCACTTGCACAGCCTTTCCCCAGCCAGTAGCCTTGCACAATTTCTTGTCTCAGTGCACATACTGCAATCTTCAATCATGCCTCATCCTGTGTGACTATGGAACATTCCAGTAGGAGGCGGATACCCGGAGTGGCAGCTGTGACAAATCCTTACTTTCTCTCTTTTATCATCAGTTCAACATTGTTAGAGCTTCCAATCTCCTGAGCCGGAATATAATTAATTGTAAAACATTCTCCTCACTGAGTATTCATACATAGTTATTTGCTTCTTTTTGATAAATGACAAATAACATGTGTCTCTTTTTGTAATATTGCCTTTCCTATGTATCTTTTAACCATCTTCCCTTCATTTTACCTTCCCCAAATTTTCCGCCTGTGCAGCACTCTACCATTTGAAAGGGCCACTTTATCTCACAGATCTCACAGGAACATAGAGATTGGAAAAGGCTATTGAGCCTGTTCTGCCCTTTAATGCAATGATCGAACACTTCAATGTCTTTTGTGCGCAATAAATCACGAAAGAGTGGTTTCGGAGGAAATCCCTTCAATTCATTTTTTTATTGCCCCTCTTTTCCTGGGGAATCTGTGAGACACTGAGTAAACTTACGGTTGGAAAGAAAACTACAGGGAAAATGCAAGGAATCACATTCAGATGACATGACACTCCAATAGTGGAGAAACTGTCAGTCATTCCCATTGGTTGCCAGAGGAAGTAATAGGTGCAGTTACAGTTACACTGTTTAAAAGGCATTTGGATAAGTTCATGAATAGGAAAGGTTTGGAGGGATATGGACCAAGCATAGGCAAGTGGGACTGGTTTAGTTTGGGAATCTGGTTGCATGAATTGGTTGGACCGGAGGGTCTGTTCCCATGCTGTATGATTCTACGGCTGCATAGGAAACCCAGAAAGATGCCCATCATAAAATTCCAAGATAGTAACTTCAGATTAACCAAACCCATGCTCACTTGACATAATACAGTGTTTCACCAGTTGGAATGGAGTTAAGATCATAGCAACACAATATGTGGGTGTGGAAGTAGGCCATTCAGCCCTTCAAGTCTGCTTTGCCATTCAGTGACATCATGGCTGATTTGACAATCCTCAACACCCCTTCCCTGACTTTTCTCCATAAGCCTTGATTCTGTTGCTGTTTAAAAATCCGTCTATCTCTACGGCCCTCTGCAGTAAAGAATTCCACAGATTCACAACTCTCTGAGAGAAGAAATTCTTCGTCATCTCTGTCTTAAATGGGCGAGTTAGGCCAGGCTAGAATACAAAATCACGAGCAAGCCTACAGTGATGAGCTCAATGCTAGGCAAGACATCACCTCCCTCGTAGTACTTCCTGAGGGTGGGGCAGTTACATCAACAATGACAAATAATCAGCCACAAAACGATCTCACCCATGTCTCGAACAAGCAATGCATCAAGAGACATTAGTAATGAGGATGAAACTGAACTGTCTACCCGGATCTTTTAACAGACTGCCCTTTAATGTTTATAGATGAAATGTGTAATGATGGAGAGTGGAACAAGGAGCTGCTTTGGCCACTGATATGATCTGCATCAATATGGATGGCACCTGTAAAGAACAAATGTACTATTTAAGGCTGACAAAACCGCCCGAATAACCTCCAGTATTTTTGAGGCATGGAAAAGGAATTTGGTCAAAATGGGAGTAAAGGAATACTATTACCCTGACGACCCCAAAGATTCTGATGAATACCTGCCTGCTCACCGGTCTATTTTCCCCAGCTAGAAGATTTAAGATTAATCTCAGGATTTTGTGCGGCAGCACAGTAACCAGGGAAACTGAGGGGCCGAATTGCCTTCTCCTTCTCCTGGTTCTTAATTTTTAGTTCATTTTTGTCGTCATGAAGACACATGATATTATAAATATTATTTTTATAAATATGATGTGGACCCACACAAATATATGTTGAACTCTTAAACAAAGGACTCTTTCCTATTAACAACAGCAGTAAAGTTAACACCTAAAGGAGCAGGGAGCTCAGATGGAGCGATACAGTCCAGAGAACTTCCAGAGAGAGGTCACATGGTTCAGTGTGTGAGCAGGAAAAGGCTGTTGCATTTTTCATCTGAACCAGAAAGAAATTGAGCTGCCTGAAGAGCAACAGCCCATTGCTTCCTTTCCCTATCTTTGCAACCCCTGTCAGCAAACTGTGAGTTGAAAACCCGCTCAAAGTCAGTTTCATCATCCATAAAGGATTTCCAGAGAGGAATCGTTGGAATCCACTCCACCATCTGAAGAGACAAGAAATCAAACACAACTGTTCAAAGAAGTTTATGTGCGCAAAATAACTTATCAGAATCAGAACACTATCTGGAACAATCCATGACTTAGAGATAGTAAGAACTGCCGATACTGGAGCCAGAGATAACACAGTGTGGAGCTGGATGAACACAGCAGGCCAGGCAGCATCAGACAAGCAGGAATGTTGACGTTTCAGGTCAGGACCCTTCTTCCGAAACATCAACTTTCCTGCTCCTCTGATGCTGCCTAGCCTGTTGTGTTCCTTCCACACTGTGTTATCTCTGACTCCAGCATCGGCAGTTCTTACTATCTCTGAGTGAGTTATAACCCCACTGCGAAGCCCTTTCTTTTTCTGAAGAAGGGTCCTGACCTGAAACGTCAACTTTCCTGCTCCTTTATGTTGCCTGGCCTGCTGTGTTCCTCCAGCTCCACATAATGCATGACTTAAGCATTTTTTCCAAGAGTTTAACTATTATTTTAAAGATAATGCTTCAGATATTTTGTTTCCAATTTTTGCTTCTCTTCACAGTTGTGTGCTTGCTTGTGTGTGTTTGTGTGTATTTCTTTAAATGTGTGGATGTATAGATGTGTATATCTTATATATATGTATACACACGCATATGCATAACCTAAACTCTTTGTTAATAATCCTTACATCTTTGTTTGAATGAGCTTGTGTCTGGTAATAAATCCATTAGCTACTGCAGTGGAGAAGTGGGACTAGAAAATGAAACCTTGACCCCTCCGTTCTTGGTGGTAACAACGTTTGACTGCATTGATGACATGACAGACTGTGTCACGTTTCTCTGAAAACAGCACACAATGCAGAGAGAAGACTACTGAGGCTTTCCAGCACTAACTCCCAACATTCTTCAATGCTTTTTGCTGCACAAGGTCAGGCCATTGTCAGGTGTGAACAAATTGAAAAGCTTTTCCCGTATTTACTGCGTCACTGTGTTTTACCCTGCTTTTATTTGCATAAAGTATGTTTGTAGACAAATTGTGTTACACAAGGGCTTCAGCAATCTTAAAAGTCCGCTTACACAGAACAAATGGGTGAGCTTCCTGTCATTCGATTTATCGCAATTTTACTGTCAACCAGATGAATATATTTAGATAGACAAGCAAGCAGGACAAAAGGTCACAGGTTTAGACTGCTGAAAGGCAAATTTTGAACAGACATGAGGAAACATGTTTATGCAAAGGATGAGGGAAAAACCGTTTAAAAAGGTAAATACTTGAGAATGAACGTAACAGTCATATTAAAAGCAAACTACTACAGATGCTGGAAATCCGAAACTAACCCAGAGAATGTAGGAGAAACTCGGCAAGTCTGGCAGCATTTGTGCAGACAGAAACAGAGTTACTATTTTGAGTCTGATATGGGCTGTTCTTCAGAACTCTTGTTGTATTGTAGCTCCATTTTGAAGTATAAGAGACATGTTGGGCCAATACAGCGGGTCCCAGATTTATGAATGTTCAACTTATGGGCACACGTTGGGTAGCATGGTGGCTCAGTGGTTAGCACTGCTGCCTCACAGCACCAGGGAGCCAGGTTTAATTCCAGCCTCAGGCAGCTGACAGTGTAGAGTTTGCACATTCTCCCCGTGTCTGCGTGGGTTTCCTCCAGATGCTCTGGTTTCGTCCCACAGTCTAAGTATGTGCGAGCTGGGTGGATTGGCCATGGGAAATGCACGGTTACAGGAATAGGGTAGGGGGCTAGTTCTGGGTGGAATGCTTTTTGGAGGGTCAGTGTGGACATGATGGGCTGAATGGCCTGCTTCCACACTGTAGGGATTCTGTGGTTCTTGTACTTACAAATGCAATCTCATACAGGGGTGTAGTTTTGCAGATTCAACATTTGAACATTTCCTGTAGTTACAAATGCCTGCACAATTGTCTTGCATTGTGTTTAGACTCGGATACAAATCGACTTGTGAATGGACTTAAGATGGAAGCCTTTTGCAACTCAGCGACCGTGTATATGTATTACTTGCAAGTTTACTTGGTCTTTCCTTCTGGGGTTTTACAGCTTAAATGGGATGGCAGAAACGTTGGTCAACTCACATGAGGAAACCTTAATACTATTCCATAAGAAATAGGGAGTAGGCTGTTCAGCCCATCGGGCCTATCCAGTGGGATCACGGCTGATCCAACACTTTGAGGAAGTTGGTAGGACTGGTCATCTGGCAGGGTGAGATGAAATGGGCCAAAGTCCTTTATTGATCCCATCCTGCCTTGAGATCTTGCGTTATCCAATAAAACACTGTGTGACACGTGTTACAACCACAATACATCAGACTCACACATCAAAGAGGGCATAAAACAGAAACTGTTGGATAAACTCAGCAACATCTGTGGAGAGAAAGCAGAGTTAATGTTTTGCGCCAAGTGACACCTTCTTCAGAACTTCGGAGGAGTCCTGGAGGCAAGTCCCAGGCTGGAGGCCAGAGAGTGGAGGCATCGAGGCATTAGGGGCACGACCTCAGTGAAAAGAGCTATAATTTGAGTGCTTTTTAAAGATACTTTGTATTCTTATTCTGGACTTTGAGTAATTTTTAAAACTTTATATTCCTATGCTCGACTTTTTATATGCATTCACAGGGTGAGGGTGTCACTGCTAGGCAGCATTTATTGCCCATCCCTAATTGCCCAGAAGGCAGTTTAGAGTCAACCACATTGCTGTGGGTCTGGAGTCTCATGTAGGCCAGAATGACAGATTTCTTCTTGCTAATGGGTAATAGTGAACCAGGGGGGCTTTTTCCCCCAACAATTGGCAATGGATTCATGGCCATTATTAGATTCTTAATTCCAGATTTTTTTTAATTGAATTCAAATTCTACTGTCTGCCATAGTGGGATTTGAACCCAGGTCTCCACTACATTATGTGGGTCTCTGAATTAACAGTCCAGCAATAACACCACGAGGCCATCACCTCCCCTTCTTTTTACTCTTTCAATTCTATAACAAACAGTTAATGTATCTTTACCTAGGTACCCTGTATCTAAGATGACGCCAAAGTGGTGACATTACAAACTTTTCACTGCACTCATGCGAGCGCACATAACAATAAAGGCTATTCTATTCTAATTCTAATAAATTGATACAGCATTGTGATGCACAACGTAGAACTTTAGATAAAAATTATCAAAATAATTGACTTCTTAAAGGAAAATATTGCAAACTCACTGAATCACAGATTGATGTAGTGCAAAAATGGCAATTCTTGCAAATTCTTCCATCTCTCCGTATCATTTTAAACAACACAAACTGAAAGACCTGTGGATGTTGTAAATCCGAAACAAAAACAGAAATTGCTGGAAAAGCTCAGCAGGTCTGGCAGCATCTGCGGAGAGAAGTCAGAGCTAACATTTTGAGTCCAGTGACCTTTCCTCAGAATTGATGCTGCCAGACCTGCTGAGCTTTTCCAGCAATTTCTGTTTTTGATTTTAAACCACAAGTTGTGCATTTTACTTCTAGCAAATTATCGCTGATATGTAAAGTAGATTCTTCCTTCTTCACAGATTTTTCTGTGTTTCAGACTTTTAATGTCGCAGCGTTTTGATTTTGGATTAATGTGTTTTCTGCAATATTTTAGATGCATTGAGGACCATTTACACAATTTCAACACTCTTCAAGAATGCACAATGATGTAGTATTGCGTTTGTATCAGTGCCTTTTCATTGTTTTTATTGTTCACAAAGTTTTGGACGTGTTGAAGGTCATTCACACGTTTCCAACACTTTCCAGGAAGGCATAACACTGTAGTAATGACTTTACAGATATTCTAATCTAAGCTGTTCTACCTTAAAAGATTGTGTTCTTGTCTTGGTTTTCTCCTAACAATTTCCAACAAATTCAGATACTGGAAATCCGAAGCAAACAGAGATAATCCTGGAGAAACTCAGCAGGTCTGGCAGCATCTGGAGAGAGAAAGCAGAGTTAACATTTCAAGTCTGATATGACTCTTCTTCAGAACTGAAAGGTATTGGAAAATAGGTTATTTTTATACTTTTGACAGAGGCAGAGGAGGAGCGAGGGGGCAGAGGGTGTAGAGGCCCAATGTGATGGGCTGCTAATGATGGTGAAAGAGAAAGAGAGATGTTAATAGAGTATATATTAAGTTGTGAAAGGGAGAGAATTGGTCCTTTCTAATAAGTGCAAAGTAAACAAGCTACAAACATTCATGGCTGTTGGAGTAGGGGAAGGGACAAAAATGTAAGAAAAATGGAGGGCAGGCATAAAGCGGTCAGTTTCTGAAGTAACAAGGTGTAGAGCTGGATGAACACAGCAGGCCAAGCAGCATCAGAGGAGCAGGAAGGAGCAGTTTCTGAAGTTATTGAATTCAATGTTGAGACCTCGAGGCTGTAAAGTACCTCAGCAGCAAATGAGGTTTTGTTCCTCAAGCTTGCGTTGTGCTTCATTGGAACATTGCAGCAAGCCCAGGGCGGAAATGTAAGCATTAGCCATTGCTTTTACACTGCTTTCTGAATTTCTGAATTCATTCCAGCACTTTGCACTGTAAAAGATATGATAATTGCCTTTAGCGTTTTGGAACTAAAAGTTAATGATTTCACAGACAAAAATAGAATTGCTGACCCTAAGGAAGGGTCACTCAACCTGAAACGTTAACTCTGATATCTCTCCACAGATGCTGCCAGACCTGTTAAGTTTTTCCAGCAATTTCAATGTTTGTCTCTGAGTTACAGCTTTCTTTTGATTTTGTTAATTATTTCAGGTTCATTGTCATTCATCCTTCATTATCTCTCCAAGGAGGATGGATGCCATCAATATAACTGTCATCTCTATTTAACCTACGACTTTCATTGCCAAATACTGTAGCCTTTTAATGGTTTCAGTCCATGTTTTGAAATATATTGATATCTCAACAAGGCAACCTTACATTTTAAAAATGTACCATACGTTCCAAATTCCCAAAATGCGATGGCATGTGCAATGTCTCTACCTGTATTTCACTCACAGTTACAGTGCTCCCAAACCATACCTGCCCTTGCAGGGAGATAAAGTGAAATCCAGAAAAGTGAAAAAAGTGCAAGATGATATTAGAGGCAGCTGTAGAAAAATAGGGCCCTTCTCTACCATTGGCGAAGTTATAGGATCATAGAGTTATACAGACCCTTCGGTCTAACTTGTCCATGCTGACCAGATATCCTAAATTAATCTAGTCCCATTTGGCAGCATTTGGCCCATATCCCTCTAAACCCTTCCTATCCATGTACCCATCCAGATGCCTTTTAAATGTTGTAATTGTACCGGCCTCCACCACTTCCTCTCGCAGCCTGTTCCATGCACGCATTGCCCTCTGCGTGAAAATGTTTTTCCTCAGGTTCCTTTTAAATATTACCTCTCTCACTTTAAACGAAACACTCTAGTTTTGGACTCCCCTACCCTGGGGAAAAGACCTCGGTTATTGACCCTATCCATGCACCTCATGATTTTACAAACTTTTACAAGTTCACCCCTCAACATCCGATACTCCAGGGAATATAGTCACAGCGGATTCAGCCTTTCCCTACAGCTCAAACCCTCCAACCTGGCAACATCCTCATAAATCTTTTCTGAACCCTCTCAAGTTCAACAAAATCCTTCCTATAGAAGGTTGACCAGAACTGTATGCAGTTATTTTAAAAGTGGCCTAACCAATGTCCTGGACAGCTGTAACATGAAATCCCAAGGGTTTGGAGAGATGTGGCCCAAATCCTATACTCAACGCACTGACCAATAAAGGCAAGCATATCAAACACCTTCTCACCACCCTGTCTGTCTGTGACTCCACTTTCAAGGAGCTATGCACCTGCTCCCCTAGGTTTCTTTGTTCTGCAACATTCCCCGGGGCCGTACCATGAACTATATAAGTCCTGCCCTGGTTTGCCTTACCAAAATGCAACACCTCACATTTATCTAAATTAAATGGGCCACTCCTCAGCCCATTGGCCCATATGATCAAGGTCCCATTGTACTCTGAGATAACTTTCTTCACTGTTCATGACACCACAAATTTAGGTGTCACATGCAAACTTACTTACCACGCTTTCCATAATCCCATCCTAATCATTTATATATTTATATAAATGATGAAAAGCAGCAGACCCTGGCACGCCACTGGTCAGAGTCCTGCAGTCTGATAAATAACCCCGTACCACCATCCTTTGTCTCCTACTTTCAAGCCAATTATGTATCCAATTGGCTAGCTCCCTTTGGATTCCATGTGATCTAACCTTACTAAGTCTACCATGCAGAACCTTGTCGAACGAGGAGTTCTCAAAATGTGGACAAGCTTAATATCTCTGTTTCTGAGGGCAGCATCAAACTATATCATTTGGACCCAGAAGGTCCGAGTTTAATTCCATCTTGTACTGACTTAAGCTTCGCTGAGCTGCAGTGGCATTAAATAAGAGGAAAATACTGTGGATGCTGCAGACCTGAATCAAAACCAAACGTGCAGTTGAACGTCAGCAGATCTGGTAAGATCAGTGAGGTGAACAACAGAGTTAATTTCTGAGATGAATTTATTTTCACGACTGTGGCAGCAGGAAAGGTTCTCGTTCCTGAGTGCAATTCACTAACACTTCCCCAGATGTATCTCCAAATGCAGCCCTTTCGGAACGTAAGACATTGGAGCTCAAGTAGGCCATTCAGCCCATTGAATCTGCTGTGCCATTCAATGAGATCATCGCTGGTCTACTAACTCTCAACAAACACATAGAATGCTGGAGAAACTCAACAGGTCTGTGGAGAGAAATAGAGTTAACATTTTGAGTTTCAGAACAGAAGGAGAGTCGTACCAGACCTGAAACATTAACTAGCTTTCTCCTCCCATAGATACTGCCAGTCCTGCTGAGTTTCTCCAGCACTTTCTCTGTGTTTATGTCAGATTTCCAGCATCTGCAGTATTATGCTTTTATCTGACTGAACTCCACTTTCTTGTCTTTTCTCCATTCCCTTACTGATTAAAAAAATCTCTCTCTCTGTCAGGCTTGAGTATACTTAATAACCCAGCCTCAACAGCCCTCTGCAGTAAATAATTCCATAGGTTCACAATGTTCTGAGTAGAACATCTCTACCTTAAATGTGCAACCCCTTAACTCTGATCTGCAATTCTTTGAGAACATGGGACATGACGTCCCACAAGGCAGTGGGACTCATAGCACAGCAACTGTTTCCATTTCTTTTCTGTCTCTGCCACAACATTAAGAAATTGTGACTCAATGCAGTGTGAGGGATAGGCTGTCATCATTAGAATGGTCCGTATCAAGCTTCTCGGGTTGTTACTACTAGTGCTGCCATATTTCATGGAGAGTTTCAGAATGTCATTGAAGGTTTTTTTTGTTCTCCTTGGAATACTGACCATTTGAGAGAGACGGCAAAATGGGGCTTGGTGTGGAAGATGCCTTTTGATCGTCTGGACGCATGATTTATCTGTAACTGGTGGTCAGCAGTCACCATTCATTTTGCAAAGTCCATTTTTCTCTTGCTCTTTTCGAGTGAAACATCACTTTTAATGAGGAATAAGGAAATGCGCATTTTCCACCGTAATTGACTCTGCACTGAAATTGCGTTCTCAGAAATACCAATTTGATTAGTGGATCATCAATTACCAAGAAACAAGCTAAGAGAAATGTCATTTATTTAGAAATGTCGATGCTGCCTCGTTATCCTTGTATGAAGGCAAAGTGTGTTGTTCCCATTTGATGGTAAAAGTGAATGACGTATATTAAAAGGCCCTTGTGCTGCAATGGTAGTGTCCCTATCTCTGAACCAAGAGGCCTGGGTACAAGTCCCACCTGCTCCAAAAGTGCACGGTAACTTCTGAGATAGCAAGAACTGCAGATGCTGGAGTCTGAGATAATACAGTGGGGAGCTGGAGGAACACAGCAGGCCAGGCAGCATCAGAGGAGCAGGAAAGCTGATGTTTCGGGTCAGGACCCTTCTTCAGGGCCCTGACCCGAAATGTCAACTTTCCTATTCCTCTGATGCTGCCTGGCCTGCTGTGGTCCTTCAGTTCCACACGTTGGTAACATCTCTGAACAGGTTGATCAGAAAATATTCCATGCTCCAATTTGCGGTCTCTTTAAGCAGGAAATAAGCCCTAACTGCTAGCAAAGACATATGCCCAGTTTTGCTATGATTGGTCTGAAATGGCCTTTAAGTGGTGTACAGCATCCAGCAGGAGGGTCCCTCCCACTAATGTTCGATCTCTACTCTCCCTAGGAGCTGGCTTATACCATGATCTAAAACCTGGAAAGCTGCACAAACAGCTCAAACACCGATGGAGTGACCAATAAGCACTAATCGCTAAAAGGTCTCAATTGGGTCCACAGAGGCCAGGCCACCACCCCTTGCCGCTGGTATAATTGTGGTGTGGGCCAGCAATGGCTTGGTAGATGGTGGGCAGGCTGGCTGCTGAATTTAATGAGCCCCCACCTCCCCACGCCCACCCTCCCCCCCGACCCCACATCCCCAAATTCAAACCCATTAACAGGGAAGGGCAGTGCCTACCTGCAGCTTCCTTTCATGTACAATCGATTGTGGGTCAACCTACAGCGTATAGACTGGTCCCCAGCTCACCACCACCTTCTCCAGGGCAACTAGGGTCGGGGCAGTAATGATTCCCCTACTCAAAACAAAAAAATGCTGGAAACCACAGCAGGTCAGGCAGCATCCATGGAGAGAGAGCAAGCTAACATTTTGAGTTTAGATGACTATTCAGCAGAGCTGAGATGAAGTGTCGTTCCCTCTAAGGTGCTGCTCCATACACTGCAACCAGCCTTGACAATTGGCCATAAAATTGACTTCCATTCCCAGTAATCCCTGCCACACACAGACCTTAGAAACTCCACAGTTTGCAGGAAAATTAGAGGGAATGCTGTCCGGCAATAAATTGCTGGCTCAGCCAGTGACATCCACATCCCACAAGTGAATAAAAAGGACTTTGAGCAGCTGACCAGTGACACTTAGCTCTGCTGTGAAGGACCACTATCTGCTCCCAATGGGTCAAACTCCAAGAGTTAAAATCGGACTCAGCCTTTTAAAAGCCACGTTATTTCCGAATCTAAGAAGATTTTTTAGAATTTAGAATCCACAGTGGGGAAACAGGTCCTTCAGCCCAACAAGTCCACACCAGCCCTTGGAGCATCCCACCCAGACCCATACCCCTACAACCCACCTAATCTACACATCCGTCAACACCATGGGCAGTTTAGCGTGGCCAATCCACCTAGCCTGCACGTCTTTGGACTTTGGGAAGAAACCAGAGCACCCGGAAGAAACCCCCGCAGACAGGGGGAGAATATGCAAACTCCACACAGACAGTCGTCCGAGGGTGGAATCGAACCGGATCCCTGATGCTGTGAGGCAGCAGTGCTAACCGCTGTGCCACCATGCCATTTTGATAAAACTATGAGGTTCGCCTCTCAATTGACCTTGAAGACTAGACCAGTTTATCAGATGGAGATCAGAATTCCTGTCAGAATTAAAGGCATGGGAATATTATTCAGGTCCAAAGTCCACTGCAGTCTTGGCTGCCAATCCTCGATGATTAAATATGTAAGAGTTGAGGCCTTTGAGGAGAATGCTGAGGAGCAGGTGTATATATATTGACTAAGGTTGATAATTCCTTGATCATGTGAAACACCAATAGTAACTTGCTTTTATATTACCTTATGTATAACATGAAACGTGTTATGCAATATGAAATGTAACTTGCCCTGAGAGTAACAAAATGTCCATTAGTGCTTCATAAAAGTGTTATAAGCCACCATATGACACGAAGCCAGCTAAAGAGAAGGTGCAGGGCTGGATGAACACAGCAGGCCAAGCAGCATCATAGGAGCAGAAAGGCTGACGTTTCAGGCCTAGACCCTTCATCAGAAAAGGGGGAGGGGAAGGGGGTTCTGAAATAAATAGGGAGAGAGTGGGAGGCGGATAGAAGAGGGATAGAGGAGAGGATAGGTGGAGAGGAAACAAACAGGTCGAAGAGGCGGGGATGGGGCCAGTAAAGGTGAGTGTAGGTGGGGAGTTAGGGAGGGGATAGGTCAGTCCAGGGAGGATGGACAGGTCAAGGGGGAGGGATGAGGTTAGTCGGTAGGAGATGGGGGTACGGCTTGAGGTGGGAGGAGGGGATAGTTGGGAGGAAGAACAGGTTAGGGAGGCAGGGACGAGCTGGACTGGTTTTGGGATGCGGTAGGGGGAGGGGAGATTTTGAAACTTGTGAAATCCACATTGATACCATTGGGCTGCAGGGTTCCCAAGCGGAATATGAGTTGCTGTTCCTGTGGCTTCCTCTACATCGGGGAAACCAAGCGGAGGCTCGGGGACCGCTTTGCAGAACACCTACGCTCGGTTCGCAATAAACAACTCCACCTCCCAGTCGCGAACCATTTCAACTCCCCCTCCCATTCCTCAGACGACATGTCCATCCTGGGCCTCCTGCAGTGCCACAACGATGCCACCCGAAGGTGGACTTCACAAGCTTCAAAATCTCCCCTCCCCCTACCGCATCCCAAAACCAGTCCAGCTCGTCCCTGCCTCCCTAACCTGTTCTTCCTCCCAACTATCCCCTCCTCCCACCTCAAGCCGTACCCCCATCTCCTACCGACTAACCTCATCCCTCCCCCTTGACCTGTCCATCCTCCCTGGACTGACCTATCCCCTCCCTAACTCCCCACCTACACTCACCTTTACTGGCCCCATCCCCGCCTCTTCGACCTGTTTGTTTCCTCTCCACCTATCCTCTCCTCTATCCCTCTTCTATCCGCCTCCCACTCTCTCCCTATTTATTTCAGAACCCCCTTCCCCTCCCCCTTTTCTGATGAAGGGTCTAGGCCTGAAACGTCAGCCTTTCTGCTCCTATGATGCTGCTTGGCCTGCTGTGTTCATCCAGCCCTGCACCTTGTTGTCTCGGATTCTCCAGCATCTGCAGTTCCTACTATCTCTGACCCAGTTAACATAAGCCTTAGTTTTGCGAGGGCATGTTTAGTTCAGGTCAATGAAAGCAGAAATTGCTGGAGAAACTCAACATGTTTGGCAGCATCTGGGGGGAGAAAGCAGATTCAATGGTTTGAGTCCAGTATGCTTTCATCAGAAAGTGTAGTAGCTAGGAAAAGGTGGGAAATATGCTAAAGGCAGAGAATGGGAGTAGTAAAGGAGCAAATGATATGTGGGGATGAAGACCCAGCGGGACAGAAAGACAGTTAGGCAGACAAAGGAATGGATGATAGCAAGCAGGGAGAAAGAAAAACTGCTGATGGGGACCGATGCTAACTCCTTTATCAACCCTGCCACTCTCCCACCCCTTCCGTCCCCTGCCACCCCATGTCTTCACCTTTTCCTAATTAGTTCTGATGGAAGGTCATTGGACCCGAAACGTTAATTCTGCTTTCTCTCCACAGATGCCGCCAGACCTGCTGAGTTCCTCCAGCAATTTCTGTTTCAGATTTTCGCCATTCCCCATGGCTCTTTGGTTTAGTTTAGTTCAGGATGGGTGGCAGCTTCTTCACTCTGCCAAGGTGCAAGGCTTGTGCAAGGGTCACAGAACATTTATGAATTGAGTGAACCCATGCCTGTAAATGACTGTACTGTTATAGCACGCACTCCAGAGGATAGCAAACTGCTTGCTACACCCTTCGTCTGAGTTTTACAACATGTCTGAGAAAAGCAGAGGTATGATGTTTATTTAAGTTTATGTGACAGGTTGGGAAATGACTTTTGTTTGCCATTTATATGAACGATTTGGATGAGAATGTAGGAGGCATGGTTAGTATGTTTGCGGATGATACCAAACTTGGTATTGTAGTGGACAGTGAAGTAGGTTATCTAAGATTACAAAGACATCTTGATCAATCGAGTTAATGGGCTGAGGAGTGGCAGATGGAGTTTAATTTGGACAAATGTGAGGTATTGCATTTTGGGAAAACAAACAAAGGCAGGATTTATTCCATTAGAAGTAGAGCTTTGGGTAGTACCATAAAACAAAGAGACCTAGAGGTTCAGATACATAATCCTGTAAAGTTTGCGTTACATGTAGATAAGGGGGTTAAGAAGGTGTTTAACATGCTTGCGGTCATTGCTCAGACCTTTGAGTATAGGAGTTGGGACGTCATGTTGAGGTTGTACAGGACATTGGTGTGCCCAGTTCTGGTCACCCTGTTATAGGATGGATACTATTATGCTAGAGAAGGTTCAGAAATGTTTTACCAAGCTGTTCCTGGTAGTGGAGGGTTTGAGTTGTAAGGAGAGGCTGGATAGGCTGGGACAGTTTTCACTGGAGTGTAGGAGGTTGAGGGGTGACCTTATAGACGTTTATAAAATCATGAGGAGCATAGATGGGGTGAATGGCAGGTGTCTTTTCCCTAGGGTGAGGGATTTCAAGACTACGGGTCATATTTTTAAGGTGAGACGAGAATGGTTTGAAAAAGACATGAGGGGCCACTTTTTTACACAGAGCGTGGCTCATGTGTGGAACGAATGTCCAGAGGAAGTTGTGGATGCATGTACAATTACAACGTTTAAAAGACATTGAGTAAGTACATGAACAAGAAATGTTTGGAGGGATAAGGGCCAAGCGCAGGCAGGTGGGACTAGTTTAGTTTGGGACTGGTTGGACCGAAGGGTCTGTCTCTGTGCTGTATGACTGTATGAATGAAACTAATGCACTCAGCCGCACACTTTCAGGAGTGCAGTGTTCACACATTGTATTTGCATTTCTGACTTTTGAGGGTGTGCCTGAAGCTGCTTCTACAGACTCGCAAATGCAGCAGCAGAGAAAGTGTGAGCAGCAGCTGGCTGGGTGTTATTGCAGGTTTCAGTGTTTTGTCCCAAAGGAAAAGCTGTGGATACACATAACCTAAGCAACCAGATTGAATTATGGAACTGTTTCCATTGGTCCGCACAGGCCTCTGTGGGAAAATCTGCACAGTTTTAATATCAAGCTCATTTTTAATATCAAAATCAATTATTTTTCTCATGCTTTGTGCAAAAGGCTACTGCTGTAAATGAATGGATGCTAAACTGTAAACTAGAAGGTGAACGAATACCACCAGTATCTTATAACACTGCAAACACATTAGGGGATTCTTATAATGAAATAGGGGGATATGTGGCAGAATTGCATCAGAGGTCAGTGAGGTCTATCTCAAAATCAGGAAGCTCTCATTCCACCTTTCATACTCGTGACAAGCAGCACAGCGATATTTTTGCTAAGCAGGAGTGAGTTGCCAATTAAAGGAGATTATTGCTTGTTAAACACCTTGTTAACAGCTCAACGTGCCTCATTCATATTCAATAGTGCCAAGCAGGCTAGACGTTTGGAAACTTCGACATGGAAATCCGAGCAGGTACCTGGCAAATTCAACACGCCCATTCCTCCACCGCCAAACAACATGGTCAGGGCATGACTGACAAGCACCAGCTGTGTGCACCCCTTCAACCAGGAATGTTGACATTGGGTATTTGCAAGCCCTTCATGGGTGATCTGCTCGAACTCTTCTAGATAATAACAGAGCAGATAAAGATAAATTATTTCCACTGATAGGGGATCCTAGAACTAGGGAGAACAGTCTCAGAATTAGGGCCATGGCTATTCTGGCAATGTGGTTAGCACTGCTCTCTCACAGAGCCAGTGACCTGTGTTTGATTCCAGCTTCAGGCGACTGTCTGTGTGCAGTTTGCGAATTCTCCCTGTGTCTGCGTGGGTTTCCTCCGGGTGCTCTGGTTTCCTCCCACATTCCAAAAATGTGCAGGCTAGGTGGATTGGCTGTGGGAAATGCAGGGCTACACGGATAGGGTAGGTGGCTTGGTCTGGGTGGGTTACTCTTCAGTGGGTCCATATAAACTCAATGGGCTGAATGGCCTGCTTCCCTACTTTAGGGATTCTATCATTCACACACAAAGGGTGATGGGGGTACAGAATTCTCTTCCAAGGTGCAGTTGATTCTTGATCAGTTAATTTTAAATCTGAGATATTATTTTTAAGTAAAGGTTTAAGGGATATGGGCCACAGATCAGGCTCAAGGGGCTGAATGGCCTCCTCCTAGTTCGAAGCTTCTATTACATCAGCTCTTTGATACACTTGAAAGCCATTCAGACTTGTCATGAATTGAGACTTCTGAGGGGGTGTGGGGCTGTGGTGGGAGGATGGGGGTGGGGCTGGGTGTGCATGGGAGCTGTGTGTCATTCCTCCTCTCTCTGGGTGGTTCCATTCTGATGGAGAAAGGACATCTGCAGAGCTTGGCAGTTTCCCCAACCCCCTGCAGCCATGGTCCTGAGGACAAATAGCTGGGTCAATAGAGTGTGGGCCTGTGAACCACTCTAGCAGAGCCTGAGGGTGCTGGGTCTGGATCTCCATGGCAACTGTCCATGGGGGCAGCCGGATGGTCAGGCGGGTCCCCATAGTATAGCTGCATTGCTGTAGCCTCTCACATCCCAATCTGCTCATCCAATTCCCCCCACTGTGCGTCTGAAAGAAGGCCCCTGACTGCCCATTCCCCAGCCTGGGACTCAGCAGGTGCCTGGTCTCCGGCAGTCCCTCTGAGTACCAGCGGCCTGAAGCGGTTTCTTCCTCGGCCACAGTGAGGCGCTCACCAGGCCGTGCTCCCACACTCCCTAAACCTGCCTTTCCCACTGCAGTGTTAGTGTCAGTGAGGGTGGTCGTGGTGGTGAACAAGGTCCTCTCCCACTCAAACAGATGGCATGGGGGGGGTGCCTGGCGTTTCATTGTGGAGGTGGTGAATTTGCCGGTGGCAGCTTGCAAGACGAAACCGAGAGAAAGCATCATGGTGGCTGGTTAGCAGTGGGGTGGTGCACCATGAATGGTACTGGCAGTGGGGTTACAGCAAGAAACACTGTGAAATGAGGAGTGGTACATACCCTGTCGTCTCAGCATTCCCACTGGAGTGATCCTGATCTTCTCCTGCGAGGGACACAATTATCTTCCTTTACACCTTGTTGTTAAAGGAATCAAGGGATATTGGGGGATATTGAGCTCAACAGTCAGCCGCAATCATATTGAATGGTTGAATAGACATGAGGGGCCGAATGGCCTACTTCTGCTCCTATCTTCTATGTCTCCCCAAATGTGGTGAGGACACAGGTGTTGGCCGCATCCACCCCTATCCCCTGGCTCTCCCTGCTATGGACTGTTATCACCTGTAATGACAGAAGAAAGGGGATGTGAATGAGTTTTTTTTAATTCATTCACAATGATGAGGGCGTCGCTAGCTAGGCAGCCTTTATTGCCCATCCCTAATTGCCCAGAGGGCAGTTAAGAGTCAACCCCATTGCTGTGGGTCTGGAGTCCCATGTAGGCCAAACCAGGTAAGGATGGCAGTTTCCTTCCCTAAAGGGAATTAGTGAATCAGATGGGTTTTTCCTGACAATTAACAATGGATTCATGGTCATCATTAGATTCTTAACTCCAGATATTTTATTGAATTCGAATTCCACCATCTGCCATGACAGGTTTCGAACTCAGGTCCCCAGAACATTATCTGAGTCTCTGATTTAACAGTCCAACGATAATACCACTAGGCCATCACCTCCCTTGAGTGAGATGACAATGGTGACTTGGCTATTAATCTTGTCCAGTAGGCTGCTCAGAGGACATACAGGGTAATGACGTGGGAGCTTAGGTGGAGTGGGGTGTGGTGCTGGTGAGGGAAGGTGTTGCAGGCCGTAGTGAGAGTGACACAGCATGATCTTTGTGGGGTTGCGGGAAATGTGGGTGCAGTTGTATCTGTGGAGAGAGAAACAGGGTTAACATTTCAGTCCAAAATGAGTCTGCTTTGAAGGTCTCTTCTAAAGAGTAGTCATATTGGTGTTGAAACATCAAGTGTATCTTTCACCACAAAGTAGAAGGTTGTAATTGTAAGAAGAGGGCTGGTAGGATTCATTTATGGAGCATAAATACCTTCAGTGGCCTCAGGTGGGACAAATAGGGCAGTTAAACAGTTGCGGGGGGCAGGATGGGAGTTGGTGGCGGTAGGCAAAAAGTGTAATTGAGGGCACAATCAGATCAGTCATGATCATATCAAGTGGCAGAGCAAGTTTGATGGGCTCAATGGCCCACTCCTGATCCCAATTATAGGCTGTACATGCTATATAACTTAAGGAAGTCTTTTTTAATGTCATCTTCAGTTAAAACA
Organism: Rhincodon typus; assembly: GCF_021869965.1. Taxonomy (NCBI): domain Eukaryota; kingdom Metazoa; phylum Chordata; class Chondrichthyes; order Orectolobiformes; family Rhincodontidae; genus Rhincodon; species Rhincodon typus. Next base: position 10,559,090 of record NC_063344.1, on the reverse strand, counting down.
CAAAAGAAGCTACAATGCTTGCTATCTCTACTGTCACTGTGTCTAAATCTGTATCGTGACTACAAAGACATGAAGGAGAAGCTGGTCAGAGTTGATTGGAAGGGGGACCCTAGCAGGAAAGACAGTGGAGCAGCACTGGCAGGAGTTTCGGGTGGTAATTCCAGAGACCCAACAGAAATTCATCTCCAGGAAGATGAAACATACAAAGGGATGGAATGAGGCAACCATGGCTGACAAGGAGAGTCAGGGGCAGCATAAAACCAAAAAGAAAAAGCAGACAATTTTGTTGAAGATTAGCAGGAAGCTAAAGGATTGGGAAGCCTTTAAAAACCAGCAGAGGACAAGTAAATAACCAATAAGGGGATGGAGATGAAATATGAGAATATGTTAGCTAGTAATATAAAAGAAGATTGCAAGAGTTTTTTTAGATATGCAAAAAGGGAAGGGAGACGCAAAATGGACATCACACAACTGGAAAATGAGGCTGGAGAGGTAATAATGGGGAACAAAGAAATGGCAGAGGAACTGAACAGGTATTTTGCATCAATTATCACTGTGAAAGACACCAGCAGCATTCCAGAACTTATAGAGAGTCAAAGGGCAAATGTGAATACAGTGGCCATCACTAAGGAGAAGGTGAGATAACAAGGTGTAGAGCTGGATGAACACAGCAGGCCAAGCAGCATCAGAGGTGCAGGAAAGCTGACGTTTCAGGCCTAGACCCTTCTTCAGAGTTGGGGAAGCTGAGAGGTTTGAAGGTGGATAAATCACAAGGACCAAATGGACTACACCCCAAGGTCTGAAAGAGATAGCTGAGGAGATTGTAGAGGATTTGGTGGTAATCTTTCAGGAATTGCTGGAGTCAGGGAGGATGCCAGAGGACTGGAAAATGGCTAATATAATACCCCTGCTTAAGAAGGGAGGGAGGGAGAAGACAGGAAACCATGGGCTGGTTAGCCTGACCTCGGTTGTCAGTAATATTTTAGAGTCCATTATTAAGGATGAAATTGTGGAGTATTTGGAAGTGCATGGTAAACTAGAGTGAAGTCGGCACAGCCTCATCAAGGGAAGGTCAATGCGAAAAATATGATAGAACTTTTCAGGAGGTAATGAGCAAGTTAGACAAAGGAGAACTTGTGGATGTGATCTATTTGGATTTCCAGAAGACATTTGACAAGGTGTCACACAGGATGCTGCTAAACATGATAAGAGCCCATGGTGTTAGGGGCAAGGTACTGGCATGAATAGAGGGTTGGCTGACTGGCAGAAGGCAGAGAGTGAGGATAAAGGGATTTTTGAGGATGGCAACTGTCAACTAGTGGAGTTCTGCAGATGTCACGTTGGGACCATGACTATTTACATTGCACATTAACGATCTGGACGAAGGAACTGAGGGCATTGTTACTAAGCTTTCAGATGACACAAAGATAGGTGGAGGGACAGGTAGTGTTGTGGAAGTGGGGAGGCTTAGATAGGCTAGGAGAGTGAGCAAAGCATTGGCAGATGCAATTCAATGCGAAAACATTTGAGGTTATGCACTCTGTAGGGAAGAATACAAGCATAGACTATTTTCTAATTGGGGCAATACTTTGGAAATCTGAAGCACAAAGGACCTTGGGAATCCTAGTTCATAATTCTCTTCAGGTGAATGTGTAGGTTCAGTTGACAGTCAGGAAGGCGAATGCAATGTTAGCATTCATTCAAGAGGGCTAGAATACGAGAACAAAGAAGTACTGTTGAGGCTGTGTAAGGCTCTGGTCAGGCTATATTTGGAATATTGTGAGCAGTTTTGGGCCCTGTATCTAAGGAGAGATATGCTTTTCTTAGAGGTGGTCCAGAGTAGATTCATAAGAATGATCCCAGGGATGAAGAGCTTGTCACATGAGGAGAGGCTGAGGCCTCTGGGTCTGTACTTAATGGAGTTGAGAAGGACGAGGGGAGATCTGACTGAAACTTGCAGAATACTGACAAGCCTGGATAGAGTGGACATGGAGAAGATGTTTTCACTAGTAGGAGAGACTAGAATCTGAAAGCACAGCTTCAGAATGCAAGGGACAACCCTGTAGAACCGAGGTGCAAAGGAATGTCTTCACCAGAGGGTGGCTAATCTGTGGAGCCCATTGCCATGGAAGGCTGTGGAGCCAAGTCATTGAGTGTATCCTGCCTCACAGTGGCAGGGGCCTGGGTTCGATTCCAGCCTTAGGTGACTGTCTGTGTGGAGTTTGCATGTTCTCCCCATGTCTGCGTGGGGGGTTTCCTCTGGGTACTGCGGTTTCCTCCCACAGTCCAAAGATGTACAGGTTAGGTGGATTGGCCATGCTAAATTGCCCATTGTGTCCAAGGATTTGTAGGCTAGTTAGTTGAGCCGGGGGAATGTGAGTTTACAGGAATGGGAATGGGAGTTCTGGGTCTGATGTTCTTCAGAGGATTGCTGCAGACTTGTTAACCTGAATGGCCTCTATCTATACTGTAGAGATTCTATAATTCCATAATTCCAAATAGATAGGTTTTTGATTAGTGAGGGGATCAAAGGTTATGGGGAGATGGCAGGAGAATGGGATCGAGCCATATATCCGCCAAAACTGAATGGCAGAGTAGACATGATGGGCTGAATGGCCTAATTATGATCCTATGTCTTATGGTCTTATTGTTTTATGATCTAATGTGTACAAGTTGCTGGTCTGCTGGAGTTTGCGAACTCTGACTCAATTACACTGGCAGGACGATTGAACTGGAAGTAAACTTCCTGGGATATAGCCTAGGGATGCTTTGAAGTTCCATTTGGAACAATGGAAATCAGTGTCTCTCAAAATCAAATAAAGCTGCAAAGTAAGCAAATATTTAACATGCAGAGTGCCTCCGAGACACCTACCTGATAATTGCAATACACTCCTGAAGACAAATCCTTTAGCTTTTAATGAACCATTCACAGAACAAAGTGAGGCATAATTAGGGAAAATCCAATGAACTTTGCAAACAAACCGACATGAAAGAGATGCAATTATGTGGCACTTGACATGACCACCCATATCTTAAAGCAGCTCGTAGTCAATGGGGAAAAAACTTATGAATTTCAGTCATTGTTGTAATGTAGGAACTGAAGCAGCTAATTTGCCTCAGCACGCTCCACCAATGTAATGCCCTAAATTAGAAGTCACGTGACACCAGATTATAGTCCAACAGGTTTATTTGAAATCACACAAGTTTTCGGAGCTCAGCACCTTCTTCAGGTGAAGGGACAGGGAAGAGCGCTCAGACCCAGAGTTTATAGGCAGAAAGATCGAGGGCAGAGAGATCAAAAGATCATACAACTAGTGTGAGTGGAGTGTCAGATGATAAGTCTCTGCAGATGACTAAGTGTGTGAGACGGTGAATACAGTGTCAACAGCTGAATAACCAGAAAAGGGGTGACCTATAATCTGATTAAATGAGGCAGAGAGATAATTACAAAAAATTAAAAATAAGGTGATGCTGGAGACAAACCAAATGACTGGAATCACCGTCTAAAGCTCTTGGTCATCTGCAGAGATGTATCGTCTGACACTCCACTCACACCAGATGTATAATCTTTTGATCTCTCTGCCCTTGATCTCTCTGTCTATAATCTCTGGGTCTGTGTGCCCTGCTCTCCCACTGCACCTGACGAAGGGGCTGCACTCCAAAAGCTTGTGTGATTTCAAATAAACCTGTTGGACTCTAACCTGGCCTCACGTGACTTCTGACTTTGTCCACCCCATTTCAATTCCAGCACCTCCACATCAAAATAATGTCCTAGTATTATATCATGTATGTTCTTGTACAGGAAGACTTCCCTACTTTTATTCCTCATTTCCCTTCCAATAAAGTCCAACAGTATATTTGCCTCCTGGCCATATAATTTGTTTTCTTGTGATGTTGGTTGACAAATAAGTATTAGTTAGGACACCAGGGATGACTCCCCTGGTCTTCTTTAAACAGCGCTGTGGAATCTTCCAGAACTGTCCAAACATTGCATCCAAAAGGCAGCACCTCCAACACTGCAGTTCTCGTGGTATCCTGCTCTGGACTGCCAGTGTTGTTCTAATGCCCTTGGATTGGGAACTGAACCAAAACCTTGTGATTCAGAGAGAAGTCAATTGAGCCACTGAGCAGTAGCTCCCTATTTAATTGAAGGAGGAAATCGTGTGAGACAGCATGTCTGTTTTGAACTGAATACTGGCTGAGGCAGGAGCTAAAATCTGAAGGAACTGTCAGTCTCTATATACTAAGCTAACAAAATACATATATAGCTTTACATATGACTAGAATTGAGAATGAAACTCTCTGTTCATCACAAAGCCTTCACTATTTGCACAGATTGATTGGGGTGACACAGCGGTTAGCACTGCTGTCACAGAGCACCAGGGACCTGGGTTCAATCCCACCCTCAGGTGACTGTCTGTGTGGAGTGTGCACATTCTCCCTGTGTCTGCGTGGGTTTCCTCCTGGTGCTCCGGTTTCCTCCCACAGTCCACAGATGTGCAGGTTAGGGTGGATTGACTGTGCTAAATTGCCCCAGGGTTACAGGAATGGGGTGGGCTTGGTTGGGATGCTCTTTGGAGGGTTGGTATTGTCTCAATGGCCAGATTTCACACTGCAGGGAATTCTATGACACAGTTTCTCTATGCAGCAAAGTTGCGAACCAGTAAAGGAAGAGGAGAAAATAGAACCTAGAAGAAAGTGTTCTCCTTTTAGGGCAGAATGTCCATTGCAGTTGTCATCTGGATTGGCTACATAACTTTATTTTTCCGCAGCAGCTGACTTGACATCTTTTCAAAGAGTGAGCAGTTAAAACCGATGTTACTTGGGAGCCATGAAGCAACTTGAGAAGTCCTAACTTCACCACGTAAACTAAGCAGTAAAGCTGCCATAGTCCTACACAGCCAGAGAGTTACTTTCTCATCAGAGAGAGAGAGGGCTGACTGGTGATGGTTTAACCTGAGGGTCACCATGCCTCATGTGAGGGGAGAGGTAGAGAAGAAGAGTCCTTCATGGTAACCTCAGCCAGTGATGGGAATTAGATAGCATCACAAACTTCTTTATTAATTCACAGGATGAGGGCGTTGCTGCCTAGGCAGCATTTAATGCCCATACCTAATTGCCCAGAGGGCAGTTAAGAGTCAATCACATTGCTGTGGGTCTGGAGTCACATGTAAACCAGACCAGGTAAGGATGGCAGGTTCCTCCCCTAAAGGCCATTAGTGAACCATTGAGTTAAACGACAAAAACAATCACAGCGTTGTTACTTTGCTGTTTGCACACCATTTACTATTTCTTCCTCTTCCTCATCCCACAGTGCTCTCCATGCTGACTTTCACTCTCTCATTCCCTTTGCTTCTTTATGTGTTGTTGCTATTTTTTGAGCTAAGAATGGTGTATTGCTGCTGTACTGGGACACTATGTCCATGCCACTAACTGCGTCATTGATGTGTGCCTGGAACAGGAAGAAAGTGGCCACACTGTTCATTGGTGTGTTGGTATTCTACTTCCTGATTTGTCTGTTACCCATTTGGGGCTGTAGATGCTGCTTTGTTTGCGGTTCCATTCACTTGGTTTGATACCCTATGCCCTCCTTAGCCCCTTTTTTTATTCGTTCATGGGATGTGGGTGTCGCTGGCTAGGCCAGCATTTATTGAATGTCCCTAATTGATAAGTGTCAACCACATTGTGGTGGGTCTGGAGTCACATGTAGGTCAGACCAATTAAGGATGGCAATTTGATCTCAGGTGTCCAGAATATTATCTGGGTCTCTGGATAAATCGTCTAATGACAATACTACTAGGCTATCGCCTCCCCAAATGCTGTATTCATCACCCTGTTCACTATCCTGTTCCTCAGCCTGCTCAGCTCTGTACTGATCATCTTGCTTACCATACCCCTCACTACCCTGTTCAATCCCTCTCTGTATTCATTTCTTTGTTCACCACCTTGTTCACTACAGCATTTACTCTGGATCACTGTCATGACCAGGGCATTGACTCAAGTGCCAAAGAGAATGGTGACTGGATACAAATACTTAGAGTCATAGAATTGTACAGCACAGAAACAGACCCTTCGGTTCAACTTGTCCATGCTGACCAGATATCCTAAATTAATCTAGTCTCATTTGCCCGCATTTGGCCCATATCCCTCTTAACCCTTCCTATTCATGTACCCATCAGATGCCTTTTAAATGTTGTAATTGTACCAGTCTCCACCACTTCCTCTGGCAGCTCATTCCATACACGCACCACCCTCGGTATGAAACAGTTACCTTGCAGGTCCCCTCTCACCTTAAACATATTGTTTCTACTTTTGAATTCCCCTATCCTGGGAAAAAGACCATGGCGATTCACCGTAACAATGCCCCTCATGATTTTATAACCTCTATAAGTTCACCCCTCAGCCTCCGAAGCTCCAGGGATTACATTTATTACATGTGACAATAAAGAAAAGATAAAAAATAAATAGATAGAAAGATCGATAGATAGATAGATAGGTCGGTAGGTAGATGGATAGATCGATGGGTAGATAGATGGATAGGTAGATGGATAGATGGATGGCTAGATAGACGGATGGCTAGATAAATAGACAGATAGATAGATAGATAGATAGATAGAAGGAAGAGCCCTGATTCAGCCTCTCCCTATATCTCAAACCCTCCAATCTAGCTACATCCTTGTAAATCTTTTCTGAATCCTTTCAAGTTTAGCAACAGCTTTCATATCTTTCTTTCGTTTTATCATTGGAATATAGATCACCTTGCAAGGTGCATTTACTCACAGAACTCTGTTTCTAATAGACTTGGCCATTACTATGTTGCTGAAACAAGCAGTGAGATGCCGGAGGACTAGCTGTGACATTGCAGGAACTGGGACTGCACGGGTGGCGAGCGCATTTGCAGCAGATGCAGCCCACATGATGGGGGAAGGGAACTGTGAAGGTAAGACAAAATCTTGTTCAGTTTAGCAGCTTGAGGTCAATTGCTGTGTAATTGCTTGCAGTTCCAAGCTGCAAGTCAGATAAACACATCATGCACACGCTGGCTGGCTTCCTTCCTCTTTCAGCATATTTTGCATCGGTAGCAAAGTGTGACATTTTTAAGTAAGCCATCTGCAGTGTGACAGGATTGCACTCAACAAACCCTAACCCCATCAAACTATAAAATCAATGTTGCCCCCTCCACTCTTCACGTCAGCTCTGATCGAGAGCCATCTAGACTCAAACCTTAGCTTTCTCTCTCTCCATGGATGCTTTCTGACCCACTGTGATCTCCAGCATTGGTTGTTTTCAGCATAGAAAGAAATAATCTTCATCTCAAAGATCTGAAGATGGACACCTTATAACATGTATATGTTACAATACAACATTTCATAGAATTCATGCAGTGAGGAAGCAGGCCGTTCAGCCCATCTAGTTCACACTGACCCTCCAAAGAGCGTCCCACCCAGATCCAACCCCATCCCTGCATTTCCCATGGCTAATTCACCTAACCTGCACATCTTTGGACTGTGAGAGGAAACCGGGGCACCCGGAGGAAACCCACGCAGACACGGGGAGAATGCGCAAACTCCACACGGACAGTTGCCCGAGCCCAGGTCCCTGGTGCTGTGAGGCAGCAGTGCTAACCACAAAGCCACCACCATGCCCCAACCCCCATCCCCCCACTCCCCCCACCCAATTAACATATTCTGGACCAGGCAATATTCTTGCATTTGGCATCTCAGATTAATGTTGCAGTAAAAGAAACAAGGTTATCTCTGCAATAAAAAGCAGAAAGTGCTGGAAAATCTCAGCAGGTCGGGCCAGTATCTACGGTGAGGCAAATTGAAACTTTTGAGTTGACTATATAACTCCTCTTCAGATCCGAAAGTTATTTCTGCAGTGGTGTTAAAAGTTCCTTCATCATAACTTTTAAAAGGCTAGATTTTATCAGCCACCTGAGAATGTGTTAAGATATAACGGGGGTAAGGTGACTTTGGGGCGGGGAGTGAGTTTGGGGATTTGTTGGGGACAAGGCCCACTATCTTGCCACTGCAAAGGCATTTGACCAAAGGCAGGGAAGGTGGAGGACTCCCATTCAGAGACCAACTGAAATGCTTAAGTGATTGTCATCGTAGCCCCAGAGGACCAAAGGCTACTCCACTAGACAGAGAGAGAGATGAATGGTGAGATAGCAAGAACTGCAGATGCTGGAGTCAGAGATAACACAGTGTGGAGCTGGAGGAACACAGCAGGCCAGGCAGCATCAGAGGAGCAGGAAAGCTGGCGTTTTGGGTCGGGACCCTTCTTCAGAAATGGGGAGGGGGAAGGCAGCTGGAAAATAAATAGAGAGGAGGGGTGAGGAAGGGGATGGTGATAGGTGAGTGCAGGTAGGCAGTGGTGGGACAAAAACAAAGTTGCTGGAAAAGCTCAGCAGGTTTGTCAGCATCAGTTCTGAGGAAGGGTCACCGGACCTGAAACTTTAACTCTGTTTTTTCCTTCACAGATGCTGCCAGACCTGCTGAGCTTTTCCAGCAACTTTGTTTTTGTTCCTGACTTTCGGCATCTCGCAGTTCTTTCGGTTTTTATTTAGGCAGTGGTGGGGATTGGTCAGTGGGACGGGAGGGGTGGATAGGTGGGAGAGAAGATGGACAGGTTGTGTCAGGTCAAGGAGGCGGGGATGAGAGCTGACTGGTGTTAAGTTCAAGCTGAGGATCACCATGCTTCAGGTAAGGTTAAACAGTTGCTGCTTTTGTGGGGATCTCAGCCAGAATAGGAATCGAACCTGCACATTTACAGAAGGATTTTAATGTGTTGGAAACAGTCCAGAGAAGGTTTACTGGACTAATATAAAACAAGTAACTGCAGGTGCTGGAGATCTGAATTGAATTGAATATCTTTTATTGTCATGTACATCCAAAATAAAATGTAGTGAAAAGTATGCGCCATCGCACGTACTTAAGTGCCATTCACAGAATAAAATAAAGAAAGACTATTTAAAGAGAGTCCAACTTTCCTTCTTTGCTGCTATACCACAGCCAGAATCCCGCTCTGGGCTTTCTAGCCCACACTATGTCATTGAGAGCGTCCTGCTCCAGGCTACAACAGTCTGCACCATACTGTTGTCAGGATCCTACTCTTAGTGGTAAATGAGAAGCCCGTTCCAGGCCTCACCAGGCTGACCAGCCGACTGGCTGCCTCCAAAAACACTGCTGCCGCACTGGAGCCCATCGAAGACGCCTCCCGCCAAAATGCTCCCTCAGCCACCCTTCGCTCCAGGACTCGGCCCCACGATGCCCCGGGTACAGGGCCTCACCGTCGCTCTGGGTACAGGGCCCCACCGTCGCTCCGGGTACAGGGCCCCACCGTCGCTCTGGGTACGGGGCCTCACCGTCGCCCCGGGTACGCGGCCTCACCATCGCCCCGGGTACAGGGCTTCACCGTCACTCTGGGTACGCGGCCTCACCGTCGCTCCGGGTACAGGGCCTCACCACCTGAAGCAAACAAAATAAATTAGAAATTGCTGGAGAAACTCAGTAGACCCGGCAGCATCTTTGGAGAGAAAACAGTATTAACATTTCAAGTCCAGTGATCGCTCTTCGTGCTCAACTAATGCCCTGGAATGAGCAGATTTCCTTATATGAAAAGGCAAGACAGGTTGGGCCTGTATCCTCTGGACTTTAGAAGAGTCAGAGGTAACTTAATTGAAACGTATAAGATCCTGAGGGGACTTGGCCGGGTGGATACGGAACAATCTAGAACTAGGGGTCATAGTTTAAAAATAAAGGGTCACCCATTTAAGACAGAGATAAGATTCTCCAGCATCTGCAGTTCCTACTATCTCTGATAAGAAAACATTGTTTTCTCTCACACACATACACACACATACACATACACACACATACACATACACACATCCACTCTCACACACAACACATACACACACCCACACACACACACACACATACACACACATACACATACACACACATACACTCACACACCCATACACACACTCACACACACAGAAACAGACCCTTCAGTCAAACCAGAGTGTTGGGAGTATTTGGAATTCCCTTCCTCAAAAAGCAGTAGATGCAGAATCTTTAAATATTTTTAAGGCAGAAATAGATAGATTCTTGATGACCAAGGGGATGAAAGATTATCGGGGATATGTAGGAATGTACAGCTGAACTTAAAACCCGATCAGCCACCATCTTATATGGTGGAGCAAGCTCAAAGGGCCGAGTGGCCTATACTTGTTCCTTCTTTATGTGTGTGTGTGTGTGTGTGTGTGTGAGTGTGTGTGTGTGTGTG
>NC_063344.1:10511947-10538794 GCF_021869965.1 Rhincodon typus | reverse complement strand
TTCCTGCTCCTCTGATGCTGCTTGGCCTGCTGTGTTCATCCAGCTCTACACCTTGTTATCTCATATACATATAAATTTGTGCCTCTTTTGCATAACTCCAAGAGACATAAAAAATACAAGAGGCAGGATACAATTAAATTTACTAAGCTCAACAATCTTGATGCTTCAAGTAGCTGCATGATAGCTCTCATAATATTGAGCCACATGCTCTTGTCTTAAAGACCCATATCAGCTACCTGACTGTACAATACTAGCTGGTAACACAGTGTGCTACTGAAGGAGCACCACATTGTTGGCTGTCTTTCAGATAAGACATTAAACTCAGACACCATCTGAAGTGGATGCAAAAAGAATAATCATACCATTTGTTTCCAGTGTCCTGGTCAATATTTATCCCTTAACTATCATCACAGATTATCCAATTGTTATCACATTGCTGTTTGTTTAAGACCTTGCTGTATGCAAATTGCCAGGTTCCCTTCATTAATGTGGTTTGATACATTTGCTGTTGAGCTCTTTGCTCACCTTCTGGGGGAGGTTATGGCTTAACAGGATTATCTCTGGACAATGAATGCAGGAAATCTAGGTCATGTTTTGGGGACCTGAGTTTGAATCGCAGATGACAGGCTTTAAATTTAAATGGGGGATAATAAATCTGGATCTAAGAGTCTAATGATAACCAAGAAACCTTTGTTGATTGTTAAGGGAAAAACCCATTTTGTTCACTGATGCCCTTCAGGGAAGGAAATTCCTACAGTGAGGAAACAGGCCATTTGGCTCATCAAGTCCACATGGACCCTCCAAAGAGCATCCCACCCAGACTCCACCTCTCACACTGTAACTTGCATTTCCCATGGCTAACCCACCTCACCTGGACACTATAGGCAATTTAGCATGGTCAATCCATCTAACCTGCAAATATTTGGACTGTGAGAGGAAACCCACATGGGTAGAACATGCAAACTCCATACAGACTGTCACCCAAAGGAGGAGTTGAACCTGAATCCCTGATGCTGTAAGGCAGCAGTTATAACCACTGAGTCACCATGTCACCCCCCTCTTCAGTTGGTACGGCCTACAAATGACTCCAGATCCATAGCAATGTGGTTGGCTTTTAACTGCCCCCCTGGGCAATTAGGGATGGGCAATAAATGCTGGCCTAGCCAGCAATGCCCACATCCTGTGAATGATTTTTCTTTAAAGAAAACTAAAATTTTGAAAGAAAAAAGGCAATTTTTAAAAAGAAAACAAACTAATTAGAGCCCTCCGTCATCTATGCAGTGAAGTATAATTCAAGCAGGGTTCAGTGACACATATAAACCATAGTTTTTTAATCCATGACTGAACTTCTAAGAAAAAAATTTGGTTAACCTGAATGGTAAAATCTGATGCATCATTAAACAACATATCCGTTCATCTCCATTCCCAACACCCTCCTCCTCCACCCTTACCCTTACCCCAGAACTCTGAGCTTAGAGCATTATAAATCACAAACCCACAGGTAATGCATAGTACTATTGCAGTGCTATGACTGGACACTAGGCAAAGATTTGCTTTTGTGGAGAAATAAATTATTCATTTCAAATGGCACAACCTGACCTGCATTCTCTCTGAATATTCCCATTATAGCAAAACTTGGAAGGCAGGAAGGAAATCACATGAGATGGAAAATCTCAGAGCCTATATAAACTGGATGGATGAGGGTGGCCAGGGAAGATGGCATTGTGAGATACCAAGTGTTGATAATAGGTAAAAATAAAATGCATTAAACAAAGAAATTGTTAAAGAAATCCTTCCGTCAGAAATGTTTGAATGATTTGAGAAATCATTCTGGCATTTTAAAATATAAATGTAACGACTTTGAAAATTTTTAAAGAGATATTGTTGCAAAGATGCGTTATCTTTAATACTAGACAAATGTTCTAAGTTTTGAAGGACTGTAGAGAAGGGAATTTATTTCAAGTTTTGTAAAAATACCTACATTTGATTTCTTTATGTCATTGGAAATTCACTGTAAACATCAAAGAATTTTAAAGAGGCTTCCTAGAAATCACATAAACACTTGCTTTGCTGAAGACCCTGTGGCAGCTTTTTTTCAACAGTGACCAGTTTGGAAAGTTCTTGTTTATCTTGGTCAGTGTGAGGAAGCCTACTCAGAAGCCGACTTAGTTTTGCCTGTTCTGAGGAAGGGTCACCGGACCCGAAACGTTAACTCTGATTTTCTCTTCACAGATGTTGCCAGACCTGCTGAGCTTTTCCAACAGCTTCTGTTTTTGTTCCTACTCATAACAAGCTGAGTTGGAGGAAAGCTTTCTAAGGACAAGCTGCCCAGCTGATCCCTCTCATTTCTGAAAAGAAAACTCTCTACATCAATTCAGTGTGAAACCCACTTGTACTTTTGAAAGAACATGTCAAGATTGTATTTCCCAAGCTAGCTGTGTTTGCATAACTTCAGAAGCAACTGAGCATGATTAGTAACTTGGCTACACATACCAGAACATCAGAGCAGCAGACTCTGAAACCTTCAACTCTTTAGCCTTTTGCCTTCAAGAATCACGCATTGGCCAGAAGTGTTCTCTTTTTCAGAAAAACAATCTCTGTCAAAAAATCTCAGAGATAGTAAGAACTGTCGATGCTGGAGTCAGAGATAACACAGTATAGAGCTGGAGGAACACAACAGGCCAGGCAGCATCAAAGGAGTAGGAAAGTCGATGTTTCGGATCGGGACCCTTCTTCAGAAATGGGGGAGGGGGAAGGGAGCTCAGAAATAAATAGAGAGAGGAGGGGTGGGGCTGGGGAAGGTAGGTGGGATGGCGATAGGTGAGTGCAGGTAGGAAGTGGTGGGGATTGGTCAGTGAGGTGGAAGGAGCAGACAGGTGGGAGAGAAGATGGACAAGTTGTGTCAGACCAAGGAGGCGGGGATGAGGGGGAGGGTTGGTTATGGGATGTGGCTGGGGTGGGGAGATTTTGAGACTGATCTCCCTTACCCCTCCCCCATTTCTGAAGAAGGGTCTTGACCCAAAACGTCAACTTTCCTACTCCTCTGATGCTGCCTGGCCTGCTGTGTTCCTCCAACTCCACACTGTGTTATCTCTGTCAAAAAATCTGTTCTTTTTCTCCTGAACCAAGAGTTGGCTCTGATTTCTCTCTGCAGATGCTGCCAAACCTGCTGAGTTTCTCTGGCAATTTCTGTTTTTGTATCAAATCTTCAGCATCCACAATTCTTCTTTTTATTTTAGCGTTATGTGTGTGTTTTAAGGATATTTATAAGGATAAGAATCATAGAATCCCTACAGTGTGGAAACAGGCCCTTCAGCCCCCCAAGTCCACACTGACTTTCAGAGCATCCCATCCAGACCCATCCCTCTATAATCCACCTAATCTACACATCCCTGAACACTACGGGCAATTTAGCATGGCCAATCCACCTAGCCTGCACATCTTTGGACTGTGGGAGGAAACCAGAGCACCAGGAGGAGACCCACACAGACACAGGGAGAATGTGCAAACTCCACACAGCCAGTTGCCCGAGGGTGGAATCAAATCCGGGTCCCTGGCGCTGTGAGGCAGCAGTGCTAACCACTGAGCCACCATGCCATCCCCAGTATAGTATAAGCAAGAAGTATAAGCAATTATACTTCTATAGTACTGAACAGTATGTTAACCAATTCTTGTATAAGTTTTGTTTTGAAAATAAATCCATAATTGTGTTATTAAGAAACTTAGCTGATAGATTTTTTTTTGGTTAAAACCTGATATGGAATATGTATTTAATTGATCATCTCGGTAATTGGAAAAAGTATTTCTATTTTGTTGTGACGCATGAAGTAATGAGTCTAAAGCACCAGAGTGATCCTTCAGTTTCGTTTGTAACATGCATGAAGCATGAAATCAGGGCAAGTACTTAATTTGGCCTAAAGATTCAGAACAGAAGCCTTTTCCAAATTTCAGTCTCAAAATGGGTCAGCCGAGATTTCTTACACTGACTTGACTTTGCCAGATACTTGGGTGGAAGATGTCAAGGCTCAAAATTCTCAGCCTTGTTTTCAAATCTTTCCAAGGACCCCCCAAAATCCTTTTTCTGTGGCCTCTTTCAGCTTTACAACTCCAGTGGAGTTCCTGCACTCTTCCAATTCAGGTGTTCCTCTTTTTCACCTCCACTTTCCTCTGTTCAAACATTGCAAGCTGTGCTTTCAGTTGTCTCGGGTCCCAGCTCTGAACTTCCGGTGCTGAATCTACACCTCTTGCTCCTGTCTCTTTTCCCCTGGGTCGGTTAGAACTATATTAGAAGAATGAGGGGGGATCTCATAGAAACCTAACAGGTTTTTGAGAAGATTTATAGCTTGGGTGGTGGATGAGGTTGTAGATTTGCTCGCCGAGCCGAGGTGTTTGATTGCAGATGTTTCGTTCACCCTGCTAGGTAACACCGTCAGTGCGCCTCCCATACCCACAACCAATAAAACTGATGTAATTTACATAATATACAAAATATCACGCAAGGACTGTGAGAAACATTACATCGGCCAAACTGGAAGAAAACTGACAATAAGGATACATGAACACCAACTAACCACCAAGAGGCACGACCAGTTCTCACTGGTCTCAATACACACGGACAAAGAAGGACACAAATTCGGCTGGGACAACACATCCATAACAGCACGAGCCAAACAGAGACATGCCAGGGAATTCCTGGAGGGCTGGCATTTCAAATGGAACCCCGTCAACAAACACAATGAACTGGACCCAATATACAAACCGCTGAAAAGCAGAACTGGAAGCGATGCCAACCACCCCAGCAAACCGAGGCATATAAATAACAAGAGGGACAGAACACCAACACTTCACCTGAGGTGCACTAACAGTGTTACCTAGCAGGGTGACGAAACATCTGCAATTAAACACACTGGCTCAGCGAGCAAGACTACAACCTCAACTCTATCAGGATTAGGCATGTTAAATGCAAGAAGGATGTTCCTGATGACCGGGGTGTGGGGGTGGGGCGGGGTGGGGAGTGCGTGGGTTGTGGTGGGGTGGGTGGTGGTGGGTGTGGGGACAGCATAGGCCATTTAGGACTGTGATGAGGAGAAGTTTATTCACCCAGAGAGTAGTGAGGTTTTGGAATTCTCTGCTACAGAAATAAGTTGAGGCCAAAACATTGAATGTTTTCAAGAAGGAGTTAGATATAGTTCTTGGGGCTAAAGGGATCAAAGGATAGGAGGCGAAAGCAGGAACAGAGTATTGAGTTGGATGATCAGCCATGATCATATTGAATAGTAGGGCAGGCTCAAAAGGTTGAATGGCCCTACTCCTGTTCCTATTTTCTGTAGGATGATCCTAAAAACCTACCTTTTTGTCCAAGCTTTTGTGAATCGGCAGTGTCAGAATACAGAAAGGAGATAGAACACTTTGTGTCATGGTGCAATGGTATGAAACTCTCTCTCAACGTCAGCAAAACTAAAGAACTGGTCATTGACTTCAGAAAGAAAGGAGGAGAACATGCCCTCATCTACATCAATGGAGCGGAGGTTGAGGGGGTTGAGAGCATCAAGTTCCTCAGAGCGACAATGACTGACAACCTGTCCTGGACTTCCCATATAGGTGAGACTGTCAAGAAGGCTCAACAACGCCTCTTCTTCCTCAGGCGGCTCAGGAAATTTGGCATGTCCATAAGGACCCTCACCGACTTCTACAGATGCACCCCTGAGAGCATACTGCCCGGGTGCATAACGGCCTGGTGTGGCAACTGCTCAGCCCAGGACCATAAGAAATTACAGAAGGTGGTGTGCAAAACCCAGACCATCATGGAAGCCAACCTTCCATCCATGGGCTCCATTTACATTTCTCGTTGTTGTGGAAAACGTCATCAAGGACCCCTCCCACCCTGGGAATGAACTCCTGCAACCTCTTACAATGACTACAATAAATCAAATCAAATCAAAACATTTCAATGCAATCTGCAGATGAACATGGAGGAGGGAAGATCTGTAACTTTACGGAAATAGTTGTCATGCTGGATTGCCTCCTGATGGGCCTCTGGTTTCACGTCTACCATATTTAATTGGATAGCAAGTACCACTACTTGGCCATTTCTTAGAGAACCACTGACTAGCGCTTGTTCTTGACGCAGTATTAGGTCATGGCCCCTATTTGACCCAGACCTTGCAGCCTCCAAACCCCAAATTTTGCCTGGTGGACGACCACCACTGCTATGAAATTCAAGGAAATATTCCAGTACGTTAAATGATATTACCACTATGCCATTCTCTGTTAGCTTTCAGGAGCAGACAGCAGACTACTGGTGACGTTGCTGGACTGGCAATCCAGAAGTGCAAGGTAATGCTTTTGGGAGCATGGGTTCAAATCCCACCAAAGCAGCTGATAACATCTTAAGTCAATTATTAAATCTGCAATTGGGAGATGGCCTCAGAAATCATGACCATCAAACTTTCATCCATCATAAAAGCCCATCTGGTTCACTAATGTACTTTCAGGAGGTGCAGAGCAAGCAAAAGATCGCCAGACCTCTAAGCAGATTTAAGAGATGTGTGAATACTGGTGGACTGGATAACATTGACTTATACCATGTAATCCTATAACCTCGCCACCTGAAACGAAGTAACAAAAAACATTTACAGTCATAGAGTCATACAGTACGGAAACAGATCTTTCGGTCCAACTTGTCCACACAGAGGATGGTTCGTAAGAGAAATGAACTGCCAGAGGAATTGATAGATGCCTGTACAGTTACAACATTTAAAACACATTTGGTTAGATACATGAATAGGGAAGGTTTAGACGGATATGGGCCAAATGCTGGCAAATGGGACTAGTTTAGTTTTGGAAACCTGGTCAGCATGGACGGGTTGGACCGAAGGGTCTGTTTCCATGCTATATGACTCTATGACTCTAAACCCCAACTAATGAATGTACAAATGCAAAGCATGTTCTGAGTAGAGCTGTTGTTTCTTTTTTTTTATGGTCTTTACTGGCAATGCTAAATGCAGTTTCATTTTGAAGGTCAACTTGTACCTTACTGCCTCTTGCAGCATCAGTTTGAGTTATTTCAATAAATGTTTCACTGGATGCTTATCTTTCATCAGAATAGTGGATAGCCATAGCTTACAGGCAGCTGAGTGTATAGGGATCAACTTAACAGCAAATTTCATTGCTAACTTAATTTTAGAACCTTGTGGATTTAAACATTCAATGACGCCAATCTGACATTGCAGCTTGTGTATTAATCACTACTTGCCTGTAACTAAAGCTGGTCTAAGTCTGGTATAAAGATGTTGTTTGTAAGACTGTTAGTGGGATTCAGCAGAGAAGGGAGCAGGAAATGAAGGGTCTAACACTCCTGCCAAAATCTTGCTTATCTTGCGCTGTGGCCACATTTTTATAAGGGTTTTATGACTGTTTAACTCTCTCCTGCTCCTTTAGAATCAGAGCCTGCACTGTAAATCCACCCAACATGGCAAACATTAGAAGTTGGTTAACTGCTTAGAATGTAAGAACATAGGAACTCGGGACAGAAGTAGGATCATTCAGACCCTCAAGCTGCTCCACCATTTAATATGATTTTTTAAATTCTTTTGTGGGATGTGGGCATTGCTGCCCGTCCCTAGTTGCCCCTTGAGAAGGTGGTGGTGAGCTGTCTTCTTGAACCACTGCAGTCCACCTGCTGTGGTTTGACCCACAACGCCCTTAGGGAGGGAATTCCAGGATTTTGACCCAGCGATACTGAAGAGATGGCGACTTATTTCCAAGTCAAGCTGGTGCCCGTGGCTGATCTCATCTTGGAATCAACTCTACTTTCCTGCCAGCTCCCCATAGCCTTTCAACCCATTACTAATTTAAAATCTACTCCTTATTCAGTGTCCTGGAACCTATTGCACTCTGGGATGGAGAATTTCATACGTTTGAAAGAAGTAATTCCTCCTCATCTTATTTTAAATCTGCCACCCTTAGTCTAAAACTATGACCTCTTTTCATGATTACCCCAACATGGGGAAACCCTCTGTACATGTATTTTGTCAATCCCCTTTAGCATCATACACACCTCAATTAGATCTCCTTATATTCTCCTAAACTCCAGCCTGTATAGGCTTAAACTGCTCCATCTCTCTTCAATGTCCAACAATCAGGTCCAGTGGAAATTTTGTCTGTTGTGACCTGGTCATAAAGGGATGTAACTGTTTAAAATCTCTTTTGTAAAGGAAAGAATTGCGACATCAAAAGCACAATACTGCAGGTGCTAGAAATCTGAAATAAAACCAGAACGTGCTGGAGAATCTCTGCAGGTTTGGTAGCATCTGTGGAAAGTTAACATTTCAAGTCCAATATAACTCTCCTTCAGTTCTGAAGAGTAATCAATGTCATAGAGAAGGAAATGTGGCAGACAATGTGTACACAGCAAGATTCTGTGAACAGCAATGTGATGAAGAGCAGGCCATATTGTATTCGACAGCCTTACAGCACAGCGCCAATGACTCATTCCTCAACCTCTGAAAGAGTTGAGCCCTTTGTTGTCAATTCAGAAGCTGGTAATAGTTTCTATCATCAGTTCAAAGTTTGCCAGTTGCACTTTAAGTCATGACAGGCTCAATGCAAACTGAAGATCCGTTTTCTTTATTTGAAATTGGGAAACATCATGCAGGGTTAAGACTGCTCACAATCGAGTGAAAGAGTAAGAGAGAAAACAAGAGAAATCCACCAATGGAATGAAGATTGAGAAGGCTGATGTTACTTTATAGGATTTACAAGGATCGTTCCAAGAATGAGAAACTTCAGTTATGAGGATAGATTGAAGAAGTTGGGACTGTTCTCCCTGGAGAGAAGAAGGTTGAGAGGAAATTCCAATTTAAAAGCATGAGCAAGCTGGATAGAGTAGATAGGGAGAAACCACACCCATTCATAAAAGGAACATGAAAATGAGGGCATAGATTTAAAGCAGTGTGCTAAAGAAGCAAGGGCAATGTTAGACAAAACTTTTTCACCCAATTAGTAGTTAGGATATGGAACGCATTTGCTCAAAATGTGAAGACAGGTTCAATTGAGGCACTCAAGAGGCAGTGGATGATAGTTGGATAGAAAAGGTGTGCAGGGATGTGGGGAGAAAAGAATTGGTACAGGCATGATGGGCCAAGTGGTCTCCTTCTGTGCAATAAACAATTCTGTGACTTCCCGCATTTCAATGAGTCTGTAGGCCAGAGATTCCTGACGTGGGGGTCAGGACCCCAAGTGGTGTCTGTCTGTCTTAAGTGACTGTCTTGAAGCAGATGCAGCATCTACACAGACACCCGCTTCCCAACTACAGGTCCCCTTCAACCTCCCCATCCCTGCCTTAATCCTACCCTGTCACCTGCCCTCACTTGCCATAGTGACAATTTTGAAGTTTCATGTGGAGTCGCAGTAGGAAATGTGTCTGATTCACAGCTTTTGGATAGCCATTTAGCTGGCACGGGCCAGTTTTGATATTTTGTGAAACTTATGTGCCTACAGACAAGCCAACATCAGCTCAAGTTACAATGCAGGTTAAAGTTCTGCAAAGCCAGCCTCCTAGTCAACATGTGATCCATTTAAGTTGTCTTTGTACATTCCTATGCATACCACGCCTTGCTTAGGCATAGCGCAGCTCTGTGCAAGGTGAGGTGCAGGTCATGTATGCATGCTCCGTATATGGGTGGCCCTTTTAAGCTGTTAGTGAAACAGATCAGAGAGCTAGCAAACTTGTTTCTAGGTGGAAAAAAAATACCAATTTTGCATGAGGAAGATACACATTTTGCTGTGTATAACTTGTCATTAAATGAAACTTGTTATCATTGCACAAGGCAGTAATTTGTAGATGTTAAGAGAATATGCTTGGATCATATGCTAGAATACAGAAAGGAAGTGATTTATGAAGCTATGATCATTTCATTTTCATTTTAAATGTTTGATCGGCATCTCAGTCAAAACATTCTTAATTTTTTGAAAACACCACTTCTATAAAGATCATAGCAGAATGTATTAGGGCACTTCTTGTTCTTCCAAATTAATAGTGAGATGTTTTTCAGGGACTTGGAGCTCAAATTGAGATTCATCTGATCAAATCTACACAGCTTTTGTGCCCTGTTTCATTTCCCGGTCAATATTTTAGGCCCAGCTTTAATTTGCATGCTCAAAATAAATTACAACTTGACTTCAGTATCATGATGAATACAAATTTGCAAACCCAAACATGCAATGCAGCGACTCACCCATGTTTCCTCAACAACACTTTTTGAACTGCCTGTCTCTACCTTGTCAAAAGACAAGGGCAGCAGATATAAGTTTCCTGTGAAGCTGCACATTATCCTGACTGAGAACTGTGTTGACAACCCTTTGGTGCAGATCATGGCTTTCTATATAAAAACCAAAAGAACTGTGGATGCTGTAAATTCGCAACAGAAGTTGCTGGAAAAGCTCAGCAGATCTGGCAGCAGCTGTGGAGAGAAATCAGAGTGAACAGTTCGGGTCCAGTGACCCTTTCTCAGAACAGTTCTGAAGAAGGGTCACTGGACCCAAAACGTTAATTCTGATTTCTCTGCACAGATACGGTCAGACCTGCTGAGCTTTTTCAGCAATTTCTGTTTTTGTGGCTTTCTATATGTTAGCCCGGGTAACATATATCACAAAGCTTAGGTTTTTATTGAAACAGTTCTCTTGAAGTTTACTTATAGCACAAGACATTTGCATGGCCACAGTATCACAGATTTGAACACACAGTTCTGCGCTTATCAGTGTCATTGCACATTTAGCTAACTGACTGAAGACACTACTTTGACTCCATTACAAAGAGAAAGTGATGAAAGCAAAGGGAATAGCTTCATACTGGAACATCATATGTTGTGATATCTTGTAATTGTTGTAAAGATACTGTCTGATCTGGAATCTGTACCTTAATATAACATCACCCCCACTTCTCCCTTTAGGGAGTGGCAGCCTCTTTGTGATAATATCTACAAGGCTGCAAATAGATATGTGAGGTGGAAGCTTCTCAGCTCCTGAAAGACCTCGATGAGTCAGTTGGGGAAATTACAGAGAGGAGAAATATTAAACTCTGGACATTAAGAAAAAAGAAGTCTGTTTTTTCCATTCAAGGCGAGAATCTCACTAGTGAGTGGCAAGATGCTTATTGGCATGTATTAGCATTTACTGGTATTAAGGGTTAAGGACCAAAGGCAGGTACAGAGTTAGGCCACAGATCATCCATGACCGCATTGAATGGCAGAAGAAGCTTGAGGGGCTGAATGGCCTACTCCTGCTCCTATGTTCTTATGCTTTAATGTCCATTATTCCCTAACCTCACCTCATCTGCATGCGGTTTGCTATTTTACCAGGCAGGCGAGAGAAATGAGATAGTGACGATTGCTGACATGGAAGTCTGAGGGAGTAGCTGGTGACTTCAGCTTGCGGCCTGCTCCTCTGCACTTCCATCTTGGCCAGCAGACTCCAATACCTGAGGGCACTCTTCATGGTTACCTCCTTCATCCAGGGAAGTTGGCATCAGGCACGTGCCAGCTTCATTACATCCATTGTGGCACATTTCCAACCTCTTCACTTTAGTACTGAATTTTGGAGCTCACCAGTACCTTTCATTACAATGCTGCTACCAAGCAGCTTTATGCACACAGAAAGGCACTGTCTTGTGCGGCGAAGCAGGGTGTATCTGAGTGCTTTGAGCTCACTGTCTTTTTGCTTACTCACTTTGTGCTTACTTGGATGCTCACTGCATCTGTGCTTTGCCAACTTTGTGCAGATGTGTCACAGTTGCCAGCAGTGATCAGTCAAGACAGTGGACATGCTGCCGAACATCATCAATGTCATGCCTCGAGCATGTAAAAACATAGAAATGTAGGAAATAGGAACAGGATTAGGCCATTCGGTCCTTCAATCTCCCTCACCATTAAATCTGATCGTAGCTGATCATCCAATTAAGTATCCTAGTCTTGTTTTCTCCCCATACCCTTTAGCCCTAAGAATTATACCTAACTCCTTCTTGTAAACATTCAATGTTTTTGCCTAAACTGTTTTCTGTGGCAGAGAATGCGACACGCTCACTACTCTCTGAGTGAAGAAATTTCTCCTCATCTCAGTCCTAACTTGTTTATCCCTTATCCTTAAACTGTGACCCCTGGTTCTGAGGAAGGGTCACCGGACCCAAAATGTTAACTCTGTTTTTTCCCTTCACAGATGCTGCCAGACCTGCTGAGCTTTTCCAGCAACTTCTGTTTTTGTTCCTGATTCACAACATCCGCAGTTCTTTCAGTTTTTACCCCTGGTTCTGAGCTCTCCTGTCATCGGGAGCATCCTTCCTTTGTTTACCCTGTCTGGTCATGTTAGAATTTTATAGGTTTCTCTGAGATTTCCCCTCATTGTTCTAAAACTCCCATAAATGTAGCCCTAACTGATCCAGTCTGTCTTCATATTGTCAGTCCTATTGTCCCAGGAATCAATGCACCAGCAGCTCACTTAGCAAACCCACCGAATGTGTTCCAGTGAAATGGACCTGTCTCAAAATACAAGAGGACCAGTCCTCAGTCAAGTCAAGATCCCATCACAAGGGCCTCATCTGATCTCAGTCAAGAGGCTCAGACATGATCAGACGGCCACTTGGGGACAGTCAGGATCAAAGATTCCATATTATTACAGTCTGGAGGTAGGTTACGGTCAGCCCTGTAGGCCCAGAGCAACCAGTCGGAGGATTAGTGGTAAATCAGTCAATAAACTGCACTGAGATCAGTCAGGGTGTGGTCTTTCCAAGTCACTTAGACTGTGGGGCCATGATCAGTCCTGGGGATCTGTTCAAGGGGATTTATAAAGGGTCACTGTTGTGGTGGACAAGTTAGGAAAGAGGTTTTGTACAGAGAGTTGGATGCGTTAAACAATCGATTTAAAAAGCAGAATCTCAAAGATTACAACCTCTGGATTATTACCCCGAGCCGCGTGCTTATTGGTGTAGGGTACATAACATTAGAAAGATGAATGCATGACTCAGAGAGTGGAGTTGGAGATTTGGTTCTAGTTCAGGGGCCATTGGTGGATGAATTTACAGGGGACAGCTGCTACCTCCACCAGTAATGCTGCCAAGTGAGAATGATCTGCCAGCTTCAGAGGGGGCAGCAGGACTCCTGCTCCTGAGGCCTTTGATCCTGGGCTAGACAATACTGCGCAGTCAGCACCTGATTTGATACTTCACATGAAAAAAAGGTGGTACAGGCCTCTCACCAGCTTTCAAGCCAGTGGGTAAGATCCCTACGGGCTGCACAGTGGCTCAGTGGTTAGCACTGCTGCCTCACAGTGCCAGGGACCCGAGTTCGATTCCACCCTCAGGTGACTGTCTGTGTGGAGTTTGCACATTCTCCCCATGCCTGTGTGGGTTTCCTCCGGGTGTTCTGGTTTCCTCCCAGAGTCCAAAGATGTGCAGGTCAGGTGGATTGGCCATGCTAAAAGCACCCATAGTGTTCAGGGATGTGTAGGTTAGGTGGGTTATAGGGGGATGGGTCTGGGTGGGATGTTCTGAGGGTCAGTGTGCACTTGTTGGGCTGAAAGGCCTGTTTCCACACTGTAAGGATTCTATGATCTATGATATATTAATTTACATGCTGTTGTTTTGTGGTTGAAATAGTACAGGATCAAAGAAGGCATGATATGCCGATTGGATGCAGAAAATCACTGTGTTCTATTAGGGCAACATATCTCAAGCATTGTCTCTCCTTCCTGATTCACATCTTTGGTGGTAAACGATGATGGAAACTGATATCCTGAAGCTTGAATTCGACGGACAACTAGTACAGAGCTGGCCAACCTGCTGTAAGGGCTCATTCTATTCAGCTTTTGTTGAACGATAACAATTGGGTAGGATTGTAGTTATGCCATTAGGCTAACGTAAGAACACAAGTGCTAGACTTTGACCACACAGCCCCTCGAGCCTGCTACACTATTCAATACAATCATGGTTGATCTTATCTCGGCCCCAACTCCACATTTTTCTATCTGCTCTCCATAACCCTTCAACCCATTTTTATTAAAAAACTCTCTATTCCCTCTTAAATTTACTCAGTGTCCTGGCATCCACTAACCTCTGGGGCACAGAATTTCACAGATTCATGATCTTTGTGAGAAATAACTTCTCCGCTCCCTGTTTTAAATCTGCCACTCCTCAGCCTAAAACTATGGCCTCTCATTCTAGATTGCCCTACAATAGGAAACATTTGCTCCATGTCAACTTTATTAACCCCTTTAGCATCTGATATAACTCAAATTAGATCTCCTCACCTTCTATAACAACTGTGAGACTGCCACAAATACTCCAGCAGAGCACAAGTTGAAATCGAACTAACTGAGAATTTGAATTTGGATATTTTTTTAAAATGCACAGCTGGTATCAGGTAAAGTGACCAGGAAGCTGTTGGATGTCACAACTGGTTCACTGATAACCTGTATGAGTTTCTAGCCCCACACCCAACACAGTTAACTCTTCAATACTATTTTGCAATACCCACTCATTAGTGAAAATGAAGAATCAATACCAGTATCAAGGCTTTAGAGGATAGGCAATGAACCTGACTTTGACTGCAATGCCCATATCCTGGCATTTGGAATACAAATCTCAAATGAACCAGCCATGTGCTTAACAAATGGTTCAACAGGCTTGAGGGGCCAAATGGACTACTTCTGCCATTACTTTGTATGTTTCTATTTCAGTCTAGGATTGAATAAATCTGCAGTTACTGGGAAGATGTTGGGTGCACAGGGGGTAATATAATAAATGGGATTAGTTTGAAAATATATAATGGGATAGTTTGCATCATCACTAGGAAGTGATGTAAGATCACATGACTACTAGGAGATAGTTCTCTCTCATTGCTGCATGACAGAGCTGATACTTAAATAAAAAGGTAATGTTTACCCTACATTAAAAAGACTCCAACGATGTTTACCTGTAGTGATTGTAACAAGGTCAGCCAGGTGGACCTCATAGAATATGAGTTCCCTGATTGGGGCTGTTAATCTGGTCCGATCAGGGAGCCCTGGCTGACAGATATAAACAGAAGAGTCAGACATCCTGTTCACTCTACGAGCTGGCTCTGAGGGAGCTGGATCAGTGACAAGGACTCTCCACGTGTAAATAAAGGGCGACTTGATGATGGGATACTGTCCTCTGTGGAGTTATTTCATTACCAACATCTCTCCTGGATCCAGTCATAGTTTACTACTGGTCCCGGGCAGCAGGTCTTCAACTGAAGCTTTGTATCTTGTGGCTGTCAGGAAGTCAATGAAATTTTGAGCCAGGCATGATGGCAGGACAGTCTGAGGGCCCTCTGTGTTTTTATATTGACCATGATATTCATGATGGTTATACCCAAAAAAATGCAGGGCTTCTCATCTTTGAGCCGTTGTCCAATTTGGACATGTTCCTTTGAGAAAAAAAGAGAACTTCACATATTTGCATGGCTAAAAGCCAAGTTTCAGGCATACACAGAGAGATATTTCTGAGCAGTTTGTGTGTGTGTGTGTGTGTGTGTGTGTGTGTGTGTGTGTATGTGTGTGTGTGTGTGTGTGTGTGAGAGTGTGTGTCTGTGGGAGTGTGTGTGTGTGTGTGTATGTGTGTGTACATGTGTGTGTGTGAGAGCATGTGTGTATGTCTGTGTGTGAGTGTGTGTGTGTGACTGTGTCTGTGTGTATATGTGTGTGTGTATGTGTGTGTGTGAGAGAATGTGTGTGTGTGTGTGTATGTGCGTGTGTGTGTGTGAGAGAGAGAGAGTATGTGTGTGTGTTTGTGTGAGAGAGAGAGTATGTATGTGTGTGTATGCGTGTGTGTGCGTGTGTGTGTGTGTCTGTGTGTATACATGTGTGTGAGAGAGAGAGTGAGTGTGGGGATTTATGTGTGTGTTTATGGTGCCAGGAGGATGGAATATATAAATATAAACGGGATATATTTATTTGAACAGTACCCACTGATGATATTCTTACGGGAGGATGTTTTAAATCTGATTTTGGGGGTGATTGGTGCCTCACAGCATCAGGCACCCGGGTCGATAGTCTGTGTGGAGTTTGCACATTCTCCCCATTGATATGTGGGTTTCCTCCGGGTGCTCTGGTTTCCTCCAAAGATGTGTAGCTTAGGTGGATTGATCATTCTAAACTGCCCCATACTGTCCAGAGATGCGCAGGCTAGATGGATTAGCCATGGGAGATCTGGGGTCGGGGTGGGGCACGAGTCTAGGTGGGATGCTCTTTGGAGGGTTAGTGCAAAGTCAGTGGGCTCTCTATCTGCACTGTAGGGATTCTATGAGATAGTCTGAAACAGCTGAGTTGCTAATTTAGTGAAAGGTTTTAACAAGGAGTTGATTTCAGGAGGCATGCTCAGATGGATAGGTCTAAGCCATATTTTGGGGCTAGATCCTAATTGTCTATATTTAAGTCTGAGACAGATTCTTGATCAGTCGGAGAACCAAGGGCCACAGAGAAAGGGCAGGAAAGTGGATGTGAGAGGTGTCAATCAGCCATGGTCCTATTGAATGGCGAAGCAGGTTCAAGGAGCCAAATGGCCTACTCCTGTTCCTATTTCTATGTATTTATGGTCTTATCCTCATTTCTATAATCATAATGAGCTGTAAGCATTGTTCCTCAAACTTTGCTCTGGAATTAAACATGAATATTTCCCTCAAAGGACTGGGGCAATGTGGAGTGGAAGAGCAGAGGCTGTCTGGTTGCCATCATGTGACTGACAGAATGTGGGTGGGCTTTCAGCAAGTATGGACATATGTTGGCTTTCCCCCAACACCACAGAAGTCTTCAACACAAAACACTTGGTAAAAAATTGCCAAGTGAAAACATACTTGTTTCTAAGTAGCCCAGAACAGTTTGTTTCAAGATATGAGAGGTGATCTCATTGAAACACATTGGATTTTTAAGGGGCTTCACAGGGTAAATGTTGAGAGGATGTTTCCCCTCATGGGAGTGTCAAGGACCAGACGGCACAGTTTCAGAATAAAAGGATGCCAATTTAAGACTGGGATGAGGAGGAATTTCTTCCCTCAGAGTGTTTTGGAACTCCTTGCCACAGAGAGCATTGGTGGGGCGGAGTCATACAGCATAGAAACAGACCCTCGACCCAACCAGTCCATGCCGACCGTAATCTCAAACTAAACTAGTTACACCTGCTTGCTCCTGGCACATATCCCTCCAAATCTTTCCTGTTCATGTACTTATCTAAGTGCCTCTTAAACGCTGTCATTGTGCCCACATCCAGTACTTCCTTTGGAAGTTCATTCCACACGTGTACCACCGTCTGTGTAAAATATTTGCCCTTCAAATCTTTTTCAAATCTGACCATAAAAATGTGCCCACTTGTCTTGAAATCCCCCATCCTAGGGAAAAGACACTTACCGTTAACCCTATCTAATACCCCTTATGACTTTATAAACTTCTATAAGGCCACATCTCAATCTCCTACACTTCATTGCAAAACGTCCCAGCCTACCCAGCCTTTCTTTAAAACTCAAACCTTCCACATCCTGGTAAATCCTTGTGCATATTTGAGGTTGAGATTCTCGATCAGTCAGGAGATCAAAGGCTACGAGGAAAGACCAGGAAAGTGTGCGTGAGGAATATCAGATCAGCCAAATTTCTATAGAACAGCAGAGCAGGCTCAAAGGGCTCAACAGCCTACACCTATTCCTATTTCTTACGGTTTTAAGACATCACAGGTTTCTGATTGTCAAAGAGGTACTCTTTGGAATAGGCACAAATATGGGCCACCAAAGCAGAGAACCCCAGGAAAATGGTGCTAGGTAGAAGTAGAATGAAAGCAGTGGGGGGAAATGTGAAACCGCCAATGTGATTTTCAGGCAGTTTCCACTTGCCAGAGCAATGTAGAGCCAACTCCACTGAGCTGAAAAGGAAGGGACAATTTAAGAGGGCCAGATATTAACTAGGAGAGCACGGCATTGGATGAAAAACTAGATGTGAAAGCCCTACATTCTTAAAAGCTACCATTCCCCGATCCACTCCCTCCATGTCTGGTCTGCTTTTAGTGGGAGCTTCATCCAGAGCTTGATTCAGTGTCATCAATATGACCATCAGCAATAGGGTGGGTTGTTCAATCCTAATGTTTTATACCAACATCCTCTTCCCCTGATCACCTGGTGGTGGGTTGTGGATTGTGGAGGAGAGTAAGGATTGGGTGAGAGACCCATCAGATTGACCTAATTCAGTCCACCCACTCCATGTTGTTCAAAAATTTGTCCTCGTCAGCTCTTCTGATGATATTATAAATGTTCAAAGCAAATTCTATTTCAAAAATTCTTTTTTTTTCATTCTCAGGATGTGGGTGCCATTGGCAAGGCCAGCACTTATTTGTTTCCCAACTCCTTTCACCCTTGAAATGAAGGGATTTATAAACCAATTCAGAGTGCACTTAACAGTCAGCCATATTGCTCTGGGTCTGTAGTCACATGTAAGGATAGCAGTTTCTTTCCCTAAAGGATCTTAGTGAACCAGATGGGTTTTTAGGACAATTGATGACAACTTCATGAACACCACTTGCTCTCAACACCAGATTTATGAATTGAATTGCAATTGATCAAGGTAAGGTATTAGTGTGGCCCATAATGTCTTTTGCAATTGGTGACAGACAGCTCCCAGCTCCCCACATCCTTTCCAATTCATTAATCAAACAGGATTTGGGACACCAAGCTCGGAGGCATACTAACCGCTAAAAGAAGAGACAAGGAAATGAGGGAATTGTAATTGATGACACAATGCAATGTTTGCCCTTATGCTTTTGACCATCCTGTTTTCAGCATGAGTAATATTTTAACATAAATGTCTCATCATGTGTTCTCAATAATTATGCCTTTGAATGAAGGAAAGATAACAAGAGAATAATGGGAACAGTGAGTCAGAGCATTCACAAAGAACCAAATGGCTAATGGTACTGTGAAGAAACCCAGGCAAAGTTGATAGTTGCATGGCCCCATGTTGGTTTCCAATTATTACACCCTGCTGGCCCTTTAATACTCTGGTCTTAGCTCATGATAGGAAAATTAGATATTGTAATGCATCTTACAAAATGTTACATACAAATATGCGGGTTAAAAACTGGAGTAAGCAACTTGATCCTTCAAACCTGTTTCATCATTCACTAAAATTATGGCTGATCTGCTTACTCCATATTCCCATCTGCACCCAATACTCATTCACCCAATTTGATTATCAAGGATCTATCTAACTCTGCTTTAAAAATATTTGAATACTCCTCATCCACCACCTTTTGAGGAAACAGAGTGCCAAAGACTCAAGTTGTCATCCCTTCGGGACTTCATGGATGAGTCTACACTTTTTGGCTGACAGGGGAAATTTTATTTTACGAATGGAAACCTGGCCAGATGTGTGGGACACCCTTTCAGTGAGAGACTATGTCCATTTTAGGAGGCTCATTAACATCCTGTTACCCAGATATATGCCCAAAACCAGCATTCAGCGCATGATCTGTGGCTTTATGTCTACAAGGATTCAATGGGCTGAATGGCACCAAGACAGTAAATAGGTTAAGCAGGGATCACAGGATGTCAATTCACATGGATGTATTCATCCACGATACTTATCAAAGAAGCGCAGGATATTAATATACAGTGGCTTGGTCATTCCTTAGTTATTCCCATTAAATTTGATTATCTGGTCATTATTCCAATTCTGTTTCTTGGAGTGCGCTGTGTGCAATTTGGCTGTTGATTTTCAATATTCCAACAGTGATTGCCCCTCAGATGTACTTCATTGGTTCTAAACCAACCTAAGGTCATGAAAAGCATTATATAAATGCCAGTTCTATCACTCTTTCTTTCTCTCCATTTTGCTCATACTCTTCCTTCTTTCCATCAAGTCAAACATTCATCATGGACACCAAAAGAGCAACTGATCATTCCAAACCAATGGACCGCCCAGGTCTTGCTGCCTGCAGTTATGGATTGGTCCATCGCTTGAGTATAATGGAACTGAACACAGCACAATCATGAGTGAACTGTTCCAGTTCTTACCTTGAAGCAGAGAGAAGGTCATTGTTGAAGTAGTTAAGGATGGTCTGGCAGGGAAGACTATCCTAAGAGATTCCTCCAGTGATGTCCTGGGGCTGAGATGACTGACCTCTAACAACAACAACAACCATCTTCCTATGCTTTAGGTGTGACTCCAGTCAGTGGAGAGTCAGCCCTTGATTCGCATTAATGTCAGTTTTCTGAAGCTCCTTGGCGTCAGACCCTGTCAAGTGCTGCTTTGATGTCAAAGTTACTCAGCTCTGGAATTCAGGTGCTTTACTGGGTCTGAAATGAGGTCGGAAACTAATTCTGTCAAAGTCTGAACTGAGAACCAGTGAGCAAATTATTTGTGATAATAACCATTTGCTAATGGTGTTTAACAGTGTGAAATACTGAGTCACCAGCTTTAGCAGGACAATCAATTGAAATCAGCAAGCAATTTCCTTGCCTGCGTTTGACCTGAGGCCATGGGACTTCATGAGCTTGGTGTCAATATGAAGATTCCCAGGGCCATTTCGTTGGCTTCTTGCTACTGTGTCTGCATCTCTTAAGAATCAATCCTACCAGTGGGTTGAGACACACACTGAAATGTTGATGAAGGAGCTTAGGACATTAGTTGACAGGTGTGGTGCAATTAGTCAGATAGTTGCTCAACAACTGTGCCATTTTCCCTGGAGCATCGGAGTCTGAGCTATATAAAACCATGAGGGGCATGGATAGGGTGAATAGCCACGGTCTTTTCCCCCCCCAGGGTAGGGGAGTCCAAAACCAGAGAACATAGATTTAAGGTGAGAGGAAAGATTCAAAAGGGACCTAAGGGATAACCTTTTCACACAGATTTGCTGCGTATATGAAATGAGCTGCCAGAGGAAGTGGTGGAGGCTGGTACAATTACAACATTTAAAAGGCATCTGGATGGGTACATGAATAGGAAGAGTTTAGAGGGATATGGGCCAAATGCTGGCAAATGGGACGAAATTAATTTAAGATATCTGGTCGTCATAGATGCGTTGGGACAAAGGGTCTGTTTCCATCCTGTACAGCTCTGTAACTTTATGTTTACATGAGTGACTTCCATAATATATGTGGACTTGAGAGTTTATAATGGGGAAATTAACACCAGGAAATGTGGTTTTTTAGACAGCAACTGGGCTCTAAAATGAGGTGTTTACTACGTTCTAGGAGGTATTGGGTCCTGGTCAATGTGCTGATGAGGAATGCTAATGAATTGAAGAAGACAGACTGGGGGCAACTGTGAGAACTCATTGAGTTGAACAGAAATAATCAGATTAGTCCTTTCCAAATTATTATTGCTAATAGAGATTTGATCTGTCCCAGTTGTTCCCAAGGATGCATCTGGGTATATTCCTCTATTCAGTCAGACTGTATATTAAACCAGTCCCTCACTGTGTAGAAAAACACCTTTGGCTACAAGTCCATTGGGCAATATTCAGCGTGCAGTGTTCTTAAGGAAAATAAGATAATATATCCTGTTGGAGGTTCCCTGGACACAGTGTCAAACTCATTTTGGCACAATGCCTAATCGCAAGAACTCTCAAACCATCACCAAGGCACAGCATGGCTAAGAACGCCCGTCCCTATCAGATCCTTCCTGCACAGCCTCAGGACCTCACCTTCTCACTTCAAGAATGATGAGGAAGAAACTTCCTCCAAGGTAGGTCTAGAGAGAAATGCAGTAGTTACTGTTGAAGCTGGAAATCATCTCATGCAACTCCCAATACCAGGATTCAGCAACATTTGTACTGTTTCTAGAGATGCACACTGAGATAAATATCAACTACTTCCAGAAGATCTTCTACTCAATGAAAGATTCACTATGGTCTCCCTGAAGTTGCTGATCGTCTTGTGCAAAGAACTCTTGATGACCATTGAGCCATACAGTACCAAAACAGACCCTTCAGTCCAACCAATTCATGCCGAACCTAAACCCAAACTAAACTAGTCCCACCTGAGGGCTCCTGGCCCATATCCCTCCGAATTCTCCTATTCATGTACTTATCTCAGTGTCCTGGAGGAACACATTATAGTTTGAATAAGCTTGGACAAAGGCACAATGGGAAAATTCCACTAAGGCTCATCACTAAAATCATTGTCTACAGAGAGGCTGGAAGTAATGTAAACCCCTTGGGTGGAATGCACCAGAAAATGTTTAACATGATACACAAAGATATGTTGTAAATGTACTTGTGTTGGCAAGTGCAATGAGCTACCTCATATGTTACACTGAAAGAAACTGATATTGCATTGTAC
The DNA here is from genome assembly GCF_021869965.1 of Rhincodon typus. Taxonomy (NCBI): domain Eukaryota; kingdom Metazoa; phylum Chordata; class Chondrichthyes; order Orectolobiformes; family Rhincodontidae; genus Rhincodon; species Rhincodon typus. Next base: position 10,516,463 of record NC_063344.1, on the reverse strand, counting down.
CTTATGTAATGTTCCATTTGAACTCCTCTGTAATGTAGTTTCACAAATCCTATGAATGAAGTATATCTTTGGGAACAATGATCTTTAAAAATGTTAGTCTCTTTCATTTCTTCAAAATTTGGAAACCGACCTTGACTTGAACCATTTTAATCCCACTTACCCAAGAACACAGTGTCTAGGCAACTAAAATCACCCTAGGATAGAATGTTTGAGATCAGCCAGGACTGCGTTGAAATAGTCAGGTCTAGAAAGAGCAAAGGCATGAATGAAGGACCCCAGCAGAAATGAGTTTAGATGGGGGTGAAGTTGTGAAATCATATAGAGGTGGAAATAGTCAGTCTTAATGATGGTGAAAAGCTTATCATTTTTCTTTATTCATTCACAGGATGAGAGCATTGCTGGCTAGGGCAACATTTATTGCCCATCCATAATTGCCCAGAGTCAAGCACATTACTGTGGGTCTGGAGTCACATGTAGGCCAGACCAAGTAAGGATGGCAGATTTCTTCCCTAAAGGGCATTAGAGAACCAGATGGGTTTTTCCCAACAATCCACAATGGATTCATGGTCATCATTAGATTGTTAATTCCAGATATTTATTGAATTCAAATTCCACCATCTGCTGTGGCAGGATTCGAACCCAGATCCCCCGAACATTATCTGGGTCTCTGGATTAACAGTCCAGCAATAATACCACTCGGCCATCGCCTCCCCTGCAACAACACCAACGCTGCAAAATGATTGGCTTAGTCTCAGCTGGTTACAGAGTCATAGAGTCATACAACACAGAAACAGACCCTTTGGTCCAACTCGTCCATGCTGACCAAGTTTCCCAAACTGAACTAATCCCACCTATTGCATTTGGCCCATATCTCTCTAAATTTTTCCTATTCATGTCTCTATCCAAATGTCTTTTAAATCTTGTAACTGTGCTTGCATCTACCACTTCCTCTGGCAGTTCTTTTCACATACAAACCACCCTCCATGTGAAAAATTTCCCCCTCGGGTCCCTTTTAAATCTCTCTCCTCTCACCTTAATATGTCAAAATATATCCCTTAGTTTTGAACTCACTCACACTAGGGAAAAGGCCTTTGCTATTCACCTTATCTATGCCCCTCATGATTTTATAAACTTCTATAAGCTCTTCCTTCAACCTCCTACACTCCAGTCAAAAAAAAGTTCCAGTCTATCCAGTCTCTCCTTATAACTCAAACCCTCCAGCCCTAGCAACATCCTGGTACCCCGAACCCTCTCTAATTTAATAGTACCCTTCCTATAGCAGGGCAACCAGAACTGTGCACATTACTCCAAAAGTGGCGTCACCAATGTCCTGTACAACTTCAACATGACGTCCCAACTCCTACAATCAATGGTCTGTACAATGAAGGTAAGGTCAACAGGAAGATTGATTGAACTGGTTGCTAGGGAACACATATAAATAATGACTGCAGTCTTCCCATTATTTGATTGGAGGAAGTTTCTGCTCATCAATAGTGCAAAAATTAACCTAAAATTTGCTGGGATCAATGAAATAAAATGACAAGAAATGAGAATGAAAATCATAGTGAAGCCTGGTGGTGACCTAATCATTAGAAAGGCCACCGGTCTTAATGTCTCTTTGTATGAAGGAATGTATGTGTATGTTTAGATTAAGCGCTGTATCTCAGCAATAATGATCTGTCGCAGTAACTCCGAAAGTCTGGATTCTGTTTAAAAACAGACACAGTGAATTAATTGTGATAATGTGGATTGCTTATCTCCTAAACCTATCATTGCCACAGAATTGATGCTGTTTGCATATCATATAATTAATTAAATGGCATAAAAGGTGATAACAGCATGAGCAAATTAAGAGATAGCAAGAACTGCAGATGCTGGAGTCACAGATAACACAGTGTGGAGCTGAAGGAACACAGCAGGCCAGGCAGCATCAGGGGAGCAGGAAAGGTGATGTTTCAGGTTGGGACCCTTCTTCAGAAATTAAGCCTGAGATCAAAGATCATTAAGACCATGAATTAAACCTCTTTCCAGGGAAAACAAGCAAGCCCTCATGAGTTAATTCATCAAACTAACCATGGAAAACATGACATGTTTGTGATGTTTGCCAGTGGTCAAGCTGATCAGTTGTTGGAGATTGAACAGTGTCAACACTTGAACACAAAGTTTGTAAGGAAGAAGAGTATAAGGAACCTCGCCTCAGAGCACAGAGAGCTAGCTCAGGACACCTGGAGTTTGGAATAGGGCAGGCTGATCCATCTGTTCCGGCCTGATCCTTGGATAAATCCACAAAAAACTACTTTGTTTTATATCTTGCTGTTAGAACCATCTTGGTTTATTGATATCCGGAATAAACCCAACTGACCAGAGAAAGTGGGAATAAAAGCCAACAGTAGTAGGTGCTGGAGAAGCAGTCTGATAACTTAGCAACAATTGGAAGAATTAGTGGTGTGGTAGATCTGGATATCATCAGGGTGCATGTGAAAACTAACACCATGCTTCCGGAAAATCTCACTGAGAGACAAAATGAGTGGAAGCTTGAAAAAATCATAACATATTGGCTATAGGAGCTTATGAACAGGAGTAGGCCATTCAGCCCCTCTAGTCTGTTCCATAACTCAATAAGATCATTGTTAATAGGGGAGGCAATGGCCTAGTGGTATTTTCGTTGGACTGTTAATCCAGAGACCCAGATAATGTTCTGGGAACCCAGGTTCAAAACTACCATGGCAGATAGTGGAATTTGAACTCAATAAAATATCTGGAATTAAGAACCTAATGATGACCATGAAACCATTGTTGATTGTTGGAAAAACCCATCTGGTTCACTAATGTCCTTGAGGGAAGGAAACTGCCATCCTTACCTGGTCTGGCCTACATGTGACTCTAGACCCAAAGCAATGTGGTTGACTCTAAACTTCTGCGCAATTAGGAATGGGCAATAAATGCTGCCTGGTCAGTGATGCCCTCATCCCGTGAATGAATAAAGAAACAAAAAAAATCTGTATCTTGAAACTCATCTGCTCCCCTAGGCTGTGTAAATTTTAATTCTGCTGAGTAACAAAAATCTTTCAGTTGCTGCTTTGACATTTTCAGTTGACTTTGGGCATCAATTGCTTTCTGGAGAGGAGAGAGTTTTTCATTTTCATTGAATTTAGCTCATAAGGTATCAACACATTTATATTCTTCTATACATGATGCGTTTGGGTACTGTAATGTTTCTGAAAGTGGGGAAGCATATGAAAATGGAGGTGCCGATGCAATGAGAGGTTTTCTGCCATTGTTGCCAAATAATAGTTTCCCAGATATTATCCTCGCCAGTTGTGCGACCCTTCGATCTTTTACTTATACATTCTGCGTTCTGTGTGTTTCTTTCTCATTTCACCTGACGAAGGGGCTACACTCTGAAAGATGTGTTTTCAAATAAACCTGTTGGACCATAACCTGGGGTAGTTTTGTTATACTTCTGTGTTATCATCCAGTATTTTTTTACTTGTGAGAGTGTGATTGAATATTTTTGAGAAGAACTGAGGATGATTTTTCAATCGAGGGCTCTAGCTGGCGTTTGGCGATCTAATGGAATCAGGCAGGTTGTGGCACCAGGGAAGACTTTATTGAAGCTGTACACAAGTGAATTCTTTCAGGATCTTTAACATCTCTGAGTTAGCAGTTGTTTCATCCTTGAAAAAGATTTGGGATAACAGTAGGAGACTGTGTGATCTAAGGAAAACTGCAAAGGGGAAACAAAGAAAGAACAATGAATAAACTATGATATAAGGTCATGATTATTACATTAGGGACAATACAGAATACACATGCATAGATGAAAGGCAGGCTAGTTGAAACAATAACAGAAACTGCTGGTGAAACTCAGCATCTGTGGGAAGAAAGTGGAGTTTAACGTTTTGAGTCTGGTGACTCTTCACCAGAGCAACAGATCATTGGAATGATATCTTTCTCCTGTCCAAAAGCTTACAACTATATTAATATATCATTCTTTAAATATATCTTTCATATCATGCTTTCTAAGGTTCAGAATATTTCAACTCTCAAAGAGGGTATAGGTTTCCCTTTTAAACCTATACAGTTTATCTTCTTTGAAGCGAATACTGGGTGAATTCCTAAAGATTCTAAATAAGATAGTGCAGACACTCCTCCAGGCAGAGAAGAATATCCCATCGAATTCCTGACTTGTGCCACTGGGGAGACAGGAGGAGAGACTTTGGCATAGAATTCTCAGCCACTGACTTCCTCTTGAAGCAATCACTGTCGCTGGGTCAAAATCCTAAAACTCCATCCCTAACCAGACATTGGGTCTACCTACAGCACATGGGCTGCAGCGGTTCAAGAAAGCAGCTCAGCATCACCTTCTCAATGGCAACTGGGGATGTGTGACAAATGCTGGCGCAGCCAGGGGCACACGCATCATGTAAGTGAATGAAAAAAACAGTATTCATATGGCTGTCAGGTTTCCCAGTGAGGGTCAGTGTTGGGGTTAGTGAGTGATATACCCAGTGAG
>NC_063344.1:10498709-10506947 GCF_021869965.1 Rhincodon typus | reverse complement strand
ACCCCCATCTCCTACCTACTAACCTCATCCCGCCCCCTTGACCTGTCTGTCCTCCCTGGACTGACCTATCTCCTCCCTACCTCCCCACCTACACTCACCTTTACTGGCTCCATCCCCGCCTCTTTGACCTGTCTGTCTCCTCTCCACCTATCTTCTCCTATATCCATCTTCTATCCGCCTCCCCCTCTCTCCCTATTTATTTCAGAACCTCCTTTCCCTCCCCCATTTCTGAAGAAGGGTCTAGGCCCGAAACGTCAGCCTTCCTGCTCCTCTGATGGTGCTTGGCCTGTTGTGTTCATCCAGCTCTACACCTTGTTATCTCAGATTCTCTAGCATCTGCAGTTCCTACTATCTCTTCTATTGGAACTAATGTTATTCTGAATAAACTGGTTTCCTTATCACTGAGACGGCTCCACTTAGACCACCATCAAATTGACTTGCGTGTATGGATTCATACAGTGCAAGTAGATTTTGTAACTTGGCCGACTACAAAATCAAGTTTGCAACATTGCCGTGGCTGTGAATTAAAGACTTGCATTTTGCATTCACAGTGGTTCCCAAAGTCTGGTCCATAGATCACTGCTGATCCACATGGGTTATGGAAGATAGGAGCAGGCCATTCGGCCCCTCGAGCCTGTTCCACCATTCAATGGTTGATCATCGTGATCAATACCCTAACCCCATCCTTCCCCCATATCCCTTGATTCCCTTTAACCACTAGAGCAATATACCTCCTTCTTAAAAAGGCAATGTTTTTGCATCAACCACTTTCTACAATAGTGAATTTCACAGGTTCACTGCTCTTGGTGAAGCAATTTTCTGCATGTCAGTCATAAAAGGTTTACCCCTTAGCCTTAAACAATGACCCCCTGATTCTCGACATCCCTACCATCGGGAATGTCCTTTCTGTAGCCATTCTGTCTAGTACTGTTAGAGTTTTATAGGTTTTTGTGAGATCCCACCCCATTTTTCTCAACTCCAGTGAATACAATCCTAACTCTCCTCATATGTCAGTCCTGCTATCTCAGGAATCAATTTCATAAACCTGCACTGCACTCCCTCCATAGCAAGCTGGATTAAGCACTGGCCCCTTAAAACAGGAATTGTGGGTTCAAGTCCCATCTGAGGTGACCTGAGTTTTGACATAGTAAACATTTCTATGGAGGTGGCATGGTGGCTCTGCTGCCTCACAGCGCTAGGGACCTGGGTTTGATTCTAGCCTTGGGTGACTATCTGTGTGGGTTTCCTCCCACAGCCCAACAATACACAGGTTAGGAGGATTGGCCATGCTAAATTGCCCATAGTGTGCGGGTTAGATGGACCAGCCATGGGAAATGCAGGGTTACAGGGATAGGGTAGGGGTGTGAGTGTGGGCCTGGGTGGGACGTTCTTCAGAGGGTCAGTATGGGCTGAATGGCCCGTTTCCACACTGTAGGGATTCTATGATTCAAGAACATCTTTCCTCAGATAAGGAGACTAAAACTGCACTCAGTGCACCAGGTGAGGCCTCATCAGTGCCCAGTACACTTACAACGAGACATCCTTGCTCCTGACATCCCTTCAGCTGGACCAGACATGGCACAAGGCATCAGGCCAAAACCCTCATTCCTTTGTTGTAATCTAATCATCCATGGATATGAGTGTTGCTAACTGGGGCAATATTTATTGCCTTTCAGAAGGTGGTGGTGAGCTGCCTTCTTGAACCTCTGCAGACCATAACAGTTACAGTATTGCTAAGATGTTAGTCCCAGGATTTTGACCCAGCAATACTCAAGGGACTGTGATACATTTCCAAGTCAGGATGATGAGTGGCTTGGAGGGGAACTTCCAGGTGGTGCTTCACTGCCCAACAATATGGGTGCTCGTTGTCGCTGGCTTTAAAGGTGTCCTGCTTTAATGCTTCTTCTTACTTTCTCAGCAGTGGGAGAAAAAGTATTGGTTACTACAAGCTTTGGAGGTTTTGTCACTTTAGATCATAGTCCATAAGATATAGAAGCAGAATTGGGGCATTAGGCTTTTTAGCCCATTGTATCTGTTCTGCAATTCGATCGTGGCTGGTAAGTTTCTCAACCCCATTCTCCTGCCTTCTCCCCATAACCTTTGATCCACAATTAATCAAGAACCTATCTGTCTCTGTCTTGAAGGCACTCAATGACCTGGCCTCCAGCCCTCTGCATCAAGTAACATTCGCAACACACAAACACCAGGCAATGACCATCTCCAATAAGAGACTATCTAACCACCACCCCTTGATGTTCAGTGGTGTTGCCACCACTGAAACCCGCACTATCTTGGGGTTAACTTTGACCAGAAATTCAATTAGACCCGCCACAAGAACACAATGGCTACAACAGCGGGTCAGATGCTCGGAATACTGTAGTGAGTACATCCCTTCCTCACTCCCCAAAGCCTGTCAATCATCTACAAGGCACAAGTCAGGAGTGTGATGGAACTGTCCCCAGTTGCCTGGATGGGTGAAGCTCCAACAACACCCAGGACAAAGTAGCCTGTTTGGTTGGCACCATATCCACAAGCATCCACATCGACGCTCAGTACCAGCAGTTTGTACTATCTATAAGATGCACTGCAGAAATTCACCAAAGATCCTCAGGCAGCACCTTCCAAAACCATGACCTCTTCCATCCAGAAGGACAAGGGCAGCAGATACACGGGAATACCACCAACCACAAATTTGCCTCCAAGCCGCTCACCATACTGACTTGGAAATACATCACACTTCCCTCTCTGTCGCTGGGTCAAAATCCTGGAATTCTCTCCCTAAGGGCATTGTGGGCCAATCTACAGCATGTGAACCGCCGCGGTTCAGGAAGGCAGTTTACCACCACCTTCTGAAGGACAGCTATGGGTGAGCAATAAACACTAGCCAGCCAGCAAAGCCCATGTTCCACAAGTAAATGAATAAAAAAATGAGTTCCACAGATTCACCACCCTCTGAATGAAGAAATTCCTCCATATCTTGTTTCTAAAGGGTCATCTCCTCACTCTGAGGCTGTGCCCATGAGTCCTAGTCTCTCCTACTGTTGGAAATATCTTCTCCGTGTCCACTCTATCCAGGCCTCTCAGTATTCTGTAAGTTTCAGTGAAATCCCTCTCATTCTTCTAGACGTCATTGAGCACAGACACACAGTCCTCAACCACTCCTCATATGACAGCCCTTTATCTCTGGGATCATTCTTGTCAACCTCCTAAAGACCCCCTCCAAGGCCAGTACGTCCTTCCTTAAATATGGGGGCCAAAACTGCTCATAATATTCTGAATGCATTCTGATCCTAGCCTTATACAGCCTCAGAAGTATATTCCTGCTCTATTACTGACACATGCAGGCGTCCTAGGAAAACAGAATTGAACTCTAGAACAGTGTTGCGTCAGCATATAGACCCCATCTCTTCCAAGCCAAGTTTGACTGGCTATGAAAGCAACAAGCTTCATTCTTCTGCATCATCAGTTCTGAGGAAAGGTCACCAGACCCAAAACATTAACTCTGCTTTCTCTCCACAGATGCTATCAGACCTGCTGAGTTTTTTCAGTAATTCCCGTTAAAGCATCATCTCTTATCTCTCTTAAACCTTTGCTTGTCTCCTCTCCAAGGTTACTTGACTTTTCAGTAATTAATAGGTGAGCCACAACTCACGTTCTGCATTTGACTTTCATTTCTATAAAAAAAAATCACATGTTGCCCTTCAAAACCCTTCTAATTTTTTTTTATTTTCCTTAGAGCAGAGAAGGATCGGGGGGACCTGACTGAGGTGAACAAAAAGCTATGATGGTCTTGGACAGGATACATAAAGAGTTTCCCCTTAATAGAAGGATAAAAGACCAGAAGATAAAGTTTTAAGGTAAGAAGCAGGAGGTTTGGAGAGGATTTGTGGATTCTTTTCATTCAGAAGGTGGTAGGTATGTGAAACACACTGCCTGAAAATATGGGAGAGGTAGGAATCCTCAAAACATTTAATATCTATTTAAATGAACACTTGAAATGTTGTACCATACAAGACTATGGGCCAAGTGCTAGGAAACGGGATCAGAATAGATGGATGTTTGATGATTGGCACAGATAGGATGGGCTTTCCATGCTGCAAAAACTCCATGAATTCTGTGATAACTAGGTGTAGAGCTGGAAAGTCTTAAAGCAGGAAATGAAGTAGCATGGTGAAGAAGTGTAAGGTTTAGGGCCTAGACAACAAAAGGCAAGGCCAACAATGATGGATCAATCAAAACTAGAAATTGCTCAAGAGGTCAGAGTTAGAGGAGTGAAGATATTTCAAGGGGTGTGGGGGTGGAGGAGATTGCAGAGGTGCGGAGTAGCAAGACCTTGGAGGAATTTGAAAACAAAGATTAGAATTCCAAAACAGGCTGGGAGTTGATATAGACCAGTGAGCGCAGGGGTGAAAGGTCATGAGAGTTAGCAGAGTTTTGGATCTCAGGCTGACAGTAGAATATGGAAGGTCAGTACACCACAGAGAGATTTTGGTTGGTGAAGCAAGGGGGCAAAAGCTTGGCAAATGGAGTACAACGTGGGGAAATGTGAAGTTGTTTAGTTTGGAAGGTAGAACAACAGAACAGAAGATTATTTAAATGGAGAAAAAAACTGCAGAAAACTGCAACATGAATGGATTTGGGGCATGAAACACAGAAAGCTGACACCCTGGTGCAGTAGGTAATCAGGAAGGCTGATTTAAAGGGGGTTGGAGTATAAGAGTAGGGAAGGCTTACTGAAACTGTACAAGGTGCTGGAGAAACCTTTTTTGGAGAACTGAGAGCAGGAAAGAAATTATTTCATTGGAGGCAGTTCATAGGAAGTTCACTAGGACGATCCCTGTCATGGAAGGATTGTGTTATGAGCAAAGGCTAAATAGGTTGGCACTGTACTCACTGGAGTTTAGAAGAGTGAGAGATGATCTTATTGAAACATCTTAAGGGGTTTGACAAGGGTAAATGCTGAGAGGATAGTTCCCCTCATGGGATTGTCTAGGACCAGATGGAATAGTCTCAGAATTGAGGGGCAACAATTTAAGACTGCGATGAGGAGGGTTTGTGAGTCTTTGGACTCCTTGCCACAGAGATCTGTGAGGGCAGAGGCCCTTGGGTATATTTCAAGCTGAAATAGATAGATCTTGATCAATCAGGGAATCAAGAGTTGTGGGGAAAGGGCAGAAAAGTGGATGTGATGAATGTCAGATGAGCTATGGTCCTATTCAATGATGGAGCCAGTTCAAGGTGCCAAATGGCCTACTCCTGTTCCTATTTCTAATGGCCTTATAGAATAGTCCAGTCATACTCCGGTTTAAGTGGAACTGGGTGGACTCAATGGGCTGAATGGCCTGCTTCTACACTGTAGGGATTCTAAGGTAGCATGTAACCTCCGTGTGGAACTGCTCCTTCACTGTCACTGGGACAAAATCCTGTGCTGTAAGAAACCATTCAGCCCACTGCACTTGTGCAAGCTCTTTGAAGAAAACAAGTCATACTTAGTTGCATTGTCTACGTTTTCTCCATCTGGTTGTTGTTTCCTTATTTAAAGTTATTTATGGGACCAGCACCTTTCTAGCATTCCAGATCCTAAAGAATTCCTGAATGAAAATAATCTTGCTCACTACCCCACCCCCGCATTTAAATAGCATCCAATGATTTCTCACCTAAGTTGCATTCTTTCTAAAGGAGGTTGCATTGTGTATTGCCCCAATTTTTTATTGAGTTGGCTATTGCAGCTGACTCCAACCTAGCCCTCATTCCAGTATCGAGACACATTTAGGGCCTAACACAAGTCAACATTCAGAATACCGTCCTCTCCCTAATCAGAAAAACAGAACCAGAGAAAACATTTGCAGAAATTAATATGACTCTTGAAGAAAAATGCCCTGGACTTGCTAATGGTGATAAACAAAATATGGATAAGGTAGCTCTGCTGAGACATATGAGGGTTGTATGGGTTGTATGTTGAAAATCTAGGATCTGAATCTCACAAAGGAATTCCTAGCTTTATTGAGCCTTCAGCAAATATTTTGAAATTGCTCTAATTAGCATTGAACAGCTTTTGGGAATTTGCAAGCAATGCAGTCCCATCTTAACAGAGAGGGCTCCATTACCTCAGCTTACGCATCATGCTTATGTGACTCAGTTTTAAAGACGCCAAGAACTGAAGTGTTGAGATTCACCAACAATGTGTGGGCTGACCTCCAGAGGGCACCACACGACATGGTCAATCACCGTTGCAAAGCTGGTGCCTGCTGGAATGCTTCCCACGTTCCGGGAGATCTAATACAATGTGTTAATGTGTGGTTGGGACAGGATTCAGAAACCCACCCAATTCCTTCTCCGGTGACTGCTTCCCCCACTCAAACCACCCTCTGTCCCCTTCTCTGGGAAATCCTCGGAAATCATACCATGAGTGTGAAAGGACGGAGCGTTCTCTGTGGACCAGCCCTAAAAGCATGGATGGTTCTGCAATCATTACGCCAATCCCTCCCCCACCCTCCCAAGCTAAACAACCCTACCCAGTCAAACTTATTGTCAGCTTAAGCTCAAAGCTCAGCACAGAGAAATTGCAAATCATTAGAGGGACTTAGACAGCTTTACCAGCTGTAGACTGGGTCCTACAATGAAATGTGCCCTCCCCCACCTAGGCTGGGAATGTAGAAACCGGTAAGTTGATCCCCCAATAGAAAATATCTATCAGTATTTAATACTAGTCACAATGACCTTTTTTAAGCTTACAAATGACCCCACTCAGAATCCTAATTTAAGAATTCAAGGATATTGATGCATAGATGTGGTCTTCTGAGGAAATAAAAATGAGACTACAAATTTTTGATAATTTCTTGTGGATAGTAATTGTAAAATTAATTCCAAGCTACATTACAGAGCGGAGAATGTTGGAGGAGGACCTGATAGAGGTTATGAAGTGTGGATAGAAAACAGCTGTTTCCCTTAGTCAAAGGGTCAAGAACAAGGGGGATACTTTTAAAGTGAAAGGAAAGAAGTTTAGAGGGGACTGTTAGAGTGAAGAAAATCTTTTTTTCACTCAGAGGGTGGTAGGGGTCTGGAATGCACTGCTGGGGAGGGCAGTTGAAACCGGAAATCTCACAATCTTTAAAAAATAGTTGAGAACTTAAAATATCATAATGTCAAGGCTATGGCCTAGTGCTGGAAAGTGGGACTAGGGTAGAATTAATGTATTTTTTGTGGTGCAAACTTGATGGGCTGAATCATAGAATCCCTACAGTGTGGGGGCAGGCCATTTGGTACATTGGTTCCACACCAACCCTCCAAAGAGCATCCCACCCAGACCCATCCACTACCCCCATCCATGTAACTCTGCATTTCCACAGCTAATCCACCTAGCCTGTATCCGTGAACACTATGGGCAATTTAGCACGGCCAATCCACCCTAATCTGCACATCTTTGGACTGTGGGAGGAAGCTGGGGCACCCGGAGGAAACCCACACAGACACAGGGAGAATGTGCAAACTCCACGCAGACAGTCACCCGAGGGCAGAATTGAACCATGATGCCTGGAACCCAGGGCAGAAAGTCTCTTCAGTACTGTATGATTGTATAATAATGAATACAGATCACTGAATATACGGTGCTAAAAAGACAATTACTTAGAATCTTAGAATCCTTACAGAGCAGTAACATGCCACTCAGCCATCGACCCTGCACTGATCGTCCAAACAGCATCCCACACAGACCCCAGTCCCCATCCTATCTCCATCAAACAGCATCCCACCCAGTCCCCAGACACCAGCCCCCACCCTATCCCCATCAAACAGTATCCCACCCAGACGCCAGACCCCATCCTATCCCCATCACACAGCATCCCACCCAGACCCCAACCCCACCCCATCCCCCTCCAACAGCATCCCACCCCAACCCCCACACCCCCGCCACCACCCTATCCCCATCAAACAGCATCCCACCTAGACACCAGTCTCCAGCCCCCACCCTATCCCCATCAAACAGCATCCCACCCAGATCCCAGTCTCCAGCCCTCACCCTATCCCCATCAAACAGCATCCCACCCAGACACCAGTCTCCAGCCCCCACCCTATTCCCATCAAACAGCATCCCACTCAGACCCCAGTCCCCACCCTATCCCCATCAAACAGTATCCCACCCAGACCCAAGCCCCCAGACCCCACCCTATCCCCATCAAACAGCATCCCACCTAGACCCCAGCCCCCACCCTTCCCGATAAAACAGCATCCCACCCAGAC
>NC_063344.1:10475186-10498699 GCF_021869965.1 Rhincodon typus | reverse complement strand
CCACCCAGACACCAAACGTCACCCTATCCCCATCAAACAGCATCCCAGCCTCCAGACACTACCCTACCCCCATCAAACAGCATCCCACCCAGACACCAGACCCCACCCTATCCCCATCAAACGGCATCCCAGCCTCCAGACACCATTCTACCCCCATTAAAGAGCATCCCACCCAGAACCCACCCTATCCCCATCAAAGAGCATCCCACCCAGACTCTATCTCCATCACCCTGCATTTCCCATGGCTAACATACCTACCCTGCACATTCCTGGACATTTCAGGGTAATTTAGCATGGCCAATCCGCCTAACCTGCACATTGCTCGAATGTGGGACGAAACCATAGCACCTGGCATATACAGATAGGGACTACTCTAAGAAAAGTGAATGTTTAATGATGTATTCCCTTAATAATGAGAGAGAGCTTTATAGTCAATCAATGATATTATTCAAATTTAAGTTCATGCAATATGTTTAAAAACTCTTTTAGATACTCAAATAAGTAAGATGTAAAGACAAACACACCCACATTCCTGTATTTTTTTGTGGGACATGGGCATCGCTGACTGGGCTAGCATTTCTTGCCCATATCTAGTTGCCCTTGAAGGTGGTGAGAAGATGGTGGTGAACCCCCCCCTTGAACCGCTGCAGTTCACCTGATGTAAGTAGACCCACAATGCCCTTAGGAAGAGGATTCCAGGATTTTGACCCAGCGACAGTGAAGAAGCAGCAATATATTTCCAAGTCAGGATGATGCGTCACTTGGAAGGGAACTTGAAGGTGGTGGAGTTCCCAAGTATCTGCTGCCCTTGTCCTTCTGGATGGAAGTGTTTGTGGGTTTGGAAGGCACTATCTGAGGATCTTTGGTGAATTTCTGCAGGGCTTCTTGTAGCTAGTACACACTGCTGCTACTGAGCGTCGGTGGTGGAGGGAGAGGATGTTTGTGGAGTTGGTGCCAATCAAGGGTTTGTTTTCCCCTGGATGGTGTCAAGTTTCTTAAGTGTTGTTAGACCTGCATTCATCCAGGCAAGTGGAGGGTATTCCACCACACTCCTGATTTGTGTCGTGTAGATGTTGGGAGAGGATTTGACGAGTCAGAGAGTAAGTTACTCACTGCAGTATTCCTACCTCTGACTTGCTCTTCCCATTCAGACTGCCTTTGCCTGAACCTAAATCTAGGTTAATGATCAATCTGACCCTTTCTTGTGTCCTAAGGTCGGTCTCTCTGTTTGTGTGTACATATGTGCTCCCTTTTCAGACTTATATCTTTCTCTGTGGATCATCAATTGCTTATACTGGCTCTTTCTGATTACTTGTGGATCATTTATCTTTTCGATTATCTTACAGATGTTGGGATATTTTCCAACAGTAATGCATCCAAGGTCCTTAACATTCTCTATCATGTCTTTTTTTAGCTTCTTGGCATGTATTCAAATACTGCTTAGAGTGCATTTTGTTTCCATTAACTCCTATTGACTTAATTAACACCTTAATGTTTTCATTAAATTGGTTAGTTCTTTTAGAAAACGATAGCAGCCACGGGGCCAGATTATATGGTTACCCCACTGACCGTGGTGGGGGATGGGCACCTAAAACTCAGCAAGTTCTTTGTCTACCATAGTTTCATAGGTTCATAGTTTCTCGAAAGTGGAGTTGCAGGTAGATAGGATAGTGAAGAAGGCGTTTTGTATGCTCACGTTTATTGGTCAGTGCATTAAGAATAGGAGTCGGGAGGTCATGTTGCAGCTTTGGCCACTTTTGGAATATTGCCTTCAATTCTGATCTCCCTGCTCTAAGAAGGATGTTGTGAAACTAGGAAGGGTTCAGAAAAGATTTACAAGGATGTTGCCAGGGTTGGTGGATTTAGCTATAGGGAGAGGCTGAATAGGCTGGGGCTATTTTCCCTGGAGTGTCAGAGGCTGAGGGCTGACCTTATAAAGGTTTATAAAATCATGAGGAGCATGTATAGCATAAATAGGCAAAGTCTTTTCCCAGGGTAGGGGAGTCCAAAACTAGAGCACATAGATTTAAAATGAGAGAGGAAAAATATAAAAGGGGCCTAAGGGACAACTTTTTCATGCAGAGGGTGATCCAGGTACAGAATGACCTGCCAGAGGAACTGATGGAGGTGAGTGCAATTACAACATTTAAAAGGCATCCCTGGTTGAGTACATGAATGGGAAGGGTTTAGAGGGATATGGGCCAAAAGCTGGCAAATGGGGCTAGACCAATTTAGGATATCTGGTCAGTATGGACGAGTTGGACCGATGGGTTAGTTTCCGTGCTGTATATCTCTATGACTCCAAGTATGATCATATTGAAGGGCAGAGCAGCCTTGAAGGGCTGAATGGCCTACTCCTGCTTCTATTTTCTATGTTTTTATCTTCTCAAAGATAATTCAGCATATGTTATAAATACTGGACTTTCTAGTGCCTTCACATCCAGAGAACAAACGTTTGAAAAAAGGTCTACTTCTTGCTTTGCAGCCATACTCTTCAGTAGACTGGCTTTCCAATTAATTTCCTCGTAAAATCGTTTTTCAACTCTGCATTAACAACAATTCTCAATCAAGATTTTCTACCACCTTGAAGGAAGAAAGGAAGGAATTTGGGATTTAAATAATACATTCTCAGGACTGATAAATTACCTTTGACAACAAAGAAAAACCGACAAACTGCAGATGCTGGAAATCAGAAACAAAAACAGAAATTGCTGGAGAAACTCAGCAGCTCTGGCAGCTTCTGTGGAAAGATAGCAGGGTTAGTGTTTCGGGTCCAGTGACCCTTCTTCAGGGCTGCATTTGCTTTTGACCTTTGCTCTTGAAGAAAAATGCAGCATCCAATCTACGCATGGTAAATTACATGAAATGCTAAACAAAATAAAGGATCATTCAGCCCTATAATCGAGCGATTTGCAACCACAATATGCAAGCCTTGGGCAGATGAGCCATTACAGGCCATTTTAAAGTTTGTCAGCAGTAAAACATGAATTAAGTTTGCCCCTTCACTATTCTGATTCTGTCTACTCCAACGTTACTAGATTCTGTCATTATCCATAATTTTTAAGCTGGCGTCCAGTTTGGTTCCTCACTCATTTCAGGGGCCCAGGAAGGGATGACTATTCTTAAGAAGTTTGTACTGTTAAGGAGAGGTTGACCTTGAACTGGCCTTGTTTGTCAGCATGTTGCCATGCTTCATAGAGATGGACTATTTTTTTCCAACGACCTGCCGTATGAAAACAGACCCATTATGACCCCTAGGTCTGAATTTTCACAGCAGAATCGGGACAACACTCAACTCCACAAACCCAGGCTGTGAGAAAGCGCCACGGTCCTTCAGACCTAATCTTCGGGTTTGAGCAAGGGGAGTGGGTCCTCCAGGAGTTGTGACAAACAGCACCTGAAGCAGGGTGGAGGCTGTTGGGTGCAGAGCTGGCTGGAAAGAAGGCTTCCCTTGGAGAGTCATTACATTGTCAATGAATGTTTGGAAAGAACAAGGCATAAACTATCTCTCCACCCCTCACATCTTGCATCCCTATGGCCATTTATAGCGTTGATGTCAACTGATGCCAACACGTGACCCCCAACAACCACTTTCTGCCTTTATACCTACCATGCCAACACCTCCAGTATCCAGAGATAGTAGGAACTGCAGATGCTGGAGAATCTGAGATAACAAGGCGTAGAGCTGGATGAACACAGCAGGCCAAGCAGCATCAGAGGAGCAGGAAGGCTGAAGTTTTGGGCCTTTCATTTCTGAAGAAGGATCTAGGCCCGAAACGTCAGCCTTCCTGCTCCTCTGATGCTGCTTGGCCTGCTGTGTTCATCCAGCTCTACACCTTGTTACCTCCAGTATCCATCTTGGGCAGAACTTAACACCCATAAAGGGATTAAATACATTTTTAAAATGTCTAGTGAAGAATACACTACTTCAACAGAAGAAACACACTTATTGGTTAAAAACTCAATTACTACGGTTACCTTCCTTTATCTCCTTTGAAAAAAATAATTGGAAACCATAGTCCTTTATCAAAAGATCCTTTATCTTTTGGAGCTGTGAACTAAGAGGCACCCTCTGTTATAATTACATTTACTGCAATGATATCCAACTTCATTGTGTGAAACAAAATAAAATTCTTCATATCATCTCTGGTTCTTTTATCAATCATCTCAGCTCTGTATTTTCTATTTGCTGATCCTCTGAAACTAGAAACAGTTTCTCCCACAGAAGTAGATTTTATTTTCACATGGACTCAAGAACAGAAGTACATAGGGAAAAGTGCACAATGTCTCCAATCCCAGCGTCATCTTGGGTACAAAGGTACCTAGGTACAAATTCTTAGGTACAAAGTAGAGAAATTAAGGAACAAAGTGAAAAGTTAAATGTTACGGTCCTTCTTAGTTTCAAAGTAAAGAAATAAATTTAAAATATTGTCATTCTTAGTGGCAATATTTGTTCCATTAATGCTGTTCACTAAGCATCTCCCAAATCTCTCCATAAGATTCTCCAGAGCAGAACTAATTCCTATTTGCTTACAGCTATTCTGAGTTCACCATTTTATTGTTGGTTTTTTTTTTATTTTGTAATTATCTCACTGTCTCAATTAATTGGATCACAGGGCATCCCTTCACTTGCTATTCAGCAGTTGACACTTTACTCACATCTTTTGACACTTTTGACCACGTGCAAAGACTTGTTATTCAGCCTGTCAACACTCCACTCACTCCAAATGTACTATCTTTTGACACTCTTAATTACCTGGAATTATCTTGCAATGATCTCTCTGCCTATAAATTCTATGCCTGTGCACTTCCTTCCACTTCACCTGACGAAGGAGTGGCTCTCTGAAAGCTTGTGCTTTCAAATGAACCTGTTGGATTATAACCTGGTGACTGTGTGACTTCTGATGCAGTTCAAATAGAGTGATGTGATCACATCCAGAACGCACCAGGGGGGTGGGGGGAGGGTAATAAAAAGGTAAGTGATTTTCTAAATTTGGCAATAATCAAAGCATATGTATTCATATGTAAACACTTTTACATTATGTATGTGTGTGTGTATATATATATATATATATATTTATATATATATACACACACACGTATTCAAATACAAGTCCAATTTTTGCAGAACCAATCAGTAATTGTTCCGAAACAGGTAGCAGGGGATAGGTGAATGGTGCTACTTGCTACTTAGGGATGTTTTCCTTTTAAGAGGATTGTAGAGAAAATATCCCATGCTTGTAATTCCTTTGACTAAACCACATAGCCTACATAATCCTGGACAATTTGGCATGTCCAATTCACCTACCTGCATACAGGTAGTTCTGTTATAACGCGTGTTTCGTTAATGCAAATTGGCTGTAATGCAAATAATGAATCGTGGACGCTGTTTGAATAACGTGAACTTTCTGCTGTACAGGTGTAGCAGTTTTCTATAGCTATTTCCCTATAACATGACTTTTTATAGTGATTTTCCATAGCGCGAGTTCACACTGTCGCGGCCATAGGGGGAAAATTGCTTTATTTGGTGAAGAACGGGTTTATGAAATTACTTGGTCAGATAACAGCAGATTAGAAGGATTCAGAAATCTACTGCATACACCATTTTGATACTGTTACTTAGTGATGCATAGTGTAGCAGTTCAGTTGAATTTGGCGACAGAGAAATGGAGCATTGGAGTCATTAACCTACTCATTTATTGGAAAGCTTTCAAATCTCATGATCTAAAAATGGCCACTTCAAATGAGCGTCCAAAATACCACAACCAGTATGTATAAAGCACCCATAACTGACCTGTTATGTAAACCCAAGCTGCTTCACAGTACAGCTATAAAATAAAGTTTGAGATCAAACCGCATAAAGACATATTAGGCCAGATGACTATAAAGCTGCTTAAAGAGGTAAATTTTAAGGGGCATTGTAAAGAAGGAAATTGAAGTGAAGAAGCAAGGAAGAAATTCCAGAATTTGGAACTCAGGCAACTGGCCGCTGCTGAGGTGGCTCAGTGATTAGCACTGCTGCCTCACAGCGCTAGGGACCTGGGTTTGATTCCAGCTTTGGGCGACTGTCTGTGTGGAGTTTGCACATTCTCCCTGTGTCTGCGTGGGTTTCCTTCAGGTGCTCCGGTTTCGTCCCACAGTCCAAAGATACAGGTAGTTCTCCTATAACACGGTAGCTGCATTCTTGTGTCACCTTGTGCTATAGGAAAATTGCTATACCTGTACAGGTATCCAAACAGCATCCACTATTCATCAATTGCGTTACAGCCAGTTCAAGTTAACGAAATACGCAGTGTAGCAGAACTACATGTATGCAGGTTAGGTGGATTGGACAAGCTAAATAGTCCAGGGTTGTGTAGGCTATGTGGTTTAGTAATGGGGAAATACAGGGATGGGGGGGGGGGGTGACTCTGGGTGGGATGCTCTTTGCAGGGTCAACGTGGACTCGATGGGCCAAAAGGCCTGCTTCCACACTGTACGGATTCTGTGGCTCGATTAAATGGCCAAGTTATTGAAATTGGGGAAGATCACCAGGCCAGAGCACTGATCACTTAGAGAGTTGTTGGACTGAGGGCAAGTACAGAGGTTATGGAGGGCTGAAGCCAAGGATGGGTTTGAAAATAAGGATGAGAATTTTCAAATCAAGTCCCTGTTTGGCTTGGAATCTGAGGGGAGTTTTCACCCAATGAATACAGTGAAGGGAGAGATGTGACAGGATAAGGATTGGATAATCTCAATTTTAGTGACAAAGTAATCCTCACAATTGTTGTTGGAAGCGAGGACGAAGAAGACAGGGATTTATGAGGATAGTTGGCAACGTCGGAAAGAATCCAAGGGTTATGTTTGCATTTTAAGATGATCACGGAATAGCGAAATGTTTAAATGAGAGCGAGACTATATTGTTAGGCTGAAAGTAAGTAATAGGTCCTTTAAGGTCTGATCAAAATTAGTACAAGAAGACACATACACTTCAATATGAAGTGAATTTATTAGTTTAATCTATTTATATATTAGCGACACAATCAAACAAGTGAATGAATCTATTTGCTTAAACTTATTGGTACAAACAAATGACCCCTCCCCCTACCACATCCCAAAACCAGTCCAGCTCGTCCCTGCCTCCCTAACCTGTTCTTCCTCCCACCTATCCCCTCCTCCCACCTCAAGCCGCACCTCCATCTCCTACCGACCAACCTCATCCCGCCCCCTTGACCTGTCCGTCCTCCCTGGACTGACCTATCCCCTTCCTAACTCCCTACGTACACTCACCTTTACTGGCTCCATCCCCGCCTCTTCGACCTGTTTGTTTCCTCTCCACCTATCCTCTCCTCTATCCCTCTTCTATCCGCCTCCCACTCTCTCCCTATTTATTTCAAAACCCCCTTCCCCTCCCTCTTTTCTGATGAAGGGTCTAGGCCCGAAACGTCAGCCTCTCTGCTCCTATGATGCTGCTTGGCCTGCTGTGTTCATCCAGCCCTGCACCTTGTAGTCTCATACTGCCTTCTCTCTGTTGGGGATTTTGGTAACGATGGCAGTTGGAGCTCTATCTCAGATTCTACAACACTGGTTTTGTGAATCCCAGCTGAATGGTGAAAAGTCCAAAGAGTGGGGCAAAGTCCCTGATACTGGCAATACTATTCTGAATCTGAGATTACGTACAAAATCCCAGTTTCATTATAAATTTAGTACTTTCCCATCCCTCAAAAAAGGGTGACAAACCAAGTCCAGGTAGCCCCATGTAGACCACACCTGCAGGTAGATCCCCCTGGCCCACAAGGTCAGGGAGCTTCCCCCCAGTCAAAACTGGAGAGTTTAAGCTAGAGGGAGAGGCTGAAAAGGCTGGGGCATTTTTTCCCTGGAGTATCAAAGGCTGAGGGGTGATCTTATAGAGGTTTATAAAATCATGAGGGGCATAAATAGGGTAAATAGGCTGAGGGAGTCCAAAACTAGAGGGCATAGGTTTAAGGTGAGTGGGGAAAGATTTAAAAGGGACTTGAGGGGTAACCATATCACGCAGAGAGTGGTGCGCATGTGGAACAAGCTGCCAGAGAAAGTGGTGGCAGTGGGCACAATTACAACATTTAAAAGGCATCTGGTCGAGTATGTGAATAGGAAGGGTTTAGAGAGATATGGGCCAAATGCTGGCATATGGGACAGGTCAGATTGGGACGTCTGCATGGCAGTGACAAGTTGGACTGAAGGGTCTGTTTCCGTGCTGTGTAATTCTATGACTCTACGACTATTCTCATTGTCATGTCCAACTAACCCTTAGTGATTAACCCTCTGTGGTCTGGTTTGAAGATATAATTTGTAAACCCAACACTGCAGAGACTGTAGTATTCTGAGGAAGGGTCACTGGACCTGAAGCATTAGCACTGATTTCTCTCCACTGATGCTGCGAGGCCTGCTGAGCTTTTCCAGCATTTTCTGTTTTTGTGACAACAGAGACCCAATTGAACTTCATGTGGTCCTCTCCTTGCTGACAGTCATTGGTATTTGGGGCGGCACAGTGGCTCAGTGGTTGGCACAGTGGCTCAGTGGTTAGCACTGCTGCCTCACAGTGCCAGGGACTCGGGTTCGATTCTGCCCTCGGGTGACTGTCTATGTGGATTTTGTACGTTCTCCCCGTGTCTGCGTGCGTTTCCTCCCACATTCCAAAGATGTGCAGGGCAGGTGGATTGGCCGTGCTAAATTGCCCATAGTGTTCAGGGATGTGTAGATTAGGGGGATGGGTCTGGGTGAGATGCTGTGTGGGTTGGTGTGGACTTGTTGGGCTGAAGGGCCTGTTTCCATACTATAGGGATTCTATGGTATTCTGATCCCAACTGATATTACTACTGGACAATTTAACAACTTTATAAAACATTGTTTAGGCCACAGATGGAATACTGTGTGCAGTTTTGGGTGCCACACTATCGAAGGTCATGATTGTACTTGAGAGGGTGCAGAAGAGATTCACCAGGATCTTGCCTGGGATGAAAGGTCTCAGTTATGAGGAGAGACTGGATAGGCTGGGTTTGTTTTCCTCAGAGCAGAGGAAGCTGAAGGGGGATCTGATTGAGATGTACAAAATTATGACAGGCATAGACAGAACAGATTGTGAGAATCTTTTCCCAATGGCAGATGTGTCTAAGACCAGAGGGCATAAGTTTAAGGTGAGGAGTAGGTGGTTTAGAGGAGATCTGAGAAAGAAGGTTTTCACCCAGAGAGTGGGAGAAATATGGAACATGCTGCCTGAGAGGTTGGTGGAGGCAGGCAGTCTTGCAACATTCAAGAAGGATCTGGATGAGCATTTAACATGTCAGGACAGAGTAGACTATGGACCAAGTGCAGGTAATTGGGGTCATTGTAATTTGGTGTTTGTTGATCAGCAAAGACATAGTGGGCCGAAGGGCCTACTTCAATACTGTTTGAATCAATGACTATACGTCAGATCCCACAATGAAACCTTGCTTGCTGGAGCGTTTTTTTTTTCAAAATTAACATGGTGGTCATTCATTAAGATATAAGCACATAAGGCTGCAGATTTTCTTTATCAATAAAACAGAAGTTTATTACGTAAAAGAGAAAAATGAAACAAAACAAGCCAACCTATCTAAATGTAGAACACAGTCTGAATGATCTTAAAGTATACAGCAAAGTAACGTTTCATCTGTTCCCCAATATAATCATTTTACAGTTTCACATCCAGCAGAAGTATCCCTTCGGCACAAATCTTTGAGTTCGACTGAACTGATTCTTTCCAGTTCTTTCCTGCAAAATATGATGTACTCTTCCCTGAATAGTCACAAAAAAGAGAGTTTAGGTTATTCAGATTTCAATAACCTTCAGATTGCTAACCGAACACTCCTGGTCTGGAAGTTGCACAAAGTAACCATCTACTAATGTAATTTATTCTCAGAGCTACTCGTTCTAGGAGAGGACTTCTACTGTGTTTCTGATTAATCTAAACTGTTCGAAAAGTCACAAACTCTGGATTTCCTAAATGAAAGTCAATTTTTGATTAGTCTGAACCAAAAATAAACTTATTGCACTCAGTGTTTAAACTCACAAAACCAGCATAGGATTAATAATCTTCCATCAACACTTCAGTGCTCCTTGCTCTCTGACACATACTAGGTTAGGCCATGGTTCAGGAAACACTTGCCCAAGTGTTTTTTTGTAAAACCCTTTGCAAAAGCAACTAAGACCCATCCACCACTATTTTGACATCCAAACTCTAGACAATAATATATATATAAAAATCAGGCTACTCTCATCCTTTCAAATCCAACTAAATTTAAAGCCATCAATCTAAGATAACTACCAAGAAATCAAATTCAACTGAATTTTACTCAATTGACTCGGAGTGGGAGACCTCAGAAAGTTAGGGTGAAAGATAAAGGAGGGGTAGCCCTTAATCTTCACTTTGCCCAGGCTACTATCAGCAGTAGAAATGTCCATGGTACAATCAACTGCCAACCAGAGGTGGTCAGCTAATCAAACTAAGAAATCGACTAGGTAGTGAAGAAGGCATTTGGTATGCTTGCATTTATTGGTCAGTGCAATGAGTTTAGGAGTTGGGAGGTCATGTTGCAGCTGTACAGGACATTGGTTAGGCCACTTTTGGAACACTGCATTCAATTCTGGTCTCCCTACTATGGGAAAGCTGTTGTGAAACTTGAAAGGGTTCAGAAAGGATGTTTTCAGGGTTGGAGGGTTTGAGCTATAGGGAGAGGCTGAATAGGCTGGGACTATTTTCCCTGGAGCGTTGGGGGCAGAGGGGTGACCTTATAGTAGTCTAGAAAATCATGAGGGGTTTGGATAAGGTGAGCGGTAGGGTAGGGGAGTCCAAGACTAAAGGTCTAAGATGAGACGCAAAAGATTTAAAAGGGACCTGAGGGGCAACATTTTCGTGCAGCGGGTAGTGCGTGTATGGAATGCGCTGCAGGGGAAATAGTGGAGGCTGGTGAAATTACAACAGTTGAAAGTTAATTGGATGGGTACATGAATAGGAAGGGTTTAGAGGGATATGGGCCAAATGCTGGTGAATGGGACTAGATTTATTTAGGATATCTGGTCAGTATGAATGAGTTGGACCAAAGGATCTGTTTCTGTGTTGCACATCTCTATGACTCTATGACTTCGCAAATAAGGCCTGTCTGTATTTTACTGGGTCAGGGTGGGCTGCCACTGTATTAGCAGCATCCCTCCTTCATGATCACCTCAAACCCCACAGAG
Organism: Rhincodon typus; assembly: GCF_021869965.1. Lineage (NCBI taxonomy): Eukaryota > Metazoa > Chordata > Chondrichthyes > Orectolobiformes > Rhincodontidae > Rhincodon > Rhincodon typus. The sequence continues at coordinate 10,487,479 of NC_063344.1, read as the reverse complement.
GGGACCCAGCAGGAATGCTCCGCCAACCCATGGCAATGACGCCGTTACCGGTGAGTTCACCTTGCTCCCATCCTCAACAAATGCTTGTCCGACCGCAGCTTTGAAACCATTGTTCTGCATTCAAACATGCCAGTCTGGCGACTGATCTACGCTCACTGTACTTGAGTGGTTAAGCACGGCTGTGGATTCGAACAAAGTAAACAAACACCTCAAAGCCACTCATTAGAAGCTGAGCAAATGTGAGTACAGATATTTTGTGACTGTGGAGGCATTTTGAAACTCTTGGAAATCAGCCTGTTCCACACTTAGAAACCAATGTTGTCTCCGCATTGCCTTGATATTTATACAAACGTACAGCACTTTAGGAAACTCTCATAAATAATTAGAGAAGACAGTTTGCTTTTATTTTAACAATGGTGATTCTGGATTCCTTTTACACTTTCGAATACGTTTCCAGTCCCCAGAGGTCATAGGCTGCAAGCTCCTTGGTAAAAATTTGTCAGCCTGTGTTGTGTTGAATTACATTTGCTCCTAAGCAGGCTGCCAGCTGGAGGCCTGGTCATAACAGAATGCTTCGTCTCATGGGGCTGGGGAAGCTGAAAGTCAAACATCGCACCTCCCACCAACTGAACTGGGGCATTCCGTTGGCAAGAAGCTCAATGGGATGTGGTCTGCCACACCCCTGTTTTGTGCTCCCCCCCAACCTCCACCAGCCACCAACTTCCAACAAATAAATGGATGCACTTGAGGCACCAGTGTTAATGGTGAAAATTAATGCCAACAGCAATTAAAAGTGGAACCGAGAAGGTTGTGTTATCTCTCAGTTGTGAGCCATCTGAGACATGGGAGGCTTAAAACAGAGGAATTAGTTTGCATTTGGAAAGCCATGTCTGGGCGATGCAGTCATAAACTTAAAAGAGAAAAGGTATGGCACAAAATAAAACCTTAGCGAGTAACAAGGAGGAGGTGTGTGGAACGTGGAGAAGTTGCAGCAAATAGCATAGATCTATTTAGAGGGAGATAGGTTAAATCCATGAGGGAGAAAGAAATGGGAAGATCAAGGGGATAAAATGCTCATGTAGAGCATTAAGACTGGCACAGACATGGTGCATATACAAGGAGTGTGGAATTTTTAAGCTTCTCAAGATATGCCTCCTCAGCACTGTGCCCTTCATACCCAACTATGATCACTAAACTGGTTTGTTGTAACTTGCATTTGTAGATACAGCCTGCCATTCTGGATTGCTTTTCAATTAGTTTTGGTTCAAAGTGGAAGTGTTCCTCCTTCTACAAAGAGTCTGACAGCTTTACATATCCCTTTACAAATGCCCTGAAAGTTGGTCCAGGAGAGTGAAACAAAGATTGCACAGGCTGTGAAATTCGCAATCCTGCTTGTAAAACAAAATACGTGCAAGGGCAGTTTCTCTTCAGAAAGAACGCGAGGCTCGGTAGGAGCGTGAGCTCTGGCAGCCACACAAAGACAAGGAATTAAATCCTACAGAAAGGCAGCAGGGAACAGCTGGTGCTCTCATCCACAAGTCTATTTTTCCTGAATGTGTCAGACGTATCAAGCTCCAGTGCTGGTTTCTTAAGATAATAATCTTTCTTTTGTGAAGCGTGGAAAGTCAAAACCCTGGGGAGCAAACCGTTGGGTGAATGTTGCCTGCTAAATCCTTGAAAACATTTGGTTAATTCCAAACAAATGTTAATTGTCAACTGATCTATAATTAGGATATGCTTCCTGTCATTTAAAAGTAGGCATGAGATTTATAATAATGTTCAATCGTGTCCAATGGAATACGATTCAATTTGTCATATTAAGTATTTTATATGAAGCTCATTAGTTTTTATCAGGAGCTATCAATACTGAAGCAGTTACACAGTCATAGTTAAGCTTAATCAACTTCTTCACTGATGCACATTGAATGCATGTCCAGTTGGTTCTTGTTTTGAAATACCTGGATTTTGGAATACTGGGCATCTCTGCTCCCTCACGTTAAAAGGCCACTTGACAGAATTCACTGCACAGGAACAGGCCATTCAACCCATCTAGTCTATGCCAATTATGTTGTCTTTTTTGTTGGGAATGTGGAAAATTCCTTATTCCAACTCTGCTCAGGCCTCCCTCTTCAATTCTTTTTCTGCCTCTCACCCCTTCATCAACTCTGCTTATAATTTCCAGCCTCTTTATTTAACATCTGCAATGGTATTTGATAAGAAAACAATGTTTGGAAGTTCCTTCCAAGTTATTTTAGTCACGTTACATATTGTATTTTGAACTTGTTTTCACACTTGAAGTTCCGAACAAGGTGACGCACAGACATCCCAGAACTGCTGGTGTTGTTGATTGATCTGATTCTGATGTTCCTTGAGTTCACTTTTGCCCAAACCAAGCTCACTACAATATTGCTACATCCCTACCCAGACCAGACCCAGCATCATACAAATCGAACCCAAATAAGGCAGAAAGTGCTTGCACAGTACTTGCACGGATGAACCTTTCCAGACGAATCTGAGGCATCAAAGCTTATCCATTATAACTCCCAAAGTATGTTTGACAATGGTCTATTATTTTCCCTTCCTTTCTTTTCCGGTGTTGTCCATGTTACATAGGATCGCCAGAACACTAGTTGATCATCCATTATATCACTCTTCATTATATTTTGCAGGTATGTCTACCTGCACCAGTCCTCATCCCAGATAAACAGGGAAGGTTCGTGGCAGGAAGGGCACGCATCTGTAAAAATCACATGCCACATCCAAACGCAAACCGATGATAATCATTGTATTACATTGGAGATTGATTGATGTTAATAGACTGCACAGAATAAAGTCATTGAGTTTTACACCACACAGAAAGGACCTTCGGCCCATTGCGTCCATGCTGATCAAAAACCACCACCTATTTATTCTAATTCCATTTTCCAGCATTTGGCCCATTGCCTTGTAAGCCTTGACATCGCAATTGTGCATCTAAGTACTTCTTAAATGTTATGAGGGGTTTCTGCCTCTACCACCTTTATAGATAATGAGTTCCAAATTCCCAACACCCTCTGAGTGAAAAAACTTTTTCTCATACCGCCTCTAAGCTTTCTGCCCCCTTCCCTTAAATCTATGTCCCCCCCAAACAAAGGGTAAAGTTTATTCTTCTCTATTCTATCTATGCCCCTCATAATTTTACACATCTCAAACATGTCCCCTCGCAATCTCCTCTGTTCTAAGGAAAGCAACTCCATCCTCTGCAATCTCTCTTCATCACTGAAACTCCCCAGCCTAGGCAATATCCTGGTAAATCTCCTCTGCACCGTCTCTGCACCCTCTCCAGTGCAATCGCAAGCCTCCTATAATATTCATGGCTTGTATGTTTCCTGGACGCATCTGATTAATGGATTTAAATCATTATGGAGAAAGAGACCCATGAAGAGCAAGGATGCTGTATTTTAAGTCTCAGTGATATGCAGAGATGACCCATCAGGTTCATTGTGTGTAACAGAAGTTTTATTGGCAAATGCTTCTAAAAAATATCTGTTTTTATGCTTAAACTTTCTTATTTTCAGTCTTCTGTCAAAAGAAACACCCAGGCTTGACTAGTGGCACGTAGCACAGTGGCACATAGACTGTCATCAAACGCACATAAACAGAGAGCAAGCAACTGAACAACTGAATACTATAAATGGAATGACTTGCAGATGCTTCAGTATTTTGTAGCCTTCAGAGGATTCAATGTGCTTACCATCTGCATTTTGAGAACTGAGAGGTGGATGGGACTGTGTTCATATTGGAGAAACCAGGCACAACTTTAGTCATTTTTAAATGCAAATAGACACAGCATGTGACAGTGATTTTCTAATCTTTCCAAATTATTGGAATCACATGTGCAATAATTTGTCTTCACTTTAACAGGTGCAGGCAGTGATGCAGAAACCATGTCAAGATGTTGTGGGTTACAAATGTCAGTGAAGTTCCTCAATGGTATGATGGAGCCTGCTTGAGCCACCCTTCACAGACAAGCCCAGGTAGCTAACCCTTTGCCGACCCTAACTCCTTGGCAACTAAAGCCTCCTCCCATGTTGCAGCGATAAGGCTTTGTTTGCGCTGTTTAAGCAAGAGTGAAGAGGAGAGTGCCTGACTCGATTTGTGACTTTTCCATGTCTATTCCTGTGGAATTGGGCAATAGGATAAGTTCTTGCAACCTTCTGACTAAACCAATTGTGGCATTTGCCCAGCATATGCCATGTTGATAGCTGGCTGCATTTTCTACAAGGGGCCTTACCAGTGACTAAAGTTAACTGCTCCAGCTGTTCAAAGTAGTCTGTTCAGAGAAAGGTAGAAAATTCACTGCACAGAAAGAGGCCAGTCAGCCCATCGTGGGCTGTGTCAGCTGAAAAGGAATTAGCCAGGTTGAGTGAATTATGGGGAGGTGATGGCTAGACTATTAATCCAGCGATCTAGGTAACACAGGTTCAAATCCTGCCATGGTAGATGGTGGAATTTCAATTCCAAAAAATAATCTGAAATTAAGAGTCTAATAATGACCATGGAATTATTGTCAGGAAAAACCTATTTGATTCACTAATGCCCTTTAGGAAAGGAAACTGCCATCCTGACCTGGTCTGGCCTATATATGACTCCAGACCCACAACAGTGTGGTTAACACTTAACTGCTCTTTAGGCAATTGGGGATGGGCAATTAATGCTGGCACAAATAGCGATGTCCAAATTCTATGAAAAAAAAAGAACCAGAGGGCACAGTCTCAGAATTAAGGGGTGCCAATTTAAGACTGAGATGAGGAGGAATTTCTTTACTCAAAGGGTTGTGATTCTTTGGAACTCCTTGCCACGAGACTGTGGGGGCAGAGTCCTTGTGTATATTTGAGGCTAAGATAGATAGTTCCTTGATCAGCCGAGGAATCAAGGGCAGGAAAGAGGACATGAGGAATGTTGGATCAGCTATGATCCTATTGGATGGGGGAATAGGATCAAGAGGCCAAACAGCCTACTCCTGTTCATATTTCTTAAAGATCAATGTGGCCACCTACATGTGGAACCACAGCAGACTGGGTGAGATACTATATGAATATTTCACGTCAGCATTTACTGTGGAGAAAGACATGGAAGCGAGGGAACTTGGGGAAATAAATAGTGATGTCTCGAAAAGAGTCCATATTACAGAACAGGAGGTGCTGGAGGTTTTACAAAGCAAAAAGGTAGATAAATCCCTGGGACCTGTTCAAATGTATCGCAGGACATTGTCGAAAGCTAGGGAAGAAATTGCAGGGCCCTTGTTGAGATATTTGTGTCATCAATAGCCAAAGATGACATGCTGGAAGACTGGAGGATGGTTAATGTTGTGCATTTATTTAAAAAGGCTGCAAGGAAAAGCCAGGGAACAATAGACGGGTGAGTCTGAAATCAGTGGTGAGTAAGTTGTTGGGGTGATTCTGAGAGGCAGGATTTACATCCATTCGGAAAGGCAAGGTCTGATTAGGAATAGTCAGCATGGCTTTGTGCGTGGGAAATCATGTCTCATAAATTTGTTTGAGTTTTTTGAGGACGTAACCAACAGGCTAGATGAAGGCCAGAACAGTAAACATTGTCTACATGGACTTTAGCAAGGCCTTTGAAAAGGTTCCAAATGACAGACTGGTTATTAAGATTAGATCACATGGGATCCATGGAGAGGTAGCCAATTGGATACAAAATTGGATTAATGATAGGAGAGAGAGGGTGGTGGAGGATTGTTTTTTGGACTGGAGGCCTGTGACCAGCGATGTTCCACAGGGATCACCATTGGATCCACATTGCATGTCATTTATATAAATGGTCTGGATGAGAATATAGGGAACATGGTTAGTAAGTTTGTGGATGACACCAAAATTGGTGGTATAGTGGACAATGAAGAAGGTTATCTAAGAGTACAATGGGATCTTGATCAGCTGGGCCAATGGGCTGAGGTGTAGCAGATGGAGTTTAATTTAGATAAATGCATGGTGTTGCATTTTAGTAAGACAAACCAGGGCAGGAATTCCACAGTTATTGGTAGTGCAGTGGGAGTGTTGTTGAACAGAGAGACCAAGGGGTTCAGGTACATAGTTCCTTGAAAGTGACGTCACAGGTAGACAGGGTGGTGCAGAAGGCAATTGGCACACTTATCTTCATCAGTCAGAACATTGAGTACAGCAGTTGGGACTTCATGTTGCAGCTGTGCAAGACATTGATAGGGCCACTTTTGGAATACTGCATACAGTTCTGGTCACTCTTCTATAGAAAAATGTAATTAAATTAGAACGGGTGCAAAAGTGATTTACAAGGATGTTATTGGGACTGGAGAGGTTGAGTTATAAGGAAAGACTGGATAGGTTAGGACTTTTTTCCCTGGAGTATAGGAGGTTGAGGGGTGACCTTATAGAGGTTTATAAAATCATGAGGGGCATTGATAAGATGAATAGTAAAGGTCTTTTCTCTAGGGTACGGGAGTAGAAAACAAGAGGGCATAAGTTTAAGGTGAGTGGGGAAAGATTTAAAAGGGACCTGACAGGGAATTTTTTTACACAGTGGATGGTACGCATATGGAATGAACTGCCAGAGGAAGTGGTAGAGGCAGGTACTGTTACAGTATTTAAAAGACTGGTCTCCATTCTGAAAAAAACACCCTTCCACCACTACCCTCTGTCTTCTATGACCAAGCCCGTTTGTATCCATCTAGCCAGCCCACCCCGAATCCCATGTGATTTTAGTTTTTGTACCAATCTGCCATGTGAGACTTTATCAAATGCCTTAGTAAAGTCCATATAAACTACATCCACAGCCCTTCCCTCATCAATTATCTTTGTCACCGCTTCAAAAAATTCAATCAGGTTGGTGAGACATGATCTTACCCATACAAAACCATGCTGCCTGTCACTAACTAGTCCATTTTCTTCCAACTGCACATATATCTTGTCTCTCAGTATCTTCTCCAAGGGCTTCCCCACCATAAACGTCAGGCTCTCTGGCCTATAATTTCCTGGATTATCCCTGCTTCCTTTCTTAAACAAGGGAACAACATTGGCTAATTTCCAGTACTTGGGAACCTCTCTTGTGGTCAAAGAGGATGTGAAGATATCTGCAAATGCCCCAGCTATTTCTACCCTTGCATCTCGCACTAACCTGGGATAGACCCCATTTGGCCCTTGGGACTTGTCCACCTTAATGCAATTTAAGATACCCAAAACTTCCTCCTTCAATATATTGACATTCTCTATAGTATTCACACACTCATTCCTGACCTCAACATCAGTCATGTCCACTTCCTTGATGAATACCAATACAAAGTACTCATTAAGGATCTCTCCCACTTCCTGTGGCTCCACATGTAACTTCCCTCCTTGATCCTTAAGGGGGCCTACTCTTTCAATTGCTACCCTCTTTCTTCTAATATATGCATAAAGAGTCTTGGGATTCTCCTTGACCCTGTTTGTTGAAGACATTTCATGGCCCTTTTTAGCATTCCTAATTCCGTATTTAAGTTCCTTCCTAATTTCTCTATACGTGTGTGTGTGTGAGAGAGAGAGAGTAAGTTAGTTAGTGTGTGAATCTATGTGTGTATGTGAGAATTAGTGAGTTAGTTTGTGAATCTGTGTATGTGTTTATGAGGGGGTGTGTGTGTGTGTGATTGAGTGATTTAGTGTGTGTATCTGCGTGTGTATGTGTTAGTGTTTGTGAGGATGTGGGTGAGTGCGTGTGTGTGTGTGCAAGCGCGCGCATACGCGTGAATGAGTGTGTACGCGTGTGAGTGAGTGAGTTAATGTATGACTCTGTGTCTCTGTGTGGGGTTGTGTGTATATGTGTGTGTATCTGTGTGTGTGTGGAAGTGAGTATGTGAGTGAGTTAGTGTGTGAGTCTGTGTATGTGTGTCTGTGTATGTTTGTGTGTTTGGGGTTGTGTATTGTGTGCATGAGTGTGTGTGTGTGTGTGTGGAGTTTGTGTATGTGTAAGCCTGTGTGCGCGTGGGTGTCTGTGCATGTGTGAGCATGTGTGTGAAAGCGTATGTGTGTGTGTGTGAGAGCGCGCACATATCTGTGTGCGTGTGTGTGCATGTGCCTGTGTGTGTGTAAAATTGTGCAGAAGGGTCATACTGATGCACACTCCAAAACAAATCCCTTGTGCTGAAGGATCAAAGTGTGCGCAGGGAACAAAGTGGTGGTTGTGACTAACAGTCAGCATTGATGTGTATTGGCTTAGCCACTATGTCAGATGGCATTTGTAAAGAACAAATGCCATGTCACAAAATCAAAAAAAAAGTTGTGGTGTAGAGGAGGCCATTTGGCCCATCATGCCATCTTTATTCCCTAGTGCCAATCTCCTGCCTTTTCCCTGTACCTCATTACTATGCAACTAACCATCCAATGGCTTCTTGAATGTCCAATCGAACCTGCCTCCACCACATTTCCAGGAAATGCATTCCATACCCTAACCACTCACTGTATGAGCAAGGTTTGTTTCTCACATCACTTTTGCTTCATTTGCCCATCATTTTGAATCTGTGCCTTCTCATTCCTGTTTATTTTACATTGCCCCAGCTGCTCATGATTTTGGAAACCTCAGATCAGATCTTCTCCTCCTCTTAGCCTGCCTTCCTCCAGGCAGAACAAAAAATGCTATTGACAGGAGCATGAGGTGAAAACAGGAAAGCGGTCACCAACATGACTAATGAAGGCCAGCCGAAAGGAAGCTGAGACTGAAAAGCAAGGGCTTATGTCAAAGATGTTGGAAGGCACACAAACCTCACTCAAAGTATGAATAGTCCAAATTCAGATTGCTTCTGACAATCCAAATTTGGAGATTAGGAAAGAGAATGAATAAGAATTTTGGAGCCACTTCAACATAACGTCAGGATCTGAAAGCCTGAGGCCCACCTGTAGTCAAGCAGCATGAATGGTTTCATGTCAGTGTGACGTTACACTCTTTTATTCATAATTAACATACAGCCACATCGTACTACTGCCTCTCTGCAGCAGTAACTTGACAACTGTATTTGAGCAATGATTGAATTGGTTTCATTTCTTATACACAAGATCTTTCCTTGCTCTCATAAATTGTTGAAAAACCATCAAAGGTCTAGAACAAAAAGAAACATTGCCATTTTAATTTTTACCTCATTCATTGTTTACTTTGGATTCCTTTGTCGTTCCTCCAATTTTTCTATTTTATTTTCACTTCTCACCCACCCCTACCAACAAATCATTTGGCATCATGACTCTTCTCATTCTGTCTCAATACAAGGCTGTTGGCTCAGGTTCCTATTCCAAGAGGGTGTATAACCCAGGCTGACATACCAGTGTGTTACTGAGGGAGCCCTGCATTGTTAGGGGTCCAGTCTTTCCTTTTAGTCAAAGTCCCACAGGCTCTGTCAGGCAGACGTAAATGATGATATTTGAAGAAGAGCATTGAAGATCTCCCTGGGACAATGACCGACCTTTACCCTTCAATTGACATTGCTAAAACAGGTGAATTGATCATTGTCTTATTGCTGTTCGAGGGATATGGCAACACACACGTTGACTGCTGCATTTCCTATATTACAACATCGTCTGCATTTTAAGGGTTATTCACTGGTCGGTAAGCACTTTCGGATTTAGCGGGAGGTGATGGCCTAGGGGTATTATCGCTGGACTGTTAATCTAGACCCCCAGATAACGGTCTGGGGACCTGGGTTCAAATCCCACCACAGCTGATGGTGAAATTTGGATTCAATAAAATATCTGGAATTAAGAATCTAATGATGACTGTGAATCAATTGTCGATTATTGGAAAAAAATATCTGGTTCACTAATGTCCTTTAGGGAAGGAAACTGCCATCGTTACCTGGGCTGGCCTACAAGAGAGCATCAAGTTCCTAGGAGTGACGAAAATCAGCAAATAATCCTCGGTCTCCCACATAGATGGAACAGTCAAGAAGGCACAACAACGTCCCTTCTTCCTCAGGAGACTTAGGAAATTTGGCATGAGTCCATAAAGACCCTCACCAACCTTTACAGCATTCTATCTGGGTGCATCACGATTTGGCACAGCAACTGCTCTGCCCAAGACCGTAAGAAATGACGGAAAGTCACACACACAGCCCAGCCCATGACATAAGCCAACCTCCCATCCATGGACTCCGTCTACACCTCTCGTTGCCGTGGAAAGGCCGCCAACATCATCAAAGACCCCTTCCATTCTGCTAATACTCTCTTCCAACCTCTTCCATCGGGCAGAAGATACAGAGGCTTAAATGCAAATGTAACAACAAAAATACAGTAAAAATACAGTGAAAAGTGTCTTTTCGCTTGTTATACTCGAACTGTCACCACGCTCCAGCACCATCTTGAAACACTGAATATAATGCACGATTTTATTACAATAGAGTTCGTCTTTCTCTCTTCTTGTTCCTCCTCCGTTGGTCCTCAAGTCGTCACCTCTCTCGCCATTTTGCTTGGGGAGTGGAGGCGACAAGCAAGATACTGTGTAATGCAGCAAGGGCTCCTGAGGGGGTGCAGGGAGGGAGTCGACAAAAGGTCACTGAGTGGGGCAGCGGGCAAATGAGAGAGAGGGGTCTTTGGGAGTGGGGCTGAGATCGACAGACTTCCAGAACATTGTCCTTTGATGCAGGCTTCTCTGGTAGTGATACAACAAGCATTGCGACTGTGTGTGTGTGGGACCTGGGTGCTCTGCAGTTGCAGTGGGAGTAACAGAAGCCTGTTTTGAAGGATAGGCTGGGGGTGGGGTTACAAGGTGGACTGATCTATGGAGGAAATTGCATGTTGGAGGGCAGACACACACTGGCTAAAGGTGCAGTGATAGAAGTCAGGCATTGAGCAGCATTGAGTATCAGACAAGGGCAGCGATTTCAGCGCATTCCACAGCGGGGAGGAGATTACAACTGCCATGCGGAAATGGTGAAATTTGAACTCAAGGATGAGAACATTACCCCAAAAGAAGGCGAATGTGGGAAACACATGGCATCCCTGACAATCCATGGCAATTAACAATTTTCTTAAAACCTTCTCACATTGTCTCATGACTCCTCAGTTGTTTTCACTCACTTTGCACAATTGCACTAAGCTGATAAATAAATTGAATTGAATTAGCTTTATTGTCACGTGTTCTCACATAAGTACAATGAAAAATTTACAAGTCGCCACTTATGGCACTATCTTAGGTATAAAGGTACCTGGGTACAGATTCTTAAGTACAGGTTCTTCGGAAAAAAATTTAGAAAAATAAAGAAATAAAAATGCCAGCATTGCAGATTGTAGAAAAAAAGTTGAACATAGAGAAACGAAAAGTTCAGAACAACAGTCCTTCCAAACCAGTCCATGTTGGCTCCTAGTATCCAGTCCACACTGAACCCTGACTCAAGTTCGCGCCTGGCTTCACCTCGAGGCTTTTAAGGCCGGGAGACTGCTCGGGAATCACCTCAGAAGCCCACGCTGAGGCCACGCCATGCCAAGACACTGCCATGTCGCGGGTCTGCCATATCAGGCCAAAAGAGTACCATGCTGGGCCAAGAGACCATCACGCTGGGCCGGGAGACCATCATGCTGGGCCGAGAGATGACCACACCAGGCTGAGAGACCACCACACTGGGCCGAGAGACCACCACACTAGGCAGAGACACCACCACACTGGGCCGAGAGACCACCACACCGGGCAGAGAGACCACAACACAGGCCCGAAAGACCACCACACCGGCCCTAAAGACCACCACACCGGCCCTAAAGACCACCACACCGGGCCGAGAGACCACCACACCGGCCCGAGAGACCACCACACCGGGCCGAGAGACCACCACACCGGGCCGAGAGACCACAACTCCGGCCCGAAAGACCACCACACCGGGCCGAGAGACCACCACACCGGGCCGAGAGACCACCACACCGGCCCGAGAGACCACCACACCGGCCCGAGAGACCACCACACCGGGCTGAGAGACCACAACTCCGGCCCGAAAGACCACCACACTGGGCCGAGAGACCACCACACCGGGCCGAGAGACCACAACACAGGCCCGAAAGACCACCACACCGGCCCTAAAGACCACCACACCGGCCCTAAAGACCACCACACCGGGCCGAGAGACCACCACACCGGCCCGAGAGACCACCACACCGGGCCGAGAGACCACCACACCGGGCCGAGAGACCACAACTCCGGCCCGAAAGACCACCACACCGGGCCGAGAGACCACCACACCGGGCCGAGAGACCACAACTCCGGCCCGAAAGACCACCACACTGGGCCGAGAGACCACCACACCGGGCCGAGAGACC
>NC_063344.1:10467046-10475086 GCF_021869965.1 Rhincodon typus | reverse complement strand
GAAAGACCACCACACTGAGCCAAGAGACCACCACACTGGGCTGAGAGACCACCACACTAGGATGAGAGACACTCAAGCCAGGCTGGGACACCCAGATAAGTGACAGAGGGGCTATTTGAATGGTAGCAATTGAACAGTTTGCTACGCAGTTTAGTCTTTGTTTCATTCTCTTTTTTCCTTAATAAAATTGTAACACCTTAGGTGTATACACATTCCACAGAAAGAGAGACATGGAATTATATACGTGCTTATCACTTTTCTCAGAAATATTGCTAAACACTTACCCCAATGAATAATCTTGAAATGGAATGATGGTTGCCAAAATAAATTATCTTTATCTTCAGTTGTATTTCCCTCAAGTGACGATGAGCCACTCCTGTGAACAAGTAAACAACTGATATCATCTGCACTGATATCATCAAAACATGTTTCCGACCGCAAATCTATACACCTGGACCTGGTTGGTTTTGTCTGTCAGGAATCTCTTCCAGCAAACTGGCTGAGAATCCTTGTCAAAACAGAACAGGTGCCTAAACTCATTGGATATTGTTTTATTGTGAACACATTGGTTTGTTGTTAATTTTTTTGTACTTTGAATGTTTGGTTGAAAAAGATGCGTAGGATCGCGGAAATCTTGGGACTCTGCCCTTCCCCCCCCCAATAGAAAGTGAAATATAAAACTTCAAAGCTAAGAATTTTTTTTAAGGTAAAGTCTTCAAGAGATTTGAGGCAGAGGCTGGTAAATGGAATTGAAATACACATTATCCCCAGTCTAGTTGAACAGCAGAACAGAAGTGAGAGACTGAATGAGGTACTCCTGTATCTGTGTACATCAGAGAAGCTGCTCGTCAAGTGCCCTTTACATTTGATGCAATTTAATATAAGGGGATGATTTTAAGAATTTGTACAACTGGTGAGTGTTTTATGCTGAAATTGTGTCCAGTAGAAACATTGAGGATGGATTCAGTACCATTAATTCCTTCTTAGTATTGATCTAAGTTACTGATACCAAGTTAGCCCACACACCGTCTTTGGTAAAACAGAGAGACTTAGGGGTTCAGGTACACAGCTCTTTGAAAGTGGTGTCATAGATAGGTGGTTCAGAAGGTGTTTGACACCCTTGCCTTCATTGGTCAGAGCATTGAGTGCAGGAGTTGGGATATTATATTACAACTGTACAAGACATTGGTAAGGCCACATTTGGAGTCCTGCATGCAACTCTGGTTGTCCTGCCGGGGAGGATGTTATTAAACTGGAAAAGGTGCAGAAAGATGTTGGAGGGTTTGGATTATAAGGAGAGGCTGGATAAGATGGGACTCTATTACCTGGAGCATAGGAGATTGAGGTTTATAAAACCTTAAGAGTTTATAAAATCATGAAGGGCATAATTAAGGTGAATAGAAAAGGTCTTTTTCTCCAGGGTAGGGGAGTTGAAAACTCGAGGCGATAGGTTTAAGGTGAGAGAGGAAAGATTTAAAAGGGACTTGAGGGGCAACTTTTCCACACAGAGGATGATGCATATACGGAATGAACTGCCAGAGGAAGTGGTAGACGCATTTGGACAGGTACATGGAAAGGAAAAGTTTAGAGGGATATGTGCCAAACGCAGGCAAATGGGAGTAGATCAGTATTGGAAACCTGATTGGCATAGATGAGTTGGGCTGAAAGGTTTATTTCCATGCTGTATGACTCTATGGCTCAATGAATCTAAGTGGGTTCAGTCTCAATATAAACAAACAGGCTTATTACATTGTGTTTAATAACTAGTTACATTACATCTGAGCTACATGAGAGTCCTTTGTAAGGACTTAGGCTATACTTAAGAATAAGCACACATTACTACCACTGAAAATAAGGAGCTCATGATATTTGGAAGTAATGTATTAGCATGGATTGAGGATTGGTTAACACACAGAAGATAGAGTCAGGATTAATGTGTCTTTTTCAGGTTGGAAAGACATAAGTGGTGAAGCGCCACAAGGATTAGTCAATTAATTATTAACTATATTAATGACTTGGAAGAGGGAGCAAAGTATAATGTTTTCAAATGTGCAGATGATATAAAAGTAGGTGGAATGGCATGTTGCGATAAGGACATAAAGAATCTGTAAGGGGGTGTAGATAAGTTGTGTGCGAACAATACTTGGGCTTTAATATAGGAAATGTGGGTAAGTGAGGTCATGTTCTTTGATGGCAAGAATCAAAAATGCAGGCTCTTACTTAAATATAGAGACAGATTCTAAAAAGTGCAGTTCAGGGTGATTTGGGTATTCCAGTGCATAAAGCACAAAAATTTAGCATGCAAATACAGCAAGTAATTGAGAACCCAAATGGATTTTTGGCCTTTATTGTTTGTGGGCTAGAGTTTAAAATAGTGGCAAATCTTGTTATGACTGTACAGGGTTTCCGTGAGTCTGCATCTCAAATACTGGCTACAGTTTTTGTCCCTCCATTAAGAAAGAATATACTGGCATTAGAGGTCGCTTCGAAGAGATTGACTTAGCAGATTCCTGGGATGAAGGGGTTAACTTATCCAGAACAGCTAAACAGCTTAGGCTTTCGTAATCAGAGTTTATAAGAATGAGGGCTGATCTTTTTGAAACAGGTAGGATTCTGAGAAGGAGGCTTGACAAGGTAGATGTCGAGAAGATGTTTCCACTAATGAGGAATCACAGGCTGGGAACATAGTTTTAGAATAAGGGGGCATTCATTTAAAACTGAGGCACAAAGGAATTTCTTCTGTCAGAGCGTAGCGTACATATGAAATTCACTACCCTCTGAGAGTTGTGGAAGTTGGATCACTAGAGGAGCTAGATAGATTTTTGAAATATCAAGGTGTTGAGGGTCATGAGTAGTTGACATGAGAGAAGTCATAGAGGTCTACAGCACGGAAACAGGCCCTTTGGCCCAACTTGCCCATTCTGCCCAGTTTTCACAATTAAATAGTCCTATTTGTCTATGTTTCATCCATATCTCTCCATACTCATCCCAGCCATGTCTCTGTCTAACTGTACCTGGAGCAGAGCAGCCATGATATTACAGAATGACAGAACAAGCTTGAGGGGCTGAATGGCCTACACCTGTTCCTATTTTTTAATGTTCTTTTGACATATTCTGGTACACAATTTAAGAGACCGGTAGCAACTGGTTAGCTCGTCTGAGGAACAGTCCTTTATATCCCAATGAGAGAGGCTCATCTTATGATGTCAGTTAACCCTTTCAGGTACTAAATCTCTAATGCAACAGTGAGGAGCCTCACACTCCATCCACGCATACCAGGAATAGACAGTGCACACTGTCTGATTTTCTGTCATTTGAACAGAAATTATGTATGAAACAGATATGGTGTGGTCATCAGCTAAGACTGTCTATGAACTGAACTAACCTGGGACCACAGCTTTGAATTATAAGAGACGGTAAGAAGGAAAAAGTTAGAAAGAAAGGAACCTATTTTTGTTACGGAGCCAATGAATTTCTGATTGCAAAGTAGAATTCAGGGAGAAACATACTGCTTTGTATATCCTGGCATGTCAGGAAGTTCCACATTCCTGGTTGTGACTCTGCATCCGCTAATTTAAGTGGACGCAAAGTCATAGAGTTGGCGGTGTGCAATTTCCTCATAAATGTCCTTGGCAAGTCTGGAACTGCTAAAGTTGAAAATCTCCCTAATCATTTAACAGGAGGACGAAAACAAAGCAGCAAACAGGAAATCCCAGTGACTGTATTCTTCTGAGAGAACGTCAATGACGTGTCCAGGTCGCTGTAAATAATGATTCCAGCTTTTAAAGAGAGTTTCTTTAAATATGCTGCAATCCCTGTCAAACCCACAAAAACCTAAATCACATTGTACGTTATTAGCATGCAAATGCCTAATATGAGACTTCTTTGCTATTTATTTTGTCAGAGGTGCTCACATATTTAAAATACATATTTTAACACCTGTGTTAAATTCAAAACTCACTTTGAGATTTGATCACCTTATCCAGACTGACGGCGCAGTTCAGTGCTGTGAGAGTGCTACACTGTCTGAAGTGTCGTCCAGTGGATAAGACATTAAATCTAGACCTCATCAGATGACTTAAGTGGACAAAAAAAAATCCAAAGGCACAGTTTCAAAGGGGAACAGGAGACTTTTCCCCATTCACCTGACCAACATTTAATCTAAACCAACAGTGGTTAGGCAGACAGGGCAGCATGGTGGCTCACAGCACCAGGAACTCAGGTTCAATTCCACCCTCGGGAGACTGTCTATGTGGAGTTTACCCATTCTCCCAATGTCCGTGTGGGTTTCCTCCCATAGACCAAAGATGTGCAGGTTAGATGGATTGGCTACATAAATTGTCCAGGAATGTGCAAGCTAGGTGGATTAACAATGGGAAATGCGGAGTTACAGGGATAGGGTAGGGGAGCTTGTCTGGGCGGGGTGCTCTTCGGATTGCCAGTGAACACTTGATGGGCCAAATGATCTGCTTCCACACTGTAGGATTTCTATGATGTGGTCATTTACTCAAAGCACACAAATTAATTGATCTACTTCCCTCTTACAACAGTAACTATACTACTAAAAAAATTGCACACAAATATCATTAATATACAGTATGTAAAATATATTAAAAAATCTGTGTATAAATGTGCAGTGGATTTGCTTCAAAAGATTTGACACTGCCGGTAATGGAGAAAAGCCGAATTTTCTGCTGAGCTATTTCATTGCCAACATTAATTAACTTTTCTTGCTCAAAATATAAAGTGAAATGAAATGCTCCTGACCCTCTTCAAGAAGCAGGCCTCAGCTGACTGGAATCCAATGGCAATGTGAAAGGCAGACAGCTCTCTAGTGAGAAAACAAAAAAAAATGCTCATCTCAGCTGCACATCATGCACCAGCATCTCGATGGATCCTTCAGTAAGGTCAGCAGCTTGCAATATTTACAGATCCTTATGTTTTTCTATGCAGCTTTTGAATCCCACTCCCAAACCAGGGCAAAAAAGTAGAATGCCAATCCCCCAAGCCCCTCTGTTGTTGTGTCGCCATAGTCTTACCAGACCATAAGGCTGCTCTCTCATTAGAGAGAGAAATGACAACTGGTTGTATTTTAACCCGAGGGCTACCATACCTCAGGCGAGGAGAGGTTGGGATGGAGATTGCTTCATGGTAATGTCAGCAAGTGATGATGATTGAACCCACATGGTTGGCATCACACTGATTTGCAAACCAACCATCCAACTAACAGAGCCAAACTGCACACAGCCCCGGCAAGCCCATCTCTACCTGCCCCTCGAACTACACCTCTATGGAGGAGGAGGAACAGCCACAAGCCTCAGAAGATGCACCATCATCGCCTTGCTCCCAACTTGGTCAGGTCATTGAGTATATTTAAGACAGAGATAGATAGGTTCTTGATTGTCAAGGGGATCAAAGGTTATGGGGAGAAAGCGGGAAAACGGGATTGAGAAATTTATCAAATGTGATTGAATGGCGGAGCAGACTCGATGGGCTGAATGGCCTAACTTCTGCTCCTATGTCTTATGGTCTAATGGTCTAACTCATCACAGCGCAGAGCCATTCATCTTGGAGGGTCAACTATTGAGAGTAGGCTTGGGTTGCATTGCACTGAGCACAGCAATGACACAGGCCCACAGCCAGTGGAATAAAAAATACCACAAAGTCATGGGAAGATATCTCTGGCACTGCCTTTCACTCATCTGCACGTAGCTACAATGCCTTCCTCAGCATACTACTTGATGGCACTGAGGATTATGGTTTCCCTCCTCAGGTACTGCTTGTTCATCCTCAGCTTCTGCCCCTGAGCCTTGTGCCACTGTCTCTATTGGTGTTGAGCATTCATTCTTCTTCACCTCCTCCTCATCGTTAACCTCCATAAAGTTAGTACACCTACTAGGTTAAATTGGTCAAACATCTGGCATGGAAGTTGCAGTCTGCAAAGAAATATCAGAAAGGACAAGTTTGTTACTCATTTATGAACTTAACAATAGCCAAACTATACTTCTCAGGCTGCTCATGTTTTGGGTAAAAATCTGCTCTACAGCCAACTCTACACAGTGAGCATCTTCCATGACCATGACTGGTTTTCCTCCTCCTTATTCAGGGAAGGTGATGGCCTAGTGGCATTATCACTAGGCTATTAATCCAGAAACTCAGCTAATGTTCTATAGACACA
The DNA here is from genome assembly GCF_021869965.1 of Rhincodon typus. Classification (NCBI taxonomy): domain Eukaryota; kingdom Metazoa; phylum Chordata; class Chondrichthyes; order Orectolobiformes; family Rhincodontidae; genus Rhincodon; species Rhincodon typus. Next base: position 10,468,908 of record NC_063344.1, on the reverse strand, counting down.
GGTTTGAATCCCACCATGGCAGATGTTGGAATTTGAATCAATTTTTAAAAAATCTAGAATTAAGAATCTATTGATAACCAATGAAACCACTGCTCATTGTCAGGAAAAATCCAACTGGTTCATTAATATCCTTCAGGGAACGGAAATCTGCCGTCCTTACCTGGTCTGGCCTACATGTGACTCCAGACCCACAGCAGTTTGGTTGACTCTTGACTGCCCTCTGAAATGGCCTAGCGAGCTACTCAGTTCAAGGGCAGCTAGGGATGGGCAATAAATGCTGGCCAGCCAGCAACGCCCACGTCCCAACAGTGAATAAAAAAACAGATTGGTAGCTATGATAATTACACTGCTTTCCGTTCGTGTGGCAATTATATCAATCAGGCCTAAGCAGCCTCTACATTACAGCCTGATAGTCTGTACAACGATTTCATCCAACTGGTCCTTACCTTCCAGACACATGGGCTTGTGAGTGCTCATGTGGTCCTCTCCCCATTACCCAACATCCACCGTCCCCCACCCCAAACACCAACACTGCTGGGTCTTAGTGCTATACTTCTCAGAGTTAAATGAATCATAAGATCATGTCTAGGATGTTGGTATGAGGAGCTGATAGAGCTTATTCACCTTTATTCTGCAGTGAACACTTCCTTTCAGTGATAAGCCCTTAGCTGAGCGCTCGCACGTCAATATTTTTCAGTTTCTGTTTTGATTCCCCTGATTGGGCTTGTTTGCATTGAGCAACGATGAGTGCGACCACATCTTGGGTGCTTCCCGTTTGTACTGCACACGCTCTGCAAACTGCATTCAATTTGTTCACACTCTACCCCCCACTCCTACACTGCAGCTTCTCCCTATCTCTCCTTCCCTCTGCCAATCCCAATCTGTTGACATTCTTGCTCTTTCCCCAGAACCCTACGCCCAGCCTCACTCTCACCCTCTTATTCCATTCATCTGCTCTTCCATTTCCCCAGTGCACGCGATTACCCCATTCTGTTCCCCACCCTGAACATGTAGCTCCCACCCCTCCTTGACCCTTGTGCTTCTCTCCTGTGTACCCAAGTTTCTTCCCTCTATTCCCCAGGATCCTTCCAGTGCCCCCAAAGGGAGTTCTATTCCCCAATGTTTCTCTCAATCTAACTTCCCTTCATCCGAAGCTTTTGAATTGAGTTGCCTTTGGAGAAGAGCCCTCTTTTGAAACCCACCTGCCCCAATCAGATTTACTTACTGCCAGCCAGCACGGCTGCCTCATTTGGATGGGCTTGTCGACCTGGTCAGGCCTCACGCTTAACACTGTAAATATTTGTATGAAACTTGGATGTGAAGGAGCCAAGAGGTTTGTATCCATCGGTGCTTGAAGGAAGGTCTACCTTGCCAGGTACACACCTCAGTGTCTCACATTCAGGCAAAACTTCCATAAAATCATTGATGATGTACTGGACACTGTGTCCAAATAGCTAAAAGGTCCCCTCACCAAATCCCCCCTCCCCCCCAACTTCTCCCCTCATCGCCCTCCCCTCTGTCCCTCCCTCCTCACCACCTTCCCCTCTGACCCTCACCCCTCACCAACTCCTCCCTCCACCCCTTCTCCCCTCATCGCCTTCACCTCCACCCCTCCTCCCTCACCACCTCCCTCCCCGCAACTCCCCATCACCACTTCCCCCTCTGTCCCTCCCTCCTCAACACCTCCCCCTCTGACCCTCACCCCTCACCACCTCCTCCCTCTGACCGTTCACCTCTGAACACCTCATCCGCCCTTCCCCCTCACTACTTTGCCCCTCCACCCCTCCCCGTCATACCTCCCCACCCCTTCACCCTTTTCCCCTCACCACCTCCCCCTCTACCCTGCGCCCCCTCACCACCTC
>NC_063344.1:10437884-10466646 GCF_021869965.1 Rhincodon typus | reverse complement strand
TCCCCTCACACCTCTCCCCTCACACCTCCTCCCTCACACCTCCCCCCTCACACTTCCATCCAAGGCCCCAAACAATGATTCCATATCCAAAGGGATTCACCTGTACATCTTGTAAACTGGTCTACTGTATCCGTTGCTCCCGATGTGGTCTCCTCTACATCGGAGAGACCAAGTGCAGACTCAGTGATCAATTCATGGAGCATCTGTGCTCTGTACACTACAATCAACACCACCTTCTGGTGCCAGCCATATCAACTCCCTTGGCGACATGTCCATCCTGGGCCTCCTCCAATGTCACAATGAGGCTACATGTAAACTGGAGGAACAACACCTCACATTCCACCTCGGGAGCTTAACATAGAATTCACCAGTTTCAAAATCTTCCCCCACCCCCAGCCTCATTCCATGTCCAGCCTTCTTTCTCATTCCCACCTCCTTGACCTGACACAACCTGTCCATCTTCCTTCTCACCCTTCCCATTGACCAATCTCCACAACCCCCTACATACATCCACCTATCACCATCCCACCTACTTTCCCCCAGCCCCATGCCGCCATTTATTTCTGAGTTCCCTTCACTCTTCCCAGACCTGATGAAGTGTCCCAACCTGAAATACCAACTTTCCTGCTCCTCTGATGCTGCCTGGCCTGCTGTGTCCCTCCAGCTCCACATATCAACTGTATCAACTCTGACCTCCAGCATCTGCAGTTCTTGCTGTCTCTTAGTAAGAAAGAAGATCTTTTCTTGCACCTTTCATTACTGCCTTGCATGTTACATTTCTCACGGCCAAACCCATCACAATAGAAGCTGAAATAAAAGCAGAATACTGTAGATGCTGGAGATGTGAAACAAAAACAGAAAGTGGTGAAGAAACTCAGCAGGTCTGGCAGCATCTTTGGGAAGAGAAACGGACATTTTATTACAATAGGGATTGAGTTTGGTACTTTTATATCAATTCATTCTTCATTCCTAGCTGGTAGAATTCCAGTAGAATGTTCTTCTTTGATTGTATGAAAATCTAGTTTCTCAATAAACTAAGCATTGCCTTTTTATGTTTTGTGCAACAACTGGAATAAATCAGCAGCCAATCATCACTTCAGATCAACAGCACACTTTAATATGCAAAATCCTATTTGTAGAAATATGCATTTAATGTTTCTTTCTTTTGCCTGGATTGAATGGCTGAATTAATTATTAAATGGGAGAATGGCCCAAAGATTTACTGATCATTGTTTATTTGACTTCTACAGAAATTCTGACATTGGAGTGCATTCATTGGTAAATCAACTGCATTGATAATTAAGATTCAGTTATTCTGTTGCTTCACTCTGGCCCGAAGTCTGCTTCAAACATTTCACAATAATAACTTGTCTGGCTATGAGTCAGTGATACACTATTTCTCTTGGCTGTGCACTGTAATGCGACACAAGATTATAGTATGCCAAAATGGGATAGAGAGATCGTGGGAATCAAAATAATGGGTGCAGGCAAAAAATACACAGAGAAGCCATTGGGTGAATAACTGTCTTGCATTCATCTAATAACCAATCAATTGATCGCAGTACAATGCGCAAGCTTTCACCAATCTTGCATGCATGACAGGTTTTTAAAACACATCTGTTACATCTGGCCACTGTTCAGTTACATCAATTTATCTTCTGTGTTTCATTCTTAATTACTTCTGTAGTGGAGCATATTGACACTGCAGTACCTGGTATATTTTTCCAATTTGACCTCACATTGTCAGCATCAAATATTTACACCTCAAGTCCACAAGATTAATCGCAACTGACAAGTTAAAATTCAAAAACATACTGTTCCATTAATTTGCCTCTACCAGAACATTGAGCTAGAACTGGGCTTGTGTGAAATTTCTGTTCCCTGCACTGTTGAGTACGATCGATAATCCAATGCTATTCTGTATTCTGTCATATGTACAAGTGGTCACTTAGAAATAAACTGAGAACACTGTAGCTCATTTCACTCACGTATTAACAGTCATTGGAGAAGGGACATTGATGCTTTTAAGAGCAAGCTGGAGAAGTATATGAGGCTGAAAAGAATAGGGGCGCTCATGAGGATCATTAATATCTTCAAGGACCAGATGGGCTGAATGGTCTGTTTCAGACAATTCCATGCCTGGATGGGTGCAGCTCCAACAACACTCAAGAAGCTTGACATTATCTAAAACAAAGTAGCCCGCTTGATTGGCACCACAGTCACAAGCATCCGCTCCCCTCCACCATTGACACTCAGTAGCAGCAGTGTGTATTATCTACAATATGCACTGCAGATATTCACCAAAGATCACTCAACTTTAGCACCTTCCAAACCCACAACCACTTCCATCTAGAAGGACAAGGGCAGCAGATACTTGGGAACACCACCACCTGCAAGTTCCCCTCCAAGCCACTCACCATCCTGACTTGGAAATAAATCACCGTTCCTTCACTGTCGTCGGGTTAAAAATCCTAGTATTCCCTCCCCAAGGGCATTGTGGTCATTCTACAGCACATGGATTGCAGCGGTTCACCTCCACCTTCTCAAGGGCAACTGGGGATAGGCAATAAATGCTGGATAGCCAGCAACACCCACGTTCCACTTTCCACTAAAACAGATTATGTTTCATGTCTGTTCCACTTCAGTAGGATGTTAGCCCCAGTCTCAGAGATGAAAGGACAGTATACTACCACAATAAATCAGCTTTGTTTTTACCTTACCCTATGCTATTGTACTTCTCTACTCTATAATCCCAAAGTGATCAGGCAAGAGCATCATGAGAAGTAACAAAATCCACACAGAATGATATAACAGATATAATTGAAGTCAACATGTATCAAAAGGCAGCCTTGGCAAAAATATCAGAAAATTAGTATAATGGTAGAGCCAATAAATAAGAGGACAGATTGGTTCATATGTGGAATGAACTCCCAGAGGAAGTGGTGGATGCAAGTACAATTACAACATTTAAAATACATTTGGACAGGTACATGAATAGGAAAGGTTTAGAGGGATATGGGCAAAACGCAGAGAAGTGGGTATAGTTTAACTTGAGAAAATTGGTTGGTATGGACGGGTTGGACTGAAGGGGTCTGTTTCTGTGCTGTACATGACTCTGTCAGCAAGCAAAGAACATCATCCACAGCTCACATAGGTTTTCAGCACAAGACCCAGATGATAAATAGAATTGATAGCATTGATATTTAGGAATGCTAATATTAGAGTTAAAACAGTCAAAGGTGTTGAAAGGAAGGCCTATTCTACAAGACAGGATAGTGGAAACTTGGAACATTACTCCTCCTGTCTCTCCCACCCACCTGCTTTTGGAAGATCAATGGAAATGCTTAAGGCTAGGATCGACAAACAAGAGGAAGAAAGATTTGCTTAGTGCCTTTCACAACCACAGGATATCCCAAAGTGTTTTACAAAGAATAAAACACTTTTCAAATGTAGGCGCTGCTGCAGAAAGTACGACAGCTAATTTTCATACAGCAATGTAGAAACAAAAGAAATGAGAGATGGCATGCAGACCGTTGATCTTGTTCCATCATTCAATTAGATCGCGGTTAATCTATGATGCAAGTCATTGAGTCACAGAGATTTACAGCACGGAAACAGACCCTTCGGTCCCACTCGTCCATGCCGACCAGATATCCTAGATAAATCTAGCCCCATTTGCCAGCATTTGGCCCATATCCCTCTAAACTCTTCCTATTGATATACCCATCCAGATGTCTCTTAAATGTAACTGTACCAGCCTCCACCACTTTCTCTGGCAGCTCATTCCATACACACAACACCCTCTGCATGAACCATATCCCTTAATACATTTATCAAAATTTATCAAAAATTTATCAAAATTAGATTTAAAAGTAACAACTGATGTTCCAAACTCGTTCCACCCTTTTATTACATATCTGCCAGGTAACCTCATGCTTCAAAGGTCTAACTCTGATTTTTAGTCCCTAGCTCTAAGCTCCCCAACCAGTGGAAGTAATTCTCCCTACCTAACCTATCCATTCCCTTAATGCCTTGAAAGCTTCAATCAAATGATCCTTTAAATTTCTATATAGCAAGCAATACAACCCCAGCATATTTGGTCTCTGCATGTAATCATCCAAGATAAATTTACTATCCCAGTACATCTTACCCCATCTCTGATAGCAATATATTTACCTAAGGTATGGTGCCCAGGCCTGAATGTTGTATTCTAAGTGTGGTCTAACCAGGGCTTTGTATAGCTGTAGCATAAACCTGATCCCCTTGTACACTAGCCTTCTAAATATAAAATCCAATATTTCTTCAGTCTTTTTGAGCAACTTCTGTGTCTGCCCATGACATTATGTTTACAGTGATGTCCAGTCTTTTTGGATCTTCAGTGTTTTGTGACCATTTTGCCACTTTTGTAATGAGATACTTAATTCAACTGAGATATTGGGAACAACATATTGATTTAGCTTTAGTTAAGCAGATGATTGGGGGTTGGCTGACTAATTAATTGACTGGGTAGATATAAAGAAGAAACAAGGAGCTTTTGTGATACAATGATAGTGTCTATACCTAGGAGACAGAGGGTGTGGGTTCAGGGTGTGTAATAACATCTCTGAACAGATTGATTAGGAACAAATATGTATGAAAAGAGAAAGATGTATGATTTGATGGTGGTTTGCTTTTTAAAAAAGTTGTATTCAGGGTACATTGCCCCTGGTGGGCAGCAGTTCTTAATTTTTTAAATTAGTAACATGGGTGAGTCCTTGTGCTTTATTTTACCTGAATTTTAGTAGACGATCAACTCAACTTAATTGAGTGCCATTTGTTTGATAATTAAACTTATTCATTATAAACAAAACAGCATTTTGACTGTAATGCTTTCTAACCTTTAGAGAGCTAACTTTGGATTTTCGTTGACATATTGATTTAAGTAGGTGTTCTGTATGGGACACAGATGCTGATTAAGGATGAATTTAGTTTTATCCAATAAAAGCTATCAGCAGATTCTCATGCAGAGGTTGCATCTGGATAGCATCACAGTACATGATCTAAAGCCAATACTTCAATTTTCATGGATATCTTGTTTCCACTACTACAAGTGAACAATGACTCTGATATTAGGGCAAACTAGCACAAAATCACTTTGTCCCCATTTTCTGTTAGGAAAGAATACATGAGTCACAAATAGTTGTTAGTAAAATTATTCTTCATTTAACTCACATTGTAGGCAGTAATAGAAACATAAATAGAAATGGCAAAATAGGAATGAGAGTTTGTTGTTATATATCATGCTAGTTCATCATTCAGTTAGATCAAGGCTAGTTCTATACTTTACCAACTATGGTTCTGCATTTTTTTTTTCTAATCATTTGTGGGATGTGGGTGTCGCTGGCTGGCCAGCGTTTTTTTTGCCCATCCCTAGTTGACCTTGAGAAGGTGGGGGTGAGCTGCCTTCTTGAATCGTTGCAGTCTTCTTGATGTGGGTTGACCCACAATGCTATTAGGGAGAGAATTCCAGAATTTTGACCCAGCGACAGTGAAGGAACGATGATATGTTTCCAAGTCAGGATGGTGAGTGGCTTGGAGGGAAACTTGGAGGTGGTGGTGTTCTCATATGTCTGCTGCCCTTGTCCTTCTTGATGGAAGTGGTCATGGGTTTGAAAGGTGCTGTCTGAGGATCTTTGGTGAATTTCTGCAGTGCATCTTGTAGATAGTACACACTGCTGCTACTGAGCGTCAGTGGTGGAGGGAGTGGATGCTTGTGGATGTAGTGCCAATCAAGTGGGCTGCTTTGTCCTGAATGGTGTCAAGCTTCTTGAATGTGTTGAGGCTGCACTCATCCAGACAACTGGGGAGTATTCCATCACACTCCTGACTTGTGCCTTGTAGATGGCAGACAGGCTTTGAGGTGACTGGAGGTGAGTTACTCCCAACAGTATTCCTAGCTTCTGGCCTGCTCTTGTAGCCACGGTGTTAATGTGGTGAGTACAGTTGAGTTTCTGATCCATGGTAACCCCCAGTATGTTGATAGTGGGGAATTCAGTGATGGTAACACCATTGAATATCAAGGAGTGGTGGTCTCTTATTGGTGATGGTCATTGCCTCGTATTTGTGTGGCGCGAATGTCACTTGCCACTTGTCAGCCCAAGCATCCTCTTGTGTGAGACAATTTGGCATAATATGGGCATATTTAATTTTTGGTTTCACCAGGACCACCAAGCTCCTGACCGCATTGCAATCTTGGTCTAGGCACTGGGGAAAAAGTTGAATTCCAGGAGTGAAAGGGATCACCCTTGGCATAAGGCAGCATTTGATGAGCAGCGTCAAGAAGCCCTAGCAACATTGTGTCAATGAGTACCGGGGGGCTTACTCTCCACTGGTAGGTATCACACCAAGCACAGAGGAAAATGTTATTGTTTTTAGAAGCCAATCATCTCAGTTCTGGGACATCTCTGCAGGAGTTCCTGAGGATAGTGTTCTAGGCCCAACCATCCTCAGCTGCCTCATCAAAGAGCTTCCCACCATCAGAAGGTCAGCACTATTCATAACTACGCAGAAACTGAAGCACACTGTGCCTAAAATTAGCAAGACCTGGACAATGTATAGGCTTGGACTAAATGGCAAGTAAAATTCATGCCTCAAGGGTATGGGCTGAACTGCCAGAGGAAGTAATAGATGCAGGTACAGTTACAATATCTAAAAGACATTTGAATAGGTACATTAATAGGAAACATTTGGAGGGATATAAGCCAAGCACAGGCAATTGGGACTAGTTTAGTTTGAGAAACTTGGTCGACTCTGGAGGGTCTGTTTCCATGCTTTATGAATCAATGTGCAAGGCAATGAGCACCTTGGCTAAGATGGAGTCTAATTACTCCCCCTTGACATTCAATGTCCAGATCATTACTGAAACCCCCACTGCCCCACAACCTTGGAGCTGCCCTTAACCAGAAATTACATTGGGCCAGCCAGATTGGAGTTGAAAGAGGAGATTAGAGATGTTGCGCATTCTGTAGTGGCTCAAGGGGCAGCTCACCACCACCTTTTTAAGGGAAATTAGGGTAGGCCTGCCCAGTGATACCCCTATCCCATAGACAAATATAAAAGGAATGGAAACTTTTTGTTTTGCTTCAACCTTTTAATAAAAGCAAAATACTGCGGATGCTGGAAATCTGAAAGAAACAGAAAATGCTGGAGAAACTCAGCAGGTCTGGTAGCATCTGGAGAGAGAAACAGAGTTAACTTTTCAAGTCTGACATAACTCTTTGTCAGGATTCTTAACTTTTAACTAACGTTCTCCATGACTAAGTTTTGTCTTTCCTGTGAGATTCACAGCTACCATCGTTACTTCAAACAAAACCATAGAACCACGGATGACCTGAAAAGTTAACTTTGCTTCCTCTCTCTACAGATGCTGCCAGACCTGCCAAGTTTTTTCAGCAATTTCTATTTTTGTTACCATGAGTGTCTGTTGAAAATTGCAATGGTGTCGCTGCCTTCCCAAAGGATCATCTTATTTCTGGGAATGATCGTCCATCAGGGCATGCCAGGGTGCTATTTATTCCCAAAATATAGTACTCCCGTTGTTTGATTTATCCTTCCACAACACATTTCATGACTAACATTCCCATTTACCCCACCCCTCACCCCAAAGCACCCCACCCCATAAATTGCAAGACCGTGTTTCCACAACATGTATCCTCCATGGCCCAAATTGTTTATAGAAGTTTTGATGACATTTTCATTTTTTCTCATTCTTTGAAACTAGGCTTGCTTCACTTAACATTAACAGAATATTTAGAGACATAGAGTTATACAGCACAGAAACAGACCCTTCGGCCCAACTCGTCCATTCCGAACAAGCTTCCCAAACGAAACTAGTCCCATTTGCCTGCATTTGGCCCATTTCCCTCTAAACATTTCCTATTCATGCACCTATCCAAATGTCTTTTAAATGTTGTAACTGTACCTGCATCTATCACTTCCTCTGTCATTTCATTCCACATACGAACCACACTTCCTGTGATAAAGTTGCCCCACAGTTCCTTTTCAAATCTTCCTCCTCTCACCTTAAAAATATGCCTCCTAGTTTTGAACTTCCCACCCTATGGAAAACACCTCTGCTATCCACCCTATCTATGCCCTTCATGCCTCTATAAGGTCACTCCTCAAACTCCTACGCTCTAGTTTAGTCTTTTGAGCCTATTTATTCAGTTAGATTACAACTGATCTTTATCTAATTGTCTTGGTTCAGTAATGCACTTGCCTATTAAGAAGGTCTGTTATAATTCTGTTATGACTCAAAAACATGAAGAAAATCAAGAAGAAAAGACCATTCAATGAACTGGATTAGTTCAACTAACCATCCTGAAAGTTTTGGTAGCAGTCGATGGTGGGTTTATTAATGTTATTACAATTAACTATAAAATAAAACATTTATGTAACACCTGCTCACATTAAATGATTGTGAGAACATAAGATATGTATATTATATAAGCGCTCTTATCTTAGAGGCAAATTATTTTGGCTTTAAATCTGACTTAAGAGTTTGAGCACCACAATCTGGGTGAATAGCCCCCATGGCAGTAAGGGTATAAACTATGAATGATGGTGTTTCTTGGTCCCAGTAGCTTGTATCCCAGTAATGAATCTCTCAGCCCCATTCAGATCTAAGTCAGTCGGTGAGACAGAGAAAGAGAAACATTTTTTCTCATTTTCTGTCAATAGAGATTATTAACTACTCAATCTTGGCATCAACCTACAACTTGAATGTGCCCAATGCCAACCGTTTTAATTTTTCTTCATAGGATGTGGGCAATGCAAGCAAAACCAGCATTTGTTGCCCGTCCCTAATTGCTCTTGAATAGTTTGCCCTTTTAGGCATTTTCAGAGAGTGGTTAAGACCATAAGAAATAGGAACAGGACTAACCCATTCAGCATCCATCCCAAACCTCTCCGTTATTCAATAGGATCATGGCTGATCCCACACTCATCTCCACTTTCCTGATCTTTCCTGACCGTTGATTCCTCGACGGATTAAGAATCCATCTCAGCCTTATGTACACACAAGGGCTCTGCCCCCACAGCTCACAGTGGCAAGGAGCTCCAAAGACTCACCTCTGAGAGAAGAAATTCACCCTCATCTTGCTTTTAATTTGATGCCCCTTAATTCTGAGACCCAGTAAATCAAATTGCTGTGGTCCTGAAATAACATGCAGGCCAGATGAAACGAGGCTATTAGTGAACCAAATGGTTTTTTTTTTAACAGTCATTGACAATGGTTTCATAATCACCATTATTGAGATTAGCTTTTAATTAAAGATTTATAATTGAATTCAAATTCCATCAGCTGCTATACTGGGAGTTGAACTCATATTTCCAGTGCACAAGGGGTGGCATGGTAGGTCAGTGGTTAGTGCTGCTACCTCACAGCACCATGGACCTGAATTCAATTCCAGCCTTGGGTGACTGTCTGTGTGGAATTTACACCAAGTTCTCCAGTTTCCTCTCACAGTCCAAAGATGGGGGATTGGCCATGCTAATTTACCCATAATGTGCAGGCTAGGTGGATTAGCCATGGGAAATGCAGGGTTATAGTGAAGGGGTTGGGTGCAATGCTCTTCTTTGGAGGGGTGGTGTGGACTTGATGGGCTGAATGGTCTGCTTCCACACTGTAGGGATTCTATGGCTTTGTACCTAGGTACCTTTGCACATAAGATGGTGCTGGGAATAGTGACATTGTACACTTTTCACTGTACTCATGTATGTGTGTACTTGAGTACATGTGACAATAAACTCTAATTCTAACTCCAATGTATCATTGTCAAACTTGCAAAAGAAGTGAAACCTAATGCCTTCAGTTGCATTTTCATTTGCACTCCTTTCATTTGCACCTCTGCACCCTCCTGACTGCAGAGTTGGCTGAATGCTATCCCAGTGAAATCGGGAGGTCGATATGTTTGAGGTGGTCCCCTGATACACCCAAACTTTTGCCTGTTTAACCCACCCAGATTTAAGCAACAAATCCCACCCACTCACGCAAATTAAAACAAAAAATTTTATTGGCTTTCCACCAAGATACTTAATTGTGTCCATACCAGAAGTGTATCTTTTTCCACTTTGACTAAAATTTCCAAAGATTAAAATCAAGTAAAACCTTTTGATGCAAAAATAATCTTCAAGGTCTTAACAACCTAAGAACTTAAAAGCTGACGGAACAAAATTTGACAGAGATATTTCAGGATGCTGCTCCTACCTTTGAGTGCCCTGGCTGTAATAGCTAGGCTTAAACAGCAAAATGCAGGGAAATAAAATTGATATGTTTTTACACTGAAGTATACTGAACATCACTGATGTTTAAAACATTTGAAGTACTTGCAACTTTGATTTATATGAACAGGTAGAGACTATTCTGGTTGAGATTAGACTTGCTAGATCTGCTAAATTTGTTTCTGATCCTTTATGGTTGCAGAGAAGGAGAGAGGAGATGATACACAAAGCTGTATTATAAATCATCTGCTTTGGTTAATGTTTCAGACAACCCAGAGTTAGAGCTTTAATTTCTATCACTGAAGAAATACTTTTCAAAAGAAAACACAACCCTTTCACAGTAACGAGTTAATTTAAACTGGAGACAAATTGAGACTGATTTAAATTAGTTTCAATCTAGACACCAAATAACATCATCTGAATTTGAAATCATGGCCTTTGCCAAACTTCAAATGCAACTCTCTTTGATGGTCAAATTTTGTCAGTGCTTGCCTAGACCATGATCAGACACAAATGGAGCATTCTGCCTGACTGCATGCTTGCAACAAAAGTAATTACGGATGATGAAAAACCATCCAGAAAGTCCCTACAGTTTCAAAACTGCAGCGCGGAATTGTTATAAATGGTACATTCCAGATGCCTGCTCTGCTAGAATTGTATCTATTATTGTAGACCCACCAGAACCTTCTGAGATGCCGTTTGTAGGCATATTAGTATTAGTACTAGTCTGAATTACAAGTACTAAGTGCAGAAGGATAACCTCACAAAGTGTTCCTCTAAAGAGAGAGGCTAGGTGTTATTAAACAGAATCAGTCTATTAGATAAGAGCAAAATACTGTGGATGCTGAAAATCTGAAGCAGATACAGAAAGTGTTGGAGAAACTCGGCAAGCCAGGCAGCATATGTGGAGAGAGAAATAGAACTAATATTTTGAGTCCAAAAATAGAAGTTCCGAGCAAGAGTCATATCTTTAACTAAAATTAAACATTAAATCGGTCTCTCTCTTTCTCTCTCTCTCCACAGTTGCTGCCAGACCTGCTGAGTTTCTTCAGAACTTTCTGTGCTTACTTCAGATTTCCAGTATCATCAGCATTCTCTGCGTTTGTTTTACTTCTATTCACAATACTTAACAGCTAGTTACAGCTGAGCTGTGTGAGAGATCTTTGTGAGACCTCATAGAGTCATAGAGTCGTACAGCATGGAAACAGACCCTTCGGTCCAACTAGTCCATATTGACCATGTTCCAGTGGTCAGAGTCATACCTGACACATAGGAAGATGGTCGTGGTTGTTGAAGGTCAGTCATCTCAGCTCTAGGACATCCCTGCAGGAGTTCCTCAGGGTAGTGTCCTAGGCCCAAGCATCATCTTCTTCATCAATGACCTTCCCTCCATCATAAGGTCAGAAGTGGGGATGTTCGCCGATGATTGCACAATATTCAGCACCATTCGTGACTCCTCAGATACTGAAGCAGTCCGAATGCAACAAGATCTGGACAATATCCAGGCTTGGGCTGACAAGTGGCATGTAATATTCGCACCACACATACGCCAGGCTATGACCATCCTCAATAAGAGACAATTTAACCACCACCCCTTGACATTTAATGGCGTGACCATCACTGAATTCCCCACTATCAAATCCTGGGGGTTATCATTAACCAGAAATTAAACTGGACTCACCGCATAAACACAGCTGCTACAAGTGCAGGCCAGAGGCTAATAACACTGCGGAGAATAACTCACCTCCAGACTCCTCAAAGCCTATCCGCCATCTACAAGACGCAAATCAGGAGTGAGATGGAATACTCCCCATTTGCCTGGATTAGTGCAGCTCCAGCAAGAAGCTTGACACCATCCAGGACAAAGTAGCCCACTTGATTGGCACCCCATCCACAAGTATCCACTCCCTCCACCACCGACACTCAGTAGCAGCATTGTGCACCATCTACGAGCTGCACCTTAGAAATTCACCAAAGCTCCTCAAATAGCACCTTCCAAACCCACGACCACTTCCATCAAGAAGGACAAGGGCAGCAGGTACATGGGGACACCACCACATTCAAGTGCCCCTCCAAGCCACTCAGCATCCTGATTTGGAAATATATTGCTGCTCCTTCACTGCTGCTGGGTCAGAATTCTGGAATTCCCTCCCTAAGGGCATCTTGTGTGAACCCATAGCAGGTGGATTGCAGCAGTTCAAGGTAGCTCACCACCACCTTCTCAAGGCAACTGAGGATGAGCAATAAATTCTGTCCAGCCAATGACAGTCAGATCCCACAAATGAATAATTTTTTAAAAATTGTGGAAATATTGATTCTCCTTGTGAGAGAGTCTAGTAACAGAGATATAACCTCAGAATTAGTTGTCACATTTAAGACAGATGATGAGGAATTTCTTCTCTTATATTGTAGAGAAACTGTGGAATACTTTATCAACAAGAGCTGTAGATGTTGGGTCATATATTCAGGGTTGAGATAGACCCGATTTTTAATCAGTAATGGAATCAAGGGTTATGGGGAACAAGACAGGAAGATGGACTTGAGAAATATCAGATCAGCTATGGTCCTACATCTTATGTTCACTACATTATGAAATTTTCTTCCTTTCCTTTTAAGAGGTGCCCTCTCCTTCCTCTTTCAGCCTCAGCAAAAGCCCCTCTGTTGGTGGGTTGTCTGAAGCTTAGGGGTCCGGTAGTCCTTTGATTGGGCCAGCAGTTCAAACAAGCAGGAAGACATCCTCAGCTCCACAAAAGCCACAGTTATCCGATGAGGAGAAGGAAAATAAGATTCCAGCTGGAAAAATGTGAGCATAGGTTTAAACATTCGGCAGGCTTAAAATTACACGGAACCTGTGAGCCTCTGTGAAAACAGCAGCCAGTTGTTAAGAAATCTTTAGAGGTGATAGCATTGCTGAACCAGCCTGTAAAAGCTCATATGAGTGAAAAAAAGTGAAACACATTGGGGAAAAAAAATTAGTTTCAACCACAGAGATCTCACCAAAGCTACAAGCAGAAAAATCCAGGTCACAAACCTGGGAAACAGCATCCAGGACAGAGTCCCAGTGGCCACCTCTTAATTGGCAACTAATAAAATAATAAACTAGTAATTTCTTTTCATTAGTAAATTCCCTTTCAAAATTCTCCATAGCACGCTACGTTGAGGAACTCAAGGTGAATATACAGTGTGAATATAAAGTACATAACCAATCCCACAACATTATTAGTTGATGGAATTCACACTGAGTTTGGAGGACAAGTAGGTCACTCCTTCCCATTTTCCATCCTCCCCTGAGGTGAAACACTTCAAGTCTCCCGTGGAGACACAAGGTGAGGCAATCACAGTGCTGGAATGAGTCATGACTCCAAACCCATCTCCTATCCCTGTCCTACTGTGCAGTAATTTGTGTCTCCAATTTTGCCTCACTACCATCATTATTGACACAGCTTATTGGAAAAAATGATTTTCCACAAATCACCAGCATCAAGTATAGTTAAGCTCAAAATAATGAATACACTAGAAGTGAAGCACATTACAAAACTATCGCTTTCTGTGATTTTTATTTTTCTGGAAATTGTATTTAAGAAACATGATTTCACAGGTTATTTGTGCAGAGTTCCTCAATGTAGTTTAGGTTTTATTGTCAGCTTCAGTGTGTCAGCCACAAAACTGGTAATAAGAATGTGGAGACAATGCATAAATTCACCAAGGCTTTTTGGACAGCATTTTCCAAATCCACGACCACTACCATCCAGAAGGACAAGGGCTGCAGATATGTGGGAACTCCACACCTGCAAGTTCCTCTCCAAGCCACTCGCCATCCTGACTTGGAAATATATCGCTGTTCCTTCACTGTCACTGGGTCAAAATCCTGGAATTCCATCCCTAAGGGCATTGTGGGTCTACCGACAGCACGTGGACTGCAGTGGTTCAAGATGTCAACTCACACCGCAGAGAGCAGCAAACATGCCTATCTAAGAGTTGTAAGAAGAAAATGTGAATACATCAGAGATATCTCACAACTAATTGTGGGAGGGTAGTAAATACGTAAGAATTACCATATGGTTCATGTACCTTTGCTACTCACAGCCTAGAAGAAGAATCAATGAAAATGTGTCCCACAGTTCCATCTGTGTCATTCCAAAATTTAAATAACTTTAAAAACACATAATTGAGTACTGACCATCAAATAGGAAGGCTTCTTTGATGAAAGTACTGGGAGAAAAGGCATCATTTCTACATTTTGCCGCTGTCTTAGACTTCTATTGATTGGAAATAAGTACTGGGAATTGTTCGGGGTGCATTCTACCCTTTATTTCTTTTAGGTGAAAGTGTAATATAAAATGACTCCTGGGAACAGCATGTAAAACAGTTCAGTGACCTTTTTTTAAGCAATTACAGTTAGGTGACTTAATAATAAATCTCTTGCCAAAAGTGAATTCTCAAAAGCAAAGTTATCCTAACTAGGTCACACCATAGGGCAAGGAAAAGTGTAGTCAAAGATGGCAAGAGGGAAGGCTCCAATCGAATGTACCATTACTAAAGCTAAATTGGAAATTAATGATTTCTGGGGATGTGTGGTTTTTATCAGAAATTTGTGCCTAACTTCAATACTGTAGTGGTACAGTGGCTCAGTGGTTAGCACTGCTGCCCCACAGCACCAGGGACTTCAGATTTAATCCACCCTTGGGCAACTGTGTAGGGTCTGCACATTCTCCCAGTGCCCGTGTGGGTTTCCTCCCATAGTCCAAAGATGTACAGGTTAGAGTGGATTGGCCATGCTAAATTGTCCCAAAGTGTCCAGGGATGCGCATGCTAGGTGGAGTTAACCGTGGGAAATGCAGGGTAATATGGTAGGGTTAACATAGTGTGGAGCTGGAGGAACACAGCAGACCAGACAGCATCAGCGGAGCAGGAAAGCTGACATTTCGGGTCGGGACCCTTCCTCAGCTTTCCTGCTCATCTGATGCTGCCTGGCCTGCTGTGTTCCGCCAGCTCCACACTGTGTTATCTCTGACTCCAGCATTGGCAGTTCTTACTATCTCTTACATGGTAGGGTGTTGTGTCAGGGTGGTATGCTCTTCACAGAGTCAGTGTGGACTTGAATGGCCTGTTTCCGTACTGTTATGATTCTAACTGTTAAATTTAACAAAATTTATTATGAAAATTGGCAAAGGTGATATGGTCAGCCAAACAGCTTTTGAGAAGGTAAAGGCAATCCTGATAAATGAAACTGGTGTTGGCTGTCCTTGACTATATTAAACCTTTTGAAAAGACAATTGATGCCAGTGACTATGAGTTAGGTGTATTCTCATCACTGATGAAGAATCGAGAGTGGAGAAGCCAGTGAGTACTTTTCTAAAAAATTAAGCCAGTATCAGAAAAACACTGTGTACAGCAGAAAAAGAGACTTTGAGAATATTACTGGCTACTAAACATTTTGCGAATATATGTTCATCATTGTTGCAAAGAACCACTAATATGTACTGATCATAGTCCTAAATTAAATCTCAAAATGCAACATTGTTTAGAAGGAGCTTATTATTTCAACTTTTTGATATAAAAATGTTCACATTGCTGGGAAGATAATGTATTGGCAGGCACACAATCAAGATGTGATTATGCTGAGATTATTTAAGAATTTAAGAGAGAAGATGATAGGAAATTATATAATTTCTGTATAAAGAATGAGTGAGGGTGAATTACTGCACTTTCTTGAGTTTATATGTATACATATCATGTTTACCTAGTAATGAAATAATTAAAAATGTTGCTTCATCTCTTTAAGGGCAGAAGTGTATAAGGAACCACATATTTTTTCTTTTGGAGTATAAACTGGAAATTGGAAATTGTCACTGTTTAAAAAATTACCAGATGAGTTTTCAATCCACAACTTGAATATCAAGTGGGATTGCGTGATGTATGCTTTAGCTATACAAGATTATGTTACATTTCAGAGTAGTGTGGCAGATGTTTTATGAGACAGAGTGGCAACAGAAGACAATGAGTTAAGGAAAAGATTGTACACCAACAGCCTTCAGACTGATCCAACTATGGTTTTTTTATAGACCAGCAAGTGCAGTGTACTCAAAGACATCCAGAAACATTTTTCACTTCAACATTTCATGTGTAGGATGAGACCCCACCCAACCGATTAAGTCATTTTGTCTTCTCTACTTGAAGGGGCTCCATATATATGTGACGTGAGGCACAAATGCATTAATCAGGCAGTTACAGATTCTAGGTTAAAGAAATCTATAATCACAAATTCTACACCTGTACTTTATGCAGTGTCTGACTATGCAGATTACAAATCCTCGGCAAAAGCAATTCTTATCATGACACTGATCATTTCCACCCTCAGCTTAAACCACCACCAGCTACTCCTCTCTAATGAGAGAGCAGCACTATGGTTCTGGGACAGTGGTGACTTTACCTTTACCAATTGATCCCAGCAATCGTCTTGAAGCAGATATAATCATAGGAGATCTATAAAGTATCACAAACACATCCCAAGGTCTTATAGGCAGCACAAGGAGACAGAGCTGCTTCCCTCACACAGTGAACTGTAAGTATTTCACATGCTGATATGTACAATTCCGTCTTTCTTGGGTCATGTTGGGGTAGGGGAAGAATTGATCCTACCATACTTACTACCCCTTAGGTATGTGCGCAATGTGGCTTCTGTAGCATACATCTGAACAGGATCTACTATCTTAAAGGTCCATGTAGTGGCTGTTCATGGCCTTCCTTGTCAGAGGTCTCCAAGAGCTCCTGTATCAAGGACTGTAGTGAACTGTCCTTTGGGTATATAGCAACTACTGCATTAATAACTGCAACCTCACTAAAAGCTGTTTCTGATACTTCCCACAGAGGGTCATTGGTATCATGACGAATGGTCACTAATGGCCTAATGGAGATCAGTACAGGGGCAACAGCAGCAGTAACACAGGGAAGGAAAGTGAACCTGGGGGTGAACAGTAGGATAAATACCTGAGGAACGGGGTCAGTCAGAGTGAACCTGGGGGTGAACAGTAGGATAAATACCTGAGGAACGGGGTCAGTCAGAGTGAATCTGGGGGTGAACAGTAGGATAAATACCTGAGGAGCGGGGTCAGTCAGAGTGAACCTGGGGGTGAACAGTAGGATAAATACCTGAGGAGCGGGGTCAGTCAGAGTGAATCTGGGGGTGAACAGTAGGATAAATACCTGAGGAGCGGGGTCAATCAGAGTGAACCTGGGGGTGAACAGTAGGATAAATACCTGAGGAGCGGGGTCAGTCAGAGTGAACCTGGGGGTGAACAGTAGGATAAATACTTGAGGAGCGGGGTCAGTCAGAGTGAACGTGGGGGTGAACAGTAGGATAAATACCTGAGGAACGGGGTCAGTCAGAGTGAACCTGGGGGTGAACAGGAGCAGGATAAATACCTGAGGAACGGGGTCAGTCAGAGTGAACCTGGGGGTGAACAGGAGCAGGATAAATACCTGAGGAGTGGGGTCAGTCAGAGTGAACCTGGGGGTGAACAGTAGGATAAATAATTGAGGAGCGGGGTCAGTTAGAGTGAACCTGGGGGTGAACAGCAGGATAAATCCCTAAGGAGTGGGGTCAGTCAGAGTGAACCTGGGGGTGAACAGCAGGATAAATACCTGAGGAGCGGGGTCAGTTAGAGTGAACCTTGGGGTGAACAGTAGGATAAATACCTGAGGAGCGGGGTCAGTCAGAGTGAACCTGGGGGTGAACAGTAGGATAAATACCTGAGGAGCGGGGTCAGTCAGAGTGAATCTGGGGGTGAACAGTAGGATAAATACCTGAGGAGCGGGGTCAATCAGAGTGAACCTGGGGGTGAACAGTAGGATAAATACCTGAGGAGCGGGGTCAGTCAGAGTGAACCTGGGGGTGAACAGTAGGATAAATACTTGAGGAGCGGGGTCAGTCAGAGTGAACGTGGGGGTGAACAGTAGGATAAATACCTGAGGAGTGGGGTCAGTCAGAGTGAACCTGGGGGTGAACAGGAGCAGGATAAATACCTGAGGAACGGGGTCAGTCAGAGTGAACCTGGGGGTGAACAGGAGCAGGATAAATACCTGAGGAGTGGGGTCAGTCAGAGTGAACCTGGGGGTGAACGGCAGGATAAATACCTGAGGAGTGGGGTCAGTCAGAGTGAACCTGGGGGTGAACAGTCGGATAAATACCTGAGGAGCGGGGTCAGTCAGAGTGAACCTGGGGGTGAATGGCAGGATAAATACCTGAGGAGCAGGGTCAGTCAGAGTGAACCTGGGAGTGAACAGTAGGATAAATACCTGAGGAGCAGGGTCAGTCAGATTGAACCTGGGGGTGAACAGCCCGATAAATAACTGAGGAGCGGGATCAGTCAAAACCAACCTTGTGGCATTACAAAAAGGGCCGTCTTTCCCAGCACATCAGCGCAAAAGATAAGACTGAAGTATTCGCAGCAATCTTCAGCCAGAAGTGCCAAGTGGATGATCCATCTCGCCTCCTCCAGTGGTCCCCAGCATTACAGATATCAGTCTTCAGCCAATTCGATTTACTCCACACGATATCAAGAAACTGTTGGAGACACTGGATACTGCAAAGGCTACTGGCACTGACAACATTCCGGTAATAGCACTGAAGACTTGTGCTCCAGAACTTGCCGCTCCCCTAGCCAAGCTGTTCCAGTACAGTTACAACACTGGTGTCTACCCGACAATGTGAAAAATTGTCCAAGTATGTCCCATACACAAAAAGCAGGACAAACCCAACCCGGCCAATTACCGTCCCATCAGTCTCCTCTTGATCATCAGTAAAGTGATGGAAGGTGTCAGTAACAGTGCTATCAAACAGCACCTGCTCAGAAATAACCTGCTCAGTGACGCCCAGTTTGGGTTCCACCAGGGCCACTCAGATTCTGACCTCAGTACAGCCTTGGTTTAAATATGGACAAAAAAGCTGACTTCCAGAGGTGAGGGGAGAGTGACAGTCCTTGATATCAAGGCTGCATTTGACCCAGTGTGGCATCAGGGAGCCCCAGCAAAACTGAAATCAATGGGTATCAGGGGACAAACTTGCCGATGGTTGGAGTCATACCTCACACATAGGAAGATGGTCGTGGTTGTTGGAGGTCAGTCATCTCAGCTCTAGGCCATCTCTGCGGGAGTTCCTGAGGGCAGTGTCCTAGGCCCAACCATCTTCAGTTGCTTCATCAATGACCTTCCCTCCATCATAAGGTCAGAAATGGAGATGTTTGCTGATGATTAGACAATGTTGAGCACCATTCCTGACTCCTCAGATACTGAAGCAGTCTGTATTCAAATGCAGCAAGATCTGGACAATATCCAGGCTTGGGCTGACAAGTGGCAATTAACATTCGCCACACAAATGCCAGGCTATGACCATCGCCAATAAGAGACAATCTAATCACCATCCCTTGACATTCAATGGTGTTATTATCACAAAATCCCCCACGATCAACATCCTGGGGGTTACCATTGACCAGAAACTCAACTAGACTCACCACATTAACACATTAGGTACAACAGCTGGCCAGAAGCTAGGAATCCTGCAGTGAATAAGAAAAAAGAACAAAGAACAAAGAAAATTACAGCACAGGAACAGGCCCTTCGGCCCTCCAAGCCTGCGCCGATCCAGATCCTCTTTCTAAACCTGTCACCTATTTTCCAAGGATCTGTATCCCTCTGCTCCCTGCCCATTCACGTATCTGTCTAGATATATCTTAAATGACGCTATCGTGCCCGGCTCTACCACGTCCACTGGCAACGTGTTCCAGGCACCCACCACCCTCTGCGTAAAGAACTTTTCATGCATATCTCCCTTAAACTTTTCCCCTCTCACCTTGAAATTGTGACCCCTAGTAATTGAGTCCCCTACTCGGGGAAAAAGCTTCTTGCTATCCACCTTGTCTATACCTCTCATGATTTTGTAGACCTCAATCAGGTCCCCCCTCAACCTCTGTCTTTCTAATGTAAATAATCCTAATCTACTCAACCTCTCTTCATAGCTAGCGCCTTCCATACCAGGCAACATCCTGGTGAACCTCCTCTGCACCTTTTCCAAAGCTTCCACATCCTTTTGGTAATATGGCGACCAGAACTGTACGCAGTATTCCAAATGTGGTCGAACCAAAGTCCTATACAACTGTAACATGACCTGCCAACTCTTGTACTCAATACCCGGTCTGATGAATGAAAGCATGCCGTATGCCTTCTTGACCACTCTATCGACCTGCATTGCCACCTTCAGGGTACAATGGACCTGAACACCCAGATCTCTCTGTGCATCAATTTTCCCCAGGGCTTTTTCATTTACCATATAGTTCGCTCTTGAATTGGATCTTCCAAAATGCATCACCTCGCATTTGCCTGGATTGAACTCCATCTGCCATTTCTCCGCCCAACTCTCTAATCTATCTATATTCTGCTGCATTCTCCGACAGTCCCCTTCACTATCTGCTACTCCACCAATCAATAACTCACCTCCTGACTCCTCAAAGCCTGTCCACCATCTACAAGGCACAAGTCAGGAGTGTGATGGAATACTCCCTACTTGCCTGGATGAGTGCAGCCCCAACAACACTCAAAAAGCTTGACACCGTCCAGGACAAAACAGCCCGCTTGATTGGCACCACATCCACAAACGTCCACTCCCTCCACCACCGACGCTCAGTAGCAGCAGTGTGTATCTACAAGATGCACTGCAGAAATTCACCAAAGATCTTCAAACAGCACCTTCCAAACCCACAACCACCTCCATCTAGAAGGACAAGGACATCAGACAAATGGGAACACCGCCATCTCCAAGTTCCCCTCCAAGCCACCAAACATCCTGACTTGGGAAATACGTCGCTGTTCCTTCACTATCGCTGGGTCAAAATCCTGGAATTCCCTCCCTAACGGCATTGTATGTCAACCCACAGCAGGAGGACTGCAGCGGTTCAAGAAAGCAGTTCACCACCACCTTCTCAAGGGCAACTAGGGATGGGCAAGAAATGCTGGCCAGCCAGCGATGCCCACATCCCATAAATAAATAGAGAAAAAAATATTTCCAGTTTCATTCTTGTAACCCCTTTGGCTGAATGAAACCACTGGGTGGTGTGGTGTGTACCTAATGAGGTAAGCTCCACTAAACAGTGTGAACAAACTTGCTAGTGGTCACAGAGAGATACCCTTTACTAAATTCCCCGAAATTGACACAGCCAAATTTTAGGAAAAATCAGCCCATGATGTTAGAAGTGTGAAGCTGAAGCTGCTGGGGTTTGAGAACTTTAAGAGAGCCTGGTACTGCTAAAGAAAACAAGGAAGGTAAAGTCATAGAGACGTTCAGCACAGAAACAGACCCTTCGGTCTAAGTCATCCATGCCGACTAGATATCCTAAATTAATCTAATCCTGTTTGCCAGCATTTGGCACATATCCCTCTAAACCCTTCCTATTGATGTACCCATCAAGATGTCTTTTAAATGTTGTAATTGTACCAGCCTCCACCACTTCCACAGGCAGCTAATTCCATACATGCACCACCTTCTGTGTGAAAAAGTTGCCCCTTATGTCCCTTTTAGATCTTTCCCCTCTCACCTTAAATCTATGCCCTCTCGATTCGTACTCCCCCACCCTCAGATTTAGAACACTGGTCTGCAACTTTGAATTGCTGCATGTGTAAGAATGATTGTGAAAATGAAAAGTGGTATGAGACAGAGTTTTTTTTCTCTCCAGCCTCAGTAGCAAAATAATGAAGTAGCTACAGAGTTAAATCTGAAGCCTGACCAATAAGTACAGCCACTCTGTTATCAGTGCTGGAGAACGAGTTCGACCAGCTCTATTGCTGAGAAGCAGAAAAGCTACACTGGAGAAATTTTGAAAGCCTTGAAGACATATTTTGAACCCTCCACTAATGTTACTTATAAATGGTACTTGTTCAACACTAAAGCTAGAGGGGAGATGGAGAATATGATTAAGTATTTAATAGCACTGATACAACATACTGGATCCAGGACTGGGGCAATGTCTTGCCACTGTATCATGTAATAATAAAAGGTTTTTTTTTCAAAACATGATTATGATATTGTTCCGGTGTGTTTGTAGCATTAACAGACAAATAGTGAAATATCAGACATAAAAGCGAGGCATTTGCCATGGTCAGGTTTAATTCCCAGTATGCTTTCTGAGAAATATTGCTGTGTGGTGCAGTGCTTTGCAACACTTGGCATATTTTCAAGGATCATGCTGTTTCTTTCTGGTCCTAAATCAAATATCTGGCCCGGCAGCCCACACCATGCGGAAATCTACTAGTACTTAATTTCAGGATCCATCTTAAAGCCATTCAAAGGGGAGACTGATTGTGATATAACATTGGCAGCTCCTTTGTAATGCAAATACACACTAATGCAGTGAGGCAAAAAGGGGAAAAATTCTGAACAAAAGACTGCGTACTGGAAAACATGCTACACAGAGTCAGACCCTGAAGCAACAGTTTAACTGTATTAATGAAGACTGATGTGTTTTTGGTGATCTGCCTTTACTTACAGTGGGGTCAGCTCTCCCTTATTTGGAATGAACAAAACTACCACCTCTCTCATTTTTTAAAATATATTTTCACATTTTGGGTACACATATTGAGGTACGCACTTCATCTAAGCATTGGGGTATCAAGGAGATGGCAAGAACTGGAGATGCTGCAGTCAGCGTCAATACAGTGTGGGGCAGGAAGAACACAGCAGGTCAGGCAACATCAGAGGAGCAGGAGAGCCAATGTTTTGAGTCGGGACCCTTCATCAGGACTGGGGAGGGAGAATGGAGCTGGGATGCCCTCTTACAAGGGTGATTGGTTTTTTATCATTCATTAATAGATATGGGTATCGCTGCCTAGGTCTGCATTTATTACCCAGAGGGCAGTTAAGGGTCAACCACATTGCTGTGGGTCTGGAGTCACATGTAGCCCAGACCAGGTAAGGATGGCAGTTTCCTTCTCTAAACGACATTAGTGAACCAGATGGGTTTTTCCTCAACAATTGACAATGGATTCCTGGTCATCATTAGACTCTTAATTCCAGATTTTTAATTGAATTCAAATTCAACCATCTGCCGTGACGAGATTCAACTTGGGTCCCCAGAACATTAGAGATAACAAGGTGTAGAGCTGGATGAACACAGCAGGCCAAGCAGCATCAGAGGAACAGGAAGGCTGACATTTCGGGCCTGGACCCTTCTTCAGAAATGGGGGAGGGGAAGGGGGTTCTGAAATAAATAGGGAGAGAGGGGGAGGTGGATAGAACATGGATAGAGGAGAAGATAGGTGGAGAGGAGACAGACAGGTCAAAGAGGCGGGGTCGGAGCCAGTAAAGGTGAGTGTAGGTGGGGAGGTAGGGAGGAGATAGGTCAGTCCAGGGAGGACGGACAGGTCAGGGGGGCGGGATGAGGTTAGTAGGTAGGAGATAGGGGTGGGGCTTGAGGTGGGAGGAGGGGATAGGTGGGAGGAAGGACAGGTTAGGGAGGCAGGGACGAGCTGGGCTGGTTTTGGGATGCAGTAGGGGGAGGGGAGATTTTGAAACTTGTGAAGTCCACATTGATACGATTGGGCTGCAGGGTTCCCAAGCAGAATATGAGGTGCTGTTCCTGCAACCTTCGGGCCTCCCCAGAACATTATCTGCGTCTCTGCATTAACAGTCTAGCGATAATACCACTAGGCCATCGCCCTCCCTATATTTGGAATTCTGTTCCACAAACAGCAGCGGATGCTTAATTGTTGTTAATTTTTGTTCCTACGTTACTAAAAATTCCACAGATTCCATATAAAGCCTCAGCAGTGTGGCTTTCTGTACAAAACTTAGTAACACAATTAAACATGCATTTATTATTGTTGTGTATCCTCTTATATATGTTCCCTTTAAGTGCACAGCTGCTCAGAGTTTGCACACAGCAATCATCTTTCAGACACCAAACAGGTGAGGATATTGCTGCCTAGGCCTGCATTTATTGCATTTACTAAGTTCTGAGGAAGTGTCACCGGACCCGAAACGTCAACTCTGTTTTCTCCTTCACAGATGCTGCCAGACCTGTTGATCTTTTCCAGCAACTTTGTTTTTGTTCCAGATTTACAGCATCCGCAGCTCTTCCCGTTTTTAAAAAACCGAAAGAACTGCGGACGCTGGAAGTCTGAAACCAAAACAGAAATTGCTGGAAAATCTCAGCAGGTCTGACAGCATCTGTGGAGAGAAAGCAGAGTTAACGTTACAGGTCCCGTGACCCTTCATAGAATCTCTACAATATGGGATCAGGCCTTTCAGCCCATCAAGTTCTCACTAACCCTCTGAAGAACATCCCACCCAGACTCAACCCCACAATTCCCATGGTTAAACCATCTAGCCATCACACTATGGGTGATTTAGCGCGGCCAATCCACCTAACCTGCACATCTTTGGACTGTGGGAAGAAACCCACAGAGACACAGGGAGAGCATGCAAACTCCACACAGATAGTCACCTGAGGATGGAATCAAACCCAGGTCCCTGATGTTGTGAAGCGGCAGTGGTAATCTCTGAGCCACCATACTATTGTCTTCAAAACTTCTTCAGCTTTCAGGCACTGTTGATTGCATTAACTTCTCATTCTCAAAGTCACTGACATGCATCAAACTCAAAGGTCCGTGCAGAAGGAAAAATAAACAAGAACTAGGAATAGCAGGATGTAAGTTGGAGCAAATTCCTTGGGATATTTTCTCACTAGCAAATTATAGCGCTCCAGAATTGGAACTGCAGAATATCCATTGAATACCATGGGAGCACTGCTTACAAAGCTGATTAAACTGATTCAGTGCTAACAAAATGTGCTTCACAGATCTTTGCACAAAATCATGGTAATTACAGAAAAGGCTCATCCTGCTTTAATTAAACTGTTCAAGTGTCATATTTTTAACATTATTTCATTTGATCTGAGCATCACTGTCCACGTATTTGTTGTTCATCCCTAATTGCCCTGGTAAAGGTGGTGGTGAGCTGCCTTCTTGAACCACTGCAGTCCTTGGGTTGTAGGGACACACACATCACTGTGTGGGAAGGGGTTTCAGGATTTTGATCCAGTGACAGCGACAGAATAGAAGTACATTTCTCAGTCACAATGGTGTGTGGCTTGAAGGGGAAAGTGGAGGTGGTGGTGTTCCCTGGAGCAGCAGTGTGTACTATCTACAAGACACAGTGGAAATTTGTCAAAGATCCTTAGCCTGCATCTTCCAAACCCATGACTACTTCCACCCACAAGGACAAGGGCAGCAAATACATGGGAAGCGCCCCCATCAAGCTTCCCTCCAAGGCACTCACTATGTTTACTTGGAAATATATCGCTGTTCCTTCACTGTCACTGGGTCAAAATCCTGGAATTCCCCCCCTCAGGGCATTGTGAGTCTTCCTACAGCACATAGACTGCAGCGGTTCAAGGAAGCTGTTCACTACCACTCTACTCAATGGTAACTAGGAATGGGTAATAAATGCTGGCCCAGTCAGCAACATCCATGTCCCATGAATGAATAAACAAAAAAATTCTGCTGTCCTTTTCCATTTAGTTGGAAGCTAGGTCATGGGTTTGGAACTGCTACCAGAGGAGGAACATATAGTTGTCCAGCAGAATAGGGGGTGGTCAGGTGGCTCAATGGTTACTATGAATCTGCAACTACTGATTCACAGGCGGAAGTTTTAGCAACAGTGCTAGGCCTGGCTGTGAGATAACAGTCATACATTTAAAAGGAAAAGGCCTGATTGCTTCCTTTCCTGCTTGTGGTGGACGTGCCTCAGTAGAATTAACTTGACACATTCAGCTCATTCTTTGGTGCACACAATCTTATTCACTGGGGAATTGTACTGAGATTAGAGATGTACAGAATACTACTGTAGCCTGACACTTTGAATATTTTGAGTGCAATCTCTGTAGTGAATGCCTGATCTAGTGCCTGACCATCTTTATGCACATTTCAGTGCTGTTGCATTTTTTGGACTTTCACTGGATTTTATTTTTGTGCTTAGAATCAAGGGCAAGAAGTTCTCAGCACCTTACAAAACAAAGTGTGAATATTATATTCTGATATTGCAGCTTAACTTGCAGGGTTAATCAGAAGTAACTGTTAGCTCACTATAACATTACACAAGCCTTTTCATGCACTTCTAGTGTTCAGACAGTGGAAGAATAAACAATCCGTTGGTCAGCAGTTACAGCTACAAACTATGGAACAGATTTATTAATAGTAACAGAAAACAGCTTGCATTAATACAGCACCTTTAACAAACAAGATATCCCCATAGACCGTTTACGGAGAAATATGTAGAGAAATGTATAACAAAAACAGAAATTGCTGGAAAACCCAGCAGGTCTGGCAGCATCACAATGAAGAAGGGTCACCATGCCCCCTGACTTTAACTCTGTTTCTCTTTTCGCAGATGCTGCCTGACCTGCAGTGTTTCTCCAGCAATTTCTGTTTTTTGTTTCTGATTCCCAGCAACCGGAGGTGGAGCTATTGAATCATATGGCATGGAAACAGGCCCTTCGGCCCAACTCATCCGTGCTGACCAGGTTTCCTAAACTGAACTAGTCCCATTTGCCTACATTTGGTCCATACCCACTTTCCTATCCACATACTGGTCCAAATGTCTTTCAAATGTTGTAATTGCACCTACATCCTCTGGCAGCTCGTTCCATACACGCATCACTCTCTGCGTGAAAAAGTTGCCCCTTAGGTCCCTTTTAAATCTTTCCCCTCTCATCTTAAACTGCCCTCTAGTTTTGGACTCCCCTACCCTGGGAAAAGACCTTTACTATTCATCCTATCCATACCCCTCATGATGATATAAACCTCTATAAGGGCACCCCTTGGACTCATACGCTCCAGGGAATAAAGGTCCCAGCCTATCCAATCTCTCCTTATAACTCAAACCTTCTATTCTCGGTAACTTCCTTGTAAATCTTTCCTGCACCCTTTCCAGTTTAATAACATCCTTCCTATGGGGGCAACCAGAATTGTACGCAATACTCCAAAAGTCTCTTTGTTTTGCTTAGAGAAATCGGCAACATATGATTGGGAAGAGATTAATGACACTTTGGAAGGAAATTGTATCTGATTTTAATAAGGGCACATGAAAGTGAATCATAGAGATCATAGAATCCCTACAGTGTGAAAACAGGCCCTTTGGCCCAAAAAGTCCACACCGACCCTCCGAATATCCTACCCAGACCCATTCCCCTATAACCCACCTAAACTACACATCCCTGAACACTAAAGGCAATTTAGCATGGCCAATCCACCTAGCCCGCACATCTTTGGACTGTGGGAGGAAACCAGAGCACCTGGAAGAAACCCACACAGACACAGGGAGAACATGCAAACTCCACACAGACAGTCACCCAAGGGGGAATTGAACCCTGGCTCCTAGTGCTGTGAGGCAGCAGTGCTAACCATTGAGCCATCATGCCACCCCAAAGGACATTTAAAGAGATGTTAAGATCACACAGGGACGAAGGAGGTAGTGTAGTAGCTGAAGATGAAATTGTAGCAAACATATTTTTTGTCCATTTTCTAAAAGTTATGCACTGCAGTAACTAAATAATGTTCCTTCACAGCACTTTCCTAACCTGAGACCGCTACCACCTGGAAGGACAAAGGTGGCAGATACGTGCGACTCCATCATCTGCAAATCCTTCCAAGTCACAAACCATCCAGACATGGAACCATTAGCCATTCTTTTCTGGAACTGCCTTCTGAACAGCACTGTGGATGTCCCAACACGATCACCTGATTGCTATGGTGTGGAAGAAGGCCATTTGGCCCATCATGTCTGCACCATCTCTTCAAACGAGCACCATTACACTGTGCAAACCTCCTGCTTTTCCCCCCGTAACCTTGCACACTATATCTATACCAATAGTCATCTAATGATGTCTTGAATGCCTCAATTTGACCTGCCCTCACCATACTTCTAGGCAGTGTATTCTAACCACCTTAACCACTCACAGTGCGAAAAAGTTTTTCTTTAGTTGCCTCTTTTGCAGATTACTTTGAATCCAAGAGGTGAAGAAAGGAAGGGCTGGCTGAAGACACATTACACTTAGTATTCAAAGTTCTGGCTCTTTTTGTGAGCTCAAGACCGCAGTGGTTCAAGAAGAGAGCTGAATACCACCTTCTGCATGGCCATTAGGGATGGGCAATAAACGCAGACCCAGTCAATAATGCCCAATTCCAGTGAATAAGTGTGAAAAATAATTAGCATACCATATCTCAGGTTGGTGTGACAAGTCACCAGGCTGTGCTGACATGCACCAATAAGCTGTTGGATTGGTGGAGATATGAGTAGTGGTGACCACAATTTCTAAAAATTTTCCTTACATAAGTAAGATGTCCCAAGATGGCAGCAGAGTAGGAGTCTGAGATAACACAGCGTGGAGCTGGAGGAACACAGCAGGCCAGGCAGCATCAGAGGAGCAGGAAAGCTGATGTTTCGAGTCGGGACCCT
>NC_063344.1:10380725-10437784 GCF_021869965.1 Rhincodon typus | reverse complement strand
TTCCTGCTCCTCTGATGCTGCCTGGGCTGCTGTGTTCCTCCAGCTCCATACTGTGTTATCACAGACACAGGGAGAATGTGCAAACTCCACACAGACAGTCACCCAAGGGTGGACTCAAACCTGGGTCCCTAGCGCTAACCACTTGAGCCACAGATCATTTAATTCACATTGGAATTAAATCTTGGTGAGATGTTTGCAGGATTCAGTTGCAAAACTGAAAAAGATATTTTGTTACTAAAATTTTCCATCTCATTGAGGAAGCTTCAGGCTAATCCACATCCAACAAACTGCTTGGAATACCCTGATCATATTTCGGTAACTGCTTCAAATTACACCACTGGAGCTGAAAAAAGCTACAACATTCTAAACGCAGGTCAATGTGATCCATCAAGAGATCATTTAAAATGTTCTAAGATCCAAATCTAGATCTGCATTTTCCCCAGAAACTAATCAGATCTTCTTGTGGACTTGGTTTTATTGAAATCTGTCCATTGTTTTGTTTTAGTTATATTGAGCCAGATATTCCAGTGGTCACATAGCCATTGGAGCAACATAGACTGGAGTTGCACATCAGGACTATGTAGAATTCCCAATGCAGCTGACTTTGAGAATTGCCTGGAAAATGGAAAGTTGCAATTGGCAATTCACCTGCATCTGGATTCCTCTGAAAAAGCCCCTTAAAGGTGGAAGTTTTAGAGGGTTTTGATTCATCAAAGATATATAGTTACCCAAGAAAGGTTAGAGGATCAAAAACAGACTCAAACTTCTGGGTAACTATTAAACCGAGGCCCCAACTCAACCCTGAAACCCTCAACTATACTTACCCCAACCCCTGGCAACACCACCCTGAACAGACCAATCCCAGTCCAGCAGGATCTACAAACCCTTCAACTCTACCCAATTCCCTCCCTCGACTGATCCCCAACTGACCCAAGTGACCTGACCCCACTAGACCTGACACCCCTCCTCAATACATTGGCATACAGCCCCTGCCCCTCACCTCAACTTGACCATACATCCTGCCCCACAGGCATGATAACTCTTCCTGGACTGGCACCAGGCCTCAACTATTAGACCAGATAATCCACATACCTTAGCGCAACCTGACATCCCCAAACAATCTACCCTAAGTGCTCACTTACCTACCAGGCACGTTATCTGCTTGGCATTCTACCCACCTGGAACTTTACCCACCTCACCAATCTGGTCCCTAACTAATTAGCACCTTAACCCCCTGACACCATAAGTCCTCAGCCACTTGTCACCCTACATCCCTACCCTTTCACAGGAGCTGTCAAGCTGGCGGCTTGCTATTGATATTTAAGTTACGAAATGCGGTGCACTGATGGCTGCCAAGGAGGGCCCAGTTTCTACAATAATCTCCTACATTAATAGATTTGAGGATTTTTGGGTACATTTGTAACACTGGCCCCTGTCTCAGGATATCCAACACAAAGACCAGTGATTAGAAAATTTGTGCCATTGTTAACTGGCTAACAGATGAACAGATAAAATCAATATCTCCTCCCACCTTCAGCGATGGAGACAAAAAGACAGAACAAAACGTGAGGAGTGGGTAAGGTCTGAAATTTTTTAACTCAATGTGAGTCTGGGAAGCTGTAATGTGTCTAAATGAAAGATGAAGTGCTATTCTGTGAGCTTATATTGAGCTTCATTGGAACAGTGTAGAAGGCTTGGGACAGGGAGGTCAAAGTGGGAGTGGGGCAGAGTACTAAAATGACAGGCAACTGGTAGCGCTTGTGGAAAAACTAAAGGTATTCCTTTTATTCATTCGTGTGAAGTGGGCGCTGTTGGCTAGGTCATTTCTACAAGAGCAATCAGCCTATCTGTGTGCACTCTCTTCATTTTAGAGGAGACAGTGTTGCAATCAGCAAATGCGGTACACCAAATAATAGGGAGGCAATGGCCTAATTATATTATCGCTCGACTGTTAATCCAGAAACTCAGCTAATGTTTGGAGGACCCAAGTTTGAATCCTGCCATAGTAGAAGTTGGAATTTGAATTCGCTAAATAAAAAAAAATCTGGAATTAAGAACCTACATTGTTGATTGTTGGGAAAACCCATCTGGTTCACTAATGTCCTTCAGGGAAGGAAATCTGCTTGCCTCAGCTGGTCAGGCCTACATGTGACTCCAGATCCACAGCAATGTGGTTGACTCTCAGTTGCCCTCTGAAATGGCCTAGCAAGCCATTCAATTGCATCAATTGCTACAAAGTCTCAAAGAAATGAAACCAGATGGATCACCTGGCATCAACCTAGGCACCAGAACAGACAACATCAGAAACAGCCCTGTCCAAGCCACAAAACATCCTGACTTGGAAACATATCACCATTCCTTCACTGTCACTGGGTCAAAATCCTGGAATTTCCTCCCAAAGGGCATTGTGGGTCAACTTACAGCAGGTGGACTGCAGCGGTTCAAGAAGGCAGCTCACTACCACCTTCTCAAGGGCAACTAGGGATGGGCAATAAATGCTGACCAGCCAGCGACGCCCACATCCCACAAATGAATTTTAAAAAATAGAATTGAAAGTACCAGCAATAAACTGCAGTTTCACCTGAATGGAGTCTTTTGGGACCTGGACTGTCAGAAGAGAGGATATAACAGGACACATGTTGTATCTCCTGCACTTGGAAGGCAATGTGCCAGGAGGGAGGTGTTGTTTTGTTGATTGTGGATTGGAGAGTTGGGTTAAAATCAAGTCTTTAGAATCTGCAATCTGAGATACAATTTCATTACTGCCCCTCTGAGCAGATTGCTGGAAAAGCTCAGTAGGTCAGACAGCATCTGTGGAGAGCAATCAGACTTAATCAGAACTGAGCAAGGGTCATTCAATCCGAAACGTTAACTCTGATTTCTCTCCACTGATGCTGCCAGACCTGCTGAGCTTTCCCAGCAGTTTCTGCTCTTGTTTATAGCACCCACAGTTCTTTCGGTTTTTATTCTCGGAGTAGATTACGTACTGAGAAGGTTAGATTGATACAGTTAGGTGGCTTGATGATTTTCACTGTTCTTGACAATATCAGGGCATCAGATGATACATTTGCTTCCAGGAAACTGCTGGTGTGCATTTAGTGTGCAAAATAAAGCCTAATAAATTATGAATACTTTTAACAAATCCTCTGTCAAAATGAGTTTAGTTCAGGTTGGTTGCAATTTCTATTGCTGCTGACGGGTCAGCCTGACCTTAGCTAACAGGTGCACAGAACTGAACTTTAAACTTGCTGAGAGCTCCCTCTGATTTTTAGCAACTTGACTTTAGCTCCTGGAGCTACCAGCTGTCTCTGTGCTTCAGAGGAGGACACGTTCAAAAATTCATTCATTCAGAAACAAATAGATAAAAATAAGGAAGCGTCCTTTCCAAAATTACATTTTTGTTAACACGTGAATTTGTGCAAAGGTTAGGCTAGTGTGTCACTTTATCTTTGCTCAACCAATGTTACAGTTAACGGTAACTAACACTCCTCACAGCGAAGCTTTGTGCCCAAGTCACAAACCAGTCACACCCAATAGAAAACAAGTTGAGGTGGTTACAATTTTCCAGAGGGGGCTGGACTGAAGTGACTGAAGGAACATCAGCCAATGGTGGGGTGGAGGGAGTGAGACTCTAGAAGCACAGGAAATAGGCATAGGATAGACCCATCAAACTTGTTCCACCTTTCAACTAGATTAAAGCCTATCTTCTACCTCCATACCATGTTCCTGAACTGTTCCCATATCCCTCGATATCTTTCATTTCTACGAATCTATCGATCTCTTTCTTGAATTTAATTTGATGACAGAACCTCTATAGCTCTCCAGCGTAGAGAATTCCAAAGATTCACCATCCTCTGAGGAAGAAGTTCCTCCTCAGCTCAGTCCTTCACGGCCTTTCTGAAATTAAGACCCTAATTCTAGGTCCCAGGCCATCCACAACCAAGAGTAACATGATTCCTATACTTACCCATGCAAGCCATGCATGAATATTGCATGCTTCCATGAAATCGCCTCTCATTCCTTTAAACTCCAGAGAACATAGAGCAAGTCTCCTTGATGTCTCTTTGTATCACGGTCCCACCATCTCAAGCATCATTCTGGGGAATATTTGTTGAACTCCCTCCATGGCATGTATATCCTTTCTTAGATTGGGAGATCGGAGATTCAAAAAATACTCCACAAAAGAAAAATCCTTGTTTTTAGAGCACTCCAAGTCAATTAAAAGGAAACAAAAGTTGCTTGTTCATAGTTGGATCCAGCCACATCTCTGCAGGAGTTCCTTGGGATAGGTATTTTTAAACAAGCTGTTCAGAAATGTTATAACACATTGCTATAGGAGAGATATTATTAAAATGAAAGGGTCTGGAAAAGATTTAGAAGGATGTTGCCAGGATTGGATGGTTTGAGCTATAGGGAAAAGTTGAATTGGCTGGGGCTTTTTTGCCTGGAGCGTTGGAGGTTGAGGGGTGACCTTATAGAAGTTTATAAAACCATGAGGGGGCCTGAATAAGATGAATAGCCAAGATTTTTTTCCAAGTGTTGGGGAGCCCAAAACTAGAGGACATAGGTTTAAGGTGAGAGAGGAAAGATTGAAAAGGGACCTGAGGGGTAACTTTTTCACACAGTGGTTGGTGCATATGTGGAATGAGCTGCCAGAGGAAGTGGTGGAGGCTGGTACAATTACAACATTTAAAAGGCATCTGGATGGGTGTGTGAATAGGGTTTAGAGGGATATGGGCCAAATGCTGGCAAATGGGACTAGGTCAGTTTAGCATATTGGGTCGGCATGGACAAGTTGGATCGAAGGGCGTATTTCCATGTTATACAACTCGATGACTTTATGACATCTGGAGCAGGTGGGACCTGAACCCTGGCCTTCAGGCTCAGAGATTTCCTCTTCTTTGCCATATCCAGGGCAACAGTTATGAACCGTCCAAACTGCCAGCTTTTGTCCAGGTGCACAATGAGCTTTTAAAGATGGCGCCTGTGCCAGAGATGGCGGTTTATTCTAATGTACCCTGGCAGTGGCAAGATCTCCCAGTGATAGTGAGCAATAGAATCAGACCGGTGTGGGACAAGAGGGTATGCGTGGGATAGGTAGTCACTGATATGGCTTCAGGACAATAGTCTGAGAAGTCTTGCTAGGCCTCGCAGAGAGAAAGCCTCCACGTGACTCCAACAACCTGATGGTTTTCCAAAGTGTGGGAGGTTTTTCACCTCGCTGTGACATCCCTTGACTCAAGATGCAGCTACCCCCAGGATCAGAATTGTAGCCGTCTCTGACTGCTCAAAGCATTAAACATACAGAAACAGACTTGCCCCTGTTCTATCCAAATTGGGGAACAAGGTCACATGCTGTATTTGCAACTTTACTATACAGTCCTTTGAGAATAAGTCAGAAATGCAGCTGTCATGAACTCTAGTATGTAACTAAAATGCAATTTGCTGCTGGTAAAATTGTTTTTCAAAGTCTGAATTATCCTGACTGCTTTAGATACAGCATCTGCCTCTCATTGCAGTGTTTAATAAAAGTCATTTGCTTTCATAAGTGTCTGTATTGCAAGCAGTCATTTGCATTCTATTACCTTCTAGCTACAGTAACCAATTTGGAGATGGCAGAGGGAACACTTGTGCACCGCAAACATCTTTTAATAGATGAAAATTATCATTGTTACTTCAATTATATTAAATTGACAATCTAGCTAGGGGAATATGTTATTACATCCATTCCCTGCCATCTTATTGCACCCCAAATGTGTGCTGCACATTGTCTGTTATTTCCATATTCGATGACTGATCCTCAATGGAGGGTTGAGAACCTACCCTTTTTAGTTCCAGCTTTTCCCCTGAATCTCTGGAAACAGATAACAGAAACATAAAATCGTAGAACAGCACAAATGGAGACCATTCAACCTGTCCTGCCCATGCCAGTTCTCTGGCAGCATGGACTGGTTGGACCAAAGGGTCTGTTTCCATGCTGCATGACTCTATGACAAGCTACTAAGTTAGGCTCATGCCCTTGCCATTTCCCCACAGCCCTGTGAATATTTCCTCTTAAAGTAACTCTTCAATTTCCTTTTGAAATTCAAGATTAGACCTGTTTCCTCCATAATCCCAAACAGTGCATTACATTTCCAAATCATTCACTGCATAAAAATGGTTTTCCTCACATAGCCTTTGGCTTTTTCACCAGTCACCTTAAACTGGTGTCCTTTGAATCTTGACCCTCCCACCAATGGGAACACTTTCTCCCTATCTCCTTCGTCTGGACCCAGCATGCTGTTGAACACCTCCCTACCCAATCTTCTCTCATCTTTCTTCTCTGTAAAGAGACCCTCAGTCTCTCCGTGTACTTGGCGTCTCTCATCCCTCAAACCATTCCCATAGGTTTATTCTGCACCCTTCCCCATCCCTAAAGTGTGGTGCCAGAAGTGGTCAAAACTCCCATTTGTACCTGTGCCATTGACATATCAAAATTCCAGTTATTGGGACCCATTACATCAAACATCTGTACTCTTGCACAATTGGTCGATCACGGAAACATTACTCGTAGATTGTATGGTCTGGATCCTATAAATCCTGCAGTGAGGTGAACTATGGAAGCCAACTAAGCTGTGGAATGCAAACTCACCTCCACCCGCATGTCTCACTACACCTTACAAACTCACCACTAAAGCTTTCTCACTCTTCACCTTGTTTTTCTCAATCAAGACCCTGGGTAAAACCTGCCTCTTTTCCATCTGGTTTGGTGTGAGACTTTGTTTGATAACATCTATGTGAAGTGTCCCGGGACATTTTCCGACATTGAAGGCTTTACAGGAACACAAGTGATTGTTGCTGTTGGCAAAAAGGATTCTCTCAATGGACTTGTATTCCATCGACAACAAAGTACATAAAAGAATGCATTATCAGCAGCTGTATTAAGGTATTAAGGCGTAAGTTACCTGGTCTAATCCTCTCAAAATGAAAAAGACAGCTGTTTGTTCCCAACAGTTGCAATTCTGATGAAGCCTACCATTTGTCTGATTTTAGCAGTTTGATTTCAACCTTGACCTGGCCTGAAGACTGGTTTCCGTAGCAAAGTAACAACTGGAGACACCTGCATTTATGTAGCGCCATACAGCAAGACATCCCAATTCTCTTAATAGGAATGGTTTTTGAACAAAATTTGACCTGAGCTGCTGAAGATGTTAGGAGAAATTATAGAACCCTGACAGTGTGGAAGCAGGTGTTTTGGCCCATTGTATGCACACTGACTGTCTGAAGAGCATCCTACCCAGACCAACGCCATCCCTGTCAGCCTGCATTTCCCATTGCTAATCCATCTAGACTGCACATCTTTGGACTCTGGGAGGAAACCCAATCAGACCCTGGGGAGAACATACAGACTCCACACAGACAGTTGCCTGAGGGTGGAATTGAACCCAGGTTCCTGGTGCTGTGAGGCAGCAGTGCTAAGCACTGAGCCACCACGCTGCCCCTATGACCCTAACCTCGGTCAATGTTTTTGATACGAGCATCAATGTCTTGGATCTTGCTGAGAAAACCATGCAATGAGGCTATGCAATCCGATTACACAATCATATTAGTTGCACAAGGAAAACTGCCTTTTGCATGATGCTACAATAATTTCTTATGTGTTGAAGGATGTCATGGCGAAAGCTAATTTTGTCATTTCCATTCTTTTTTTTTGTGTTAGCTACAGCTCAGTGCTAACCCTTTGATTCAGAATGTCAGGGGTTCAAATTCCACTCCTGAAACCTGAGACTAAATCTCCTTGCTGGGAGAGAGTACAAAAAAACACAACATTGTGTCTTTAAGACTGTAGTGCTTGGGCTCAGCAGGGGAGTCTGCACCCAAGCCTCACTTGTCAAACTGAGCTCATGCTTTTCATGCATTTGCAGCAATCAACATGACAACTGGGCCAAGAGTGCATTGTGGCTTCATTTATTCAGATCGTCTACTCGGCCTAGTGCAAACATTGGCAGTGAGTGTCACTGAAATTAACGTCAAGAAGCATGTGCAATTTGAGGGTAAATTTCAGACAGAAAAAAATCAGTATGTTGACATTCCACTGGCATTTTTTGTTTAAAATGGTCACTGAAAAATAATAAACATTTAAATCTATATTTCTCCCTTTAAAATTAAAGGTGAGGAATGTCAAGTGATGAATTGTATTTTGGAGATTGTGTTATGCTAATTTCAATTCCGCTAGAAGGAACTAAGGTGGCTGGATTTATTCAAACATTATCAGTTTTCTTTCTGATTCTGGATAGCAACTATTAATTAGCAAATAGCATAATCCATAAAATTCTTAGAGGGTTACTTGGGATAAATGCTTAGGTGCTGTTTCTCTGCCAGTCTAGAAGGTGGAATCACAGCCTTGGGTAAAAGAGATCAGTGATCATGGACTGAGATAAGGAAGACTTTCTCCTGTCAGAGGATTGAGCGCTTT
Organism: Rhincodon typus; assembly: GCF_021869965.1. Taxonomy (NCBI): domain Eukaryota; kingdom Metazoa; phylum Chordata; class Chondrichthyes; order Orectolobiformes; family Rhincodontidae; genus Rhincodon; species Rhincodon typus. The sequence continues at coordinate 10,429,329 of NC_063344.1, read as the reverse complement.
TGGGCTGCTGTGCCCTAGAGAGATGTGGATGCTAAGTCATCACATATTTTCAAGATTACGATCAGTAGATTTTTGGACTTTAATAAGACCAGAAAGCCATAAGAAAAAGGAACAGGAATAGGCTGTTGGTCCCCTTGAGACTGCTCTGCCATTCAATAGGATCATGGCTAATTCGACTCTCATGTCCACTTTTCTGCCCTTTCCCAAAATGACTGAATTCCACAACTGATTGAGAATCTATCTGTCTCAGCCTTAAGTATGTGCAAGGACTCTGGCCCACAGTTCTCTGTGGTAAGGAGTTCAAAAGACTCAACCCTCTGAGAAAAGAGATTCCTCATCACGTCAGTCTTAAATTGGCAGCCCTTAATTCTGAGACTATGCTGTCTGGGCATATTCAGTGATTATGGAGTAAGGGCAGGTAGGTGGAGTTGAGGTAGAAGGTCAGGCATGATCTTATTAATGAAGGAATGGTGACCTCATACTTGACTTCATCCTTACCAATCTGCCGAGTGCAGATGATGGTATTGGTAAGAGTGACCACCGCACAGTCCTTGTTGAGGTGAAATCCTGCCTTCACATTGAGAACAGCCTCCATCGTGTTGTGTGGCACTATCACCGTGCTAAATGGGACAGACTTCAAACAGATCTAGCAAATCAAGATTGGGCATCCATGAGGCACTGTGGGCAATCAAAAACAGTAGGAGACTTGTACTCCTGCAATCTCATGGCCCGGCATATTCCCCACTCAACCATTACCATCAAGCCAGGGGATCAACCCTGGTTCAACGGAGAGTGTAGGAGAGCATGCCAACAGCAGCACCAGGCATACCTGAAAATGAGGCATCAACCCGGTGAAGCTACCAAACAGGACTACTTGCACACCAAACAGCATAAGCAATTGATAGACAGAGCTAAGCCAATCCCACAACTAACAGATCAGACCTAAGTTCTGCAGTCCTGCCACACCCAGTCATGAATGGTGTGGACAATTAAACAACTCACTGGAGGAGGAGGCTCCACAAATATCCCCATCCTCAGTGATGGAAGAGCCCAGCACATCAGTGCAAAAGATAAGGCTGAAGCTTTCGCAGCGATCTGCAGTCAGAAGTGCCAGTAAATGATGCATCTCAGCTTCCTCCAATGATTCCCAGCGTTACAGATACTGGTCTTCACGCAATTTACTTCACTCCATGTGATATCACTATTGTCCTTTAGGGAAGGAAATCTGCCTTCCTTACCCAGTCTGGCTTAAATGTGACTTCAGACCTACAGCAATGTGGTTGACTCTCAACTGCCGGATGAAAAATTTGAGATGGGCAATAAATATTGGCCTGGCCAGCGACATCCACATCCCATAAATGATTTTTTTAAAGAAATGGCTGGAAGTACTGGATAAAAAGGCAATGGGCCCTGGCAACATTCTGACAATAGTACTGAAGACTTGTGCTCCAGAACCTGACGCTCCCCTAGCCAAGCTGTTCCAGTACAGTTACAACACTGGATCTACTTGACAATGTGGAAAATTGCCCAGAGATATGTCTTGTACCCAAAAAGCAGAACAAATCCAACCCAGCCAATTAGTGTCCCATTAGACTATTCTCGATCATCAGTAAAGTGATGGAAGGTGTCATCGACAGTGCTATCAAATAGCACCGGCTCAGCAATAACCTGCTCAGTGACACCCAGTGTGGGTTCTGCCAGGGCCACTCAGCTCCTGACCTCATTACAGCCTTGGTTCAAACATGGACAGAAGAGCTGAATTTCAGAGGTGAGGTGAGAGTGACAGGCCTTGACATCAAGGCTGCATTCAACCGAGTGTGGCATCAAGGAGCCCTAGCAAAACTGGAATCAATGGGAATAAGGGGGTTAAAGAACTCCACTGGTTGGAGTCATACCTGACATATTGGAAGATGGTTGTGGTTGTTGGAGGTCAGTCATCTCAGCTCTAGGACATCTCTGCAGGAGCTCCTCAGGCCCAACCATCTTCAATTCCCTCATCAATGACCTTCCCTCCACCGTAAGGACAGAAGTGGGGATGTTCGCCAATGATTGCAGAATGTTCAGCACCATTCATGCCTCCTCAGACACTGAAGCAGTATGCAACAAGATCTGGACAATATCCCAGTTTGGGCTGATGAGTGGCAAGTAACATTTACACCGCACAAATGCCAGGCAATGACCATCTCTAATAAGAGACAATCTAATCACTCTGGCATTACCACATTGAATCCCCCAGTATCAATATCCTGGGGATTATCATGGACCAGAAAATCAACTGCACCTAGTGTGTAAATACAGTGTCTACAAGAGCAGGCCAGAGGCTAGGAATATTGTAGTGAGTAATTCACCTCCTGACTCTCCAAAGCCTGTCAACTATTTACAAGGCACAAGTCAGGAGTGTGATGGAATACTCCCCACGTGCCTGGATGGGTGCAGCCCCAACAACACTCAAGAAGTTTGACACTATCCAGGACAAAGCAGCCCACTTCATTGGCACTACATCCACAAACATTCATTCCCTCCACCACTGACGATCAGTCACAGCAGTGTGTACTATCTACAAGATGCACTGCAGAAATTCACGAGGATTCTTAGACAGCACCTGCCAAACCCAAAACCACTACCGTCCAAAAGGACAAGGCCAGCAGATACATGGGAACACCACCACCTGCAAGTTCCCCTCTAAGCCATTCACCATCCTTACTTGGAAATATATCGCTGTTTCTTCAGAGTTGCTGGGTCAAAATCCTGGAATTCCCTTCCTAAGGACAGCACAGATCAACCTACAGCACATGGATTGCAGTGGTTCAAGGAGGAAGTTCACCACCACCTTTTCAAGGGCAATTAGGGACATAAGAACATAAGAACTAGGAGCAGGAGTAGGCCATCTGGCCCCTCGAGCCTGCCCCGCCATTTATTAAGATCATGGCTGATCATGGCAGGGATGGGCAATTCGATGCTGGCCAGTCAGCGATGCTCACGCCCCACTAGTGAATAAAAGAAAACAGCCTGAAGGGACTGAATGGCCTATTATTTTTATACATTCTTAAAATGTGTGACTTAATGTGTCAAAGTCACTGGATAGAATATGTTTGTTTTCTTTTAGAAATCTAAAGTAGATTTATTACTTAAATGGTTTGCTGAAGTTGGAATAGAAAAACAAACATACCAAATAGAAACAGAAGTAGATCATTCAGCTTCCCACCCCCCAGCCCCACCCACCCCCGCACCAACCCCAAGCATACTCTGCCATTCAGTGAGATAATGGCTAATCTGTTTGTTTCCAATTACACACGCCATTTACCCCCGATAACCCATACCTCCCCTACCTCATGAGAATCTTTCTGCCTCTGTCTTGAAATTATTCAAGGACAACCCCCCCACCCCAGATTCATCACTGAGATTGTGAGTTCAAAAGTTGAAAAACAATCAGAGCGTTTGAAGGTTTGGAGCTCAGCTGAAATCTTCACAAATCTGACTCAAACAACAAAAGAAACCAGTAACGTTGCAAATAAATCAATATTAATGCATGGAATCTTACATAGGCCACCACAATGTTGTCTATGGTGAGATAATCCCAAGAGAAAACCAGCAAAGCCTTTCTCAACATCAGGAGCAACGAGCTGCATTTTCCAACTAAGTTTCAGATGTCAAGATGGGATTGTGACTAGGCATCGGCAGGATAATGCCTATGAATCGGGGTTGTTGTTTCCTCTAATCTTCATTAATTTCATCAACTTTATGCCTCACTTCGATAATACATAGCTTCCTATCTTACCAACCGCTGCGAGCAAACTGGGACGCTGAGAATTCCAGACATGGAAGTTTGATCAGGTACCTGGAGACTCCAGCTCACCTCTTACTCCTTCAAACTATCATCTTCAGTGCCAGCCAAAAACAACCCCAGGGCTGCAACCGCACCCACCCCAGAGAGAAGATGGTGGCATGTTCACTGGCAAAGTCATTGACCTTCTTCCTTTACTGCTGGGCATTCCTCCATCCATGGCCATTGGCATCCAAGACCTGCCAGTCTCTCAGGACCCTTGTGGTTCCTGTCTGAGCCACTTATAGGACATTTCTGAATTTTAAAGCTGCACTTTGTGGCTAACAGTGGCATGCTGCTGCAAGGACACTGTGCTTGGGAACAGGTATCCAGCTCATGAATTGGACCAGGCTGCATCTCAGGGCTGCTCATTCAATCTCTTCATGCTCACTGACTCAGTTTCTCACAGCATCCCTGCCTTGCTTCTACATTTTGTGAGTTGCTTCGACCCTTCACATGCCATCAGCCCCTTCCATTCAGAGAACCAGGCTCACAGTGTTGCTGTCTTGTTGTTTAGTGTAGACACAAAGACTGGATGCATGTCATTGAATCCCAACATTGCAGAAAGAGGCTGTTCAGCCCATTGAATCTGCACCGATTCTCTCCTAGAGTATCCCACTCACACCCACCCCCACATTTCCCACGGCTAGTCCACCTAGCCTGCACATCCCTGAACACTATGAGCAATTTGGCATGGCTGATCCACCTAACCTGCATACTTTTGGTCTGTGGAACAAAACTGGAGGACCTGGAGGAAACCCACACAGACATGGGAGAATGTGCAAACTCCACAGAGACGGTCACCCGAGGGTGGAATCGAACCTGGGTCCCTGATGGTGCGAGGTAGTAGTGCTCACCACTGTGTCACTGTGCCACATACATCATAGTTGTCAGGAGCCCTCAGTCAAGTCAAGAAAGACAGCCTTCAGTCAAGGGGTCTGGGTACAGTAAGTTAAAGGCTGCCTCCGATCTCAGTGCAGGGCCTTAGGCACAGTCAGTCAGTCACTCAGGCAATCACAGTCAGGATTTTCTCCTCATGGGGGTGAGGAAATCAAAGGCAAGAAGGACCATCATTCATCTGGGCTCTGTTTGCCCCACAATGGGGCATTTCTCCTGGCCTGAGAGAAAGGGAGGGTGCGTGTGATAGTGGGTAACACAGTGCTTGGTCTGGTAGAGGATAGGTGGCAAGCTATCCTGAGCAAGTGAGTAGGTAATGCAGAGACCATTCAGGGTTTGGGGGGTGGAGGTGGGGTGGATGAGAATGACTGAGTTGCTTGAAATGGTGAGAGGGGTAGAGCATGAGACTTGGTGGCAGTTGGCAAGATAGGGTGAGTGTGAAGCAGAGAGACAAGACGGTGGCACGTGCCCTGGCAAAGTGGGGAAGGTCATTGACTTTATTCCTTCACTGCCGGCCATTCCTCCAGGCGGCTGAGGCTGCAATGACCCAGATATTGATGCTCGGGCCAGGCTGGCACAATCTGATGGTGTGGCCTCCTCTGCTGGTCCTGGGTGATAAGGGGGCATCTTCTTCTCTGCCACTACATCGATCAGGAGCTTCAGGTGCCCGTCCACAAAGCAGGATGCCAACCTCCTCCTATCTGCCACCTCCTGGGAAAACATCACAAAGAGTGTAGGGCAGGTCTGGACTGACAATGCATTTTCAGGTGCAGGATGGTCTTTTAAAGATAGTGAGTGCATCAGAGACGTTGGGTTATCCTGGCAATGGTAAATTCTTCTGGATACGGCAAGTGATAAAATGGAGCTCACATTGGGTGTGAGGGGCGGCCATAAGGATGGGGGGAGATAGCTAATGAGATGGATTTGGGATGTTAAGGTAGAAAACCTGTAAGACCTCATGGAGAGAAACTTTCCATGAAATTTGACAAAAATGAGACTTAACCAAAAGGAGAGTAAGATGATTCGGTCTAATAAGTCTAAAAATCTAATTTTCCCATCAAAGATTTGAGAAGTGGCACCCAGTTTTGCTGTAGGCCTTTCAAATGTGAGAAAATCACAAGACCCAAGGTGGGTCAATTCTGATTTTTGTTAATCCTCCACGAGTTTGTACTCATCACCAACACAGCTCCAACATTTAATCTCCAGCATTTAATCTTCCCATGAAATGCAGTTCCCATCTCTGCCATTTGTGTAGTGAAACTCAACAAAGTGGGTGGGGTTCCAGACAACCAGGGCGTGCATTTTGTTTCATAGCTTCTGTGCAGTAGATGTTACACGAACATAAGAAACATTGGGACTGGAAACGAGACTTCCTCTCCACAAAGATGGGCAAATGTCACACAATCGTTGAAAAAGAAAAGTGCTCTGCTTTGAAATTTCATTCACGTTGAGCTAAAAACATGGCCAACTGGGTGTAGAATTTACTGTAGCTTTGCAATACCAAAAGCCAAAACTTCCCTATGTCATTTGGATAATGGCCGAAATTTCCAAGTTATAGGATACACCTTTAACTGTTTAATCATGAGTCATGCCGCATTAAGATAAGCCCTCGTCTGTTGACTTTTACGATTCACTGCCATGCAACATCATATTGGGATCATGTGGTTTGGTGTTATTGCTGATTGATGCAAACTTTCATGTGGCTGCTTTCATTTTATCGAAAGCATTTACTTCATGCTAACAATAATGATTTACTGTTATGAAACAGACTGAGAGAAGGTAGCCTCAGTTCAGAGGAAAGGTCACTGGACCCGAAACGTTAACTCTGACATTTTCTTCACAGATGCTGCCGGACCTGCTAAGCCTTTCCAGCAACTTCTGTTTCTGTTGTGTAAGAGAGGTAGTATTATGCTGCTGGGACATTTCAGCCATCAGTCTCAAGTTGGGATCAGTCTCAGATTATACCTGAGTGCAATTGACATTGCAACGAGAATTTAGATAAATGTGAGGTGCTGCATTATGAAAAGGCAAATCAGGGCAGGACTTATACACTTAATGGTAGGGTCCTGGGGAGTGTTGCCAAACAAAGAGACATTAGGGTGCAGGTTCATAACTCCTTGAAATGGAGACGCAGTTAGACAGGATAGTGAAGAAGGCACTTCATACGCTTGGTCAGTGCATTGAGTATAGGAGTTGGGATGCCATTTTATGACTGTACAGGACTTTGGTTGGGTCGCTTTTGGAAAACTGCATTCAATTCTAGTCTCCGTGCTATAGGAAAGATTTTGCTAAATTTGAACGGGTTCAGAAAAGATTTACAAGGGTATTGCCGGGGTTGGAGGGTTTAAACTATTGAGGGACTGAATAGGCTGGGGCTATTTTCCCTGGAGTGTCAGAGGCTGAGGGGTGACCTCATTGAGATTTTTAAAATCATGAGGGGCATAAATAGGATGAATAGCCAAGGTCTTTTCCCTGGGGTGGGGGAGTCCAAACTAGAGGGCATAGGTTTAAGGTGAGAGGGGAAATATTTAAAAGGGACCTAAAGGGCAACTTTTTCATGCAGAGGATGGTATGTGTATGGAATGAGCTACAGAGGAGATGGTGGAGGGTGGTACAATTACAACATTTAAAAGGCATCTAGATGGGTTTACGAATTGGAAGGGTTTAGAGGGATATAGGCCAAATGCTGCCAAATGGGACTAGATTAATTTAGGATATCTGGTCAGCATGGATGAGTTGGACCGAAGGGTCTGTTTCTGTGCTGTACAACTCTTTGACTCTCTGACTGTAAGCAGTCTCGCCTCTTGAGTCAGAAGATTATGGGTTTAAGTTGATTCCAAATCAGCTCAGAATCTAAGCTGATGGCTCATTCTCAATATTGAGGGAGTATTGCACTGGCAGAATTTTTTATTCACATGTTTGTGGGAGCATGCTGTCTGAAAATTGTCTGCCACTTTCCTAAATTACAACAGTGACTACACTTCAAAACTATTTAATTTGCTGGAAAGTGCTTTAATTGGTAGTGTGTTAGTCAATGGTGATGTACAAACACAAGAATTTCTATTTACAGTTCATATCCCATAAGTAAGGGAAGTGGGACCTGGATGTTGCACTTGACAAAGGAGATTTGAACGTAGGAGCTTTTGAACTTTTGCAACGTTTCTCTCATAGATGCGTCATAAATCTTTATTGGTCAGGAATCATGACAGAATCATCTATCCTTCAGAGGGGGAGGAACAAAAAGAGAAGTTGCTGGAAAAGTTCAGCAGGTCTGGCAGCATCTGTGAAGAAAAATCAAAGTTAACATTTCAGGTCCTGTGACCTTTCCTCAAAGCGGGAGGAGATGGTCTACGGGCATTATTGCTAGACTGTTAATCCAGGGACCCAAGTAGTGCCCTAGGGACCTGGATTTGAATCCCCATGGCAGATGGTGGATTTTGAATTCAATAAAAGTCTGGAATTAAGAGTGTAATAATAATAATAATAATAATAATAATAATAATCACAAATCAATTGTTGGGAAAAACCATCTGGTACACTAATGTCCTTTAGGGAAGGAAACTGCCATCTTTACCTGGTCTGGCTTACATGTGACTCCAGACCCACAGCAATGTGGTTGATTCTTAACTACTCTCTGGGATGGGCAATAAATGTTGGCCTAGGCAGTGAACAAACCATCCCGTGACTGAATTTTTAAAAAAAACTGATCTAAATGTCCACCTCACTCCCAAGTTAAGTTACAACTTTCAAATTGACAGGCAACTGTATCTGTTCCATCTCAAAGTCAAACAAGTAAATAGAATTGACTCCAAGAGTGATTTTATTATCCTCCACAGTACTATCTAAAGTTTTAACCATCTAGAAGGACAAGGGCAGCAATACATGGAAACACCACTACCCGCCAGTTCCCCTCTGAGTCAGTCACCATGGAAATATATTACCTATCATTCACTGTCTCTAGATAAGATTCTTGGAACATTGTGAGGGTACTTCCACTAAAAAGACACCCCTGAGGTTCAAGAAGGCAGATCACCAACAATTTCTTAACGGCAATTAGGAATGAGCAATAAATGCTCAACTTGCTGACAACTCCCAACCTGTGGAGCTTTGACTGATAAGGATTGATAAATACATATTTACGCAGGATAACACACTGCTGTTTGGCTGAGGCAAAGTTCACTTTAAAACCCAGGTTCCACTGCTGCCAGGGTGGCAATACCTGCAGGTGGCATATTTCCATGTTTTGATATAATTAATATTGTTACACTTTTTATCTAAATCAAAAATATATGCATTTCTAGAAGTCAATGCTCCTTTTAATGACACTAATAAAATAATAAAACCGTCAGAAACTTCTATATGTTATTCATAGTGTTTATGAAACTCAAAGGTTTAAAAGGCATGAAATTACTGTTACCACTCCCTAAATAAACACCACTAGCATCACTGCTGGCATCGCTGATACTTTCACCTTCCTTCATCAATCACCGAGCATCACACCACCATAATAACCATCAACACAGCTATCATTCAGTAATCAAGTAATATCCCTATCACTATCACTGTTACAACAATCATTATTGTTACTTTGTCCCATACTGCCATCACCAGCATTAACATCAAAGCCATCACCAGCAATTTCAATAACAATATACTTTTGTACTTTCAACTCTTGCTAAAATATTCCAAAGTTCTTTCCTTACAGATTGAGGGTGTTTCATATTGATCAATCTGAGAAACTTTGGTACCTTCAAGAGGTTAGACAGAGTGCTGGGTCAAAGCTAAGACGACAGAAACGTTAATTGGAGGTCTTCCTCAGCAACTTAAGACACCAGTTCATAGGCTTATGTTTTATAGAGTCATAGAGTCATACATCATGGAACTAGAGCCTTTGGGCCAACCAGTCCATGCCCACCATGTTCCCAAACTAAACTAGTACCACCTGCTTGCACTTGGCCCATATCCCTCCAAACCTTCCCTTTCCATGTACTTATCAAAATGTCTTTTAAACATTGGAACTGTACCTGCATCCACCACTTCCTCTGGTAGTTCGTTCCACACACGAACCATTATAATGCTGCTACAAGGACACTGTGTTCAGGGATACACATTTCAGCACATGGACTGGACCAGGATACACCTCCAGCCTGATCACTTGCTGTCTAAGCATTATTCACTCTGAGGCTACCTGAACACTCACAGCATCCCTGCCTTGGCATTTTGTGCTTTGCCCCCTCAGTCAGAGAGGCCGAACTCTGTCGTGTCTAGCCGTTTAGCGTGAATACAAAGCCAGTCATGGTGTCACAGTGCTCAGTCAAGACAAGGCAGATAAGCCTTCACTTGGAGGGCCTAGTGCAGAAAGTCAAGCCTACCCTTCATGCCAGTCCAGGAGCTTGGATGTGGTCAGTGAGGCACTCAGGGAAGTCAGTGTCAGGATGCTCTCCACATAGGAGGTGAGGAGTCAAATGGCAGACTACCAACTACCCATCTTGTCTCTTTATGCACCACTGTGAGCCGCTTTCCTCCTGGAATGAGAGAGAGGCAGGAATTACAGGAGATGGTAGAGGATGCCACAGCAATTAATGTTGGTACAGGTCAGGAGGTGTCCTGAGTGAGTGAGTTGGCAATACAGGGGGCATGTAAGGTTAGCAGTGTCAGGCGTTGGGGTGGGTGACAGCGAGTGCAGGCAATAATTTGAATGGTAGAGCATGTGTCTTGTTGAGAGTTCAGTGCAGTAGCAGAGACAGAGAGAGTGTGCAGTATTGGAGAGAAGGTGGTAGCACTTACACTGGCAGAGTAGAGAAGGTCACTGATCTTCTTCCTACAGTGCTGGGCATTCCTCCAGTTGGCTGCAATTGCACTGACCCAGGTGGGAACCTCAGACCAGGTTGGCATGCTCTGGTATTGTGGCCTCCTCCGCTGATCCTGGGGAAAGAGGAGGTACCCTCTCTAATAATACCCTTTATACTCTAATAATACCCTCTCTAATAGAATAGTACTACCCTCTCTAATAGGGCCTTCAGATCCTTACCAGCAAAATGGAGTGTCAAATTCCCCTTGTCCTTGTGTCTAATGCAAATGTCAGGAACCATGCAGGGCAGCTCTGGACTGATGGTACTTGCCTGGGTGCACAAGTGGCCACCTTTTAAAGATGGCGCCAGCCTCAATTCTCAACAATTCTGGCAGTAGTGAATTGTTCTGGGAACAAGGTGGGGCTAGAATGGGGTGAGATGGACATCACAGGGTTCGGGTATGACATGAGTTTATTAGCATACATCGAGAAAAGCTACTAGGCCTCACAGCAAAATGCCCTCCAAAAAAATCACACAACTGCCGCTTGGCCAAATAAAGTAAGATTCAACTCTATGTGTCGATGGAGGGAGTGAATGTTTAAGCATCAGAAGGGGTGCCAATCAAGCTTCTTTATCCTGGATCATCATAGTCAGAGATTCTGGAGTATTGCTAGAGCTGATCCCATCTAGGCTAATAAAGTACATAATATCAAACTCCAAACGTATCTTGTTGATGGTGGCAAGCCACTGGGGAGTCAGAACGTAAGTTACTCACTTCATAATTTCTAACCTTTGACCTGCTCTTATAGCCACAGTATTAATGTAGCTGGTCCAGTTCAGTTTCTAGTTAACGGTAATGTTTCTGTGCTGTAGATTTAATATACTATGAACAATATACAAGAGGAAATGATGGGCAAATTAAAATTTTAAGTAGATGAACAAATCATTGAAGCTATATATAACAAAGTGTGGAGCTGGATGAACGCAGCAGGCCAGGCAGCATCAGAGAAGCAAGAAAACTAACGTTTCAGGTCTGGACCTTTCTTCAGAAATGATTGAAGCTATATGTGGTGTGAGTAATTTCATTCTAATAAAAGCTTGTGGTGAACTTATTCAATCTTTCTGTAGGCCGGGATTATTTATACAATGTTGTAAACCAACAAGTAGCACCACTAGTGGAAAAGTAGTAAAACAGCTTCAAGATCTGCAAGATGTCCTAGAGTATGAGTTCCCTGATTGGGGTTGTGACCCTGGTCCAATCAAAAAGCCCTGGCTGACTGATATAAACAGGAGTGTCAGAGGTTCTGTTCACTCTGAAAGCTGGCCCTGAGGAAGCTGGACCAGTATCAAGGACTTTCCATGTGTGAATAAACAGTGACTTGGTGAAAGGATACCAGCCTCTGTGGAGTTATTTCAAAATAAAACTATAATAGTTAGGTGGTTATTTTAGATGCCATAGACTCAATGGGCTGAAGGGCCTTTATTTGTGCCGTAGACCTCTATGACTCTATGGCCACTAACTTCAAGACAGATACAAGAATGCAAAAATTGATCCTACATGAGAAAAAGGTGCTGATCGGTTGGCGATTCAGCTCTGATTGGCCAAGGCACCAAGCAACAATTGATCCCCCCCCCCCACCAAATTCTTTTGTTTAATTCAAAAGGCCTAAAAGTTTTCATTTTCCCCTGTTTCAGTGTTCCCAAATACATATCAGTCTCAATAAAAACCGAAAGAACTGCGGATGCTGAAAATCAGGAACAAAAACAGAAGTTGCTGGAAAAGCTCAGCAGGTCTGGCAGCATCTGTGAAAAAAAAGATGTTCAGAGGAAGGGTCACCGGACCCGAAACATTAACTCTGTTCCTTTCTTCACAGATGCTGCCAGACCTGCTGAGCTTTTCCAGCAACTGCTGTTTATGTACGTATCAGTCTCTCTCTGTATTAGGCTGTCAAAACCTGTCCCAAGTGACCTTTTAGCTGCAGCCCTCTAACGGTTTGACACATGTGTCATTTCCTTTATCTATTCTATCTATTCTTTGGGAAGCTCCAAGTACCAGGCCCAGTATAGGACAAGGACCCACGATGCATAATTTGGGCAGCACGGTGGCTCAGTGTTTAGCACTGCTGCCTCACTGCGCCAGGAACCCAGGTTTGATTCCACTCTCGGGCAACTGTCTGTGTGGAGTTTGCATGTTCTCCCCGTTTTTGCGTGGGTTTCCTCTGGGTGCTCCGGTTTCCTCCCACAGTCCAAAGATGTGCGGGCTAGGTGGATTGGCCATGATAAATTGCCCATAGTGTTCAGGGATGTGTAGATTAGGTGGGTTATAGGGGGATGGGTTTGAATGGGATGCTCTGAGGGTTGGTGTGGACTTGTTGGGCCAAAGGGCCTGTTTCCACACTGCAGGGATTCTATGATCTATGATAATTTATTTACTGTTTCACTATTACTATTTTACTACCAGGGTCAACAGTATGTTCAAACCAGACATCTATAAAGAGACCAGTTTGTTGATCACAAAATGACATTCTGCAATACCCTACATGTTGGTGGGGGGTGGGAGGGGGTTTTGCCACTGAACTGTGCATCTGCCAAGGCTTTTCTTCATTAAGTTCACAAGCAATTCATGACTGAACTCCTGCAAGGAGGCTTGGCTTGTACCACTGGGGTAGGTGGGGGTCAAACTAATTCGGCTGGAGTGTGGGGACTAGGAGAAAACATCAGAGAGAAATACTAAGCTGCGTAAGAAGCTGGGAGGGATAATCAGCATCACAGTTGGGAATAACAAATTGATAGGTGGGGTCATGGTCAAGGAACAAGTAATGGCAATGAAATTGGGCTATTATAGGTGGTTGTGATTGCACAGGGTGTGGCAAATAAAGATAAGGCACAGATTGCCATGTTGAATTATGATGTTGTGGCTTTATTATTAGAGACATGGTTCAAATAAGGGCATGACTAGATGTGAAACATTCCTGGTTTAAAACAGTATTCAGGAATGATCAGAAGGGAAGAGAAGGAGGAGGGATGATATTATTGATTAGGAAGAGTATTGCAATGCTGGAGAAAGTATATGTCCCAGAGGGGTCAAGGACAGAATAACTAGAGCTAAGGAACAAAAAAGGGTGCAATTACAATGCCCGGTGTAGTCTTCAGGTGACTAACTAGTGAGAAGGAAGTAGAGAAACAAATTTAACCAAATATAGACTGGGATAGTAGACATGTAAAAAGCTGCAAAGGACAAGAATTCCTTGACAATGTTCAGGAAAATCTGCTTCAGCAGTACGTGTCCAGTTCAACAAGAAAGGATGCACTGCTAGATTTGGTTCATTGAAAGGAGGGGAATCAAGTAGATCATACAACCTCAGAAATGTTATGGTTTAGAAAGAGGCCATTCAGCCCGTTGTATCTGTGCTGGCTGAAGAAAGCTATCTGTCTATTCTAATTCCACCTTTCAAAATCTAGTACATAGCCTTGCAGGTCACAGCACTTCAGGTACAGTTCTAGATCCCTTTTACACAAATTGAGGGCTTCTGTCTCAATTATCAAACTAAGTAATTAATTCCAGACATGCGCTACCCTTTGGGGTGAGAAAATCTTTCCTCATCACCTCTCTCTGTAACCTTCTAACCCTTCTGCCAATAACCTTCAATCTGTGTCTCCTGGTAATTGACCAAATTACTCAGGGAAACAGGTCTTTCCTGTTATTGAGAACTAGGCTAAATACAGAACACTCAGAGAAGAAATGTAGAAGCAAATAAGACATACAAAGAGAGAGCATGAGAAGAGGCTGGCAGCTAATATAAAGGGGATCTCAAAGGTTTCTTATTATTTCTAACACCTCAATTGAGTCAGCCCTCCACCTCTAAGGAAAATAACATTAGACTATTGAATCTTTCCTCATAGCTGCAATTTCTAAGCCCTGGCAACAATTTTGCAAGTCTCCTCTGTACTCTCTCCAGAGCAATTATGCCCCTCCTGAAATGTGATGACCAGAACTGTATATAACTGTGACCTGGCCTGCATGCTATACTCTTTCAGTATAACATCCCTCTTCTTGTATTCTATACCTTTTCCAAAAATGGAAAGCATTCCACATGCTGTCTTCATCACCATGTCTACCTGTCTTGCCACCTGACATATCCCCCAAGGTCTCTAACTTCCTCCACCTCTCTCAATATTTTCCCACTTCTTGTCTTTTCTCTTGTTTTGTTTGCCCTCCCCAAATGCAATTCTTCACTTTTCTCCAAATTGAATTCCAATTGCCACTTTGCCCCCCACTCAACCAAGCCATTGATGTCATCAGGAATCAACAGTCATGCCCTTCACTATCAGACGTCAATAGGAGGACATTAATGGAACAGCGATCATCGTACCAACAAGGGGAACCTGATTTAGAAAGGGATGAAGATTAGTTCAGAGCAAGAAACATTGGCTTCAATGGTGTAAGAATGATTCTGAATCAATTGGAGTCAAAGGTTGGCTGGAAAATTGGTATTGGAAAAATGAGTGAAGTCCAAAGAAAAGATAATTCAGACATAGTCATGGTATATTCTTTCAAAAGGCAATGGTCAGGCAAGTAAATTCTGACCTCCCTGGATGTCAAAAAGAGATAGAAATTGAGAGAAAGATGAAAAAAAATGTGCTTATGGCAGGCATTAGTTAGTGAATGTTATTGAGAACTAAGCTCAATATAGAACACTCAGAGATGAAATGTAGAAGCAAATAAGACATACAAAGAGAGCACATGAGAAGAGACTGGCAGCTAATATAAAGGGAATTTCAAAGTTTTCTATAGGCATATTAATAGTATAAGTGTGATAAACAGAAGTGCGTAGCCAATCATGGACTAAAAAAGTGCACTTATGAATGGAGGCAGAAGGCATAGCTAATGTGTCAAATTAATATTTTGCATTTGTCTTTACAAATGCTCTCCATGCCATTGTGAAAGAGGAAGTAATTCACACACTGTAAGCAATGGGAGCGGGGGTTCCTCGCAAGCAGTGTAATGCTAATATTTGCACTGATGAATCGCTTTGCTTCTACAAGCTACTGCT
Source organism: Rhincodon typus (assembly GCF_021869965.1). Taxonomy (NCBI): domain Eukaryota; kingdom Metazoa; phylum Chordata; class Chondrichthyes; order Orectolobiformes; family Rhincodontidae; genus Rhincodon; species Rhincodon typus. The sequence continues at coordinate 10,413,763 of NC_063344.1, read as the reverse complement.
GCGCACAGACCTCTGATGTACATGCAGTGGCAGAAAAAAATAGCTGAATTATTGACTGTAAGGTTTTAAAATTGGTAAGAAAGAGATTATGGGAGATAGTATTTTTAAAAAGGGGGATGACTCTAAAGGGGGGGGGGGTGCAAGAGCAGATGGGCCTGGCTATATCATGCTATTGAAAGCAGCAAGACAGGTTGAGAAAGTAGTTAATGGAGTGTATAACATCCTGGGCTTTATTAATAGGAGCATAGAGTGCAGGAGCATAGTTTGAACTTATATTAGTCACACTAGTTCAGCCTCAGCTGAAGTATTGCATTCAGATCTGAGCTGCACTTTAGGAAGGATGTGAAGACAGAGACAGTGCAAAAATGATCCATGAGACTGGTTCCAGTAATGAGGAACTTCAGTTACGAGCATAGTCTGGGGACATTAGGACCATGCAGTTCAGAGACAAGACTGAGAGGAGACATGATGGAGGTATTCAGAAGCCTGGACAGAGTGGATTGGGAGAGACTATTAACATTAATGACAGCATCAAGAATGAGATATAAAGTAATTAGTAAAAGACCTAAAAGTGATATGAGGGAAACTTTTTCGTGAGTGGCTAAGTTCTGGAATGATCTGAACTAAGAGATTGGTGGAGATGGGTTCAATTGAAACTTTCAAAAGGGAGTTAGATGCTTATCTGAATGGGAAGCGAGTGAAGGGCAATGGGACGAAGGCAGGGCAATGACTGTAGGTGAGTTCCTTATTTGAAGGGCTAGTGCTGATGCAATGGGCCAAATGGCCTCCTTGCGCACTTAAATGTTCTCTGGTTCTGTTATTCGATACATAGCATGTACAACAGTGTTAACTGGACCATGAAGGACTTGCTTTTTTCGCCATGAGTATAAGACAGAGACATTGGGAAGATGTCTGATCTGCAACTGATTCAATTCTTGCCACTAATTTGCACCCATTAGCTGTTGGCAGAACTTGTCATCAGATCAGTGTTGTCTGGTCTCTCAATCATGGTGTAACTGGCAGGAGCTTATATAAGCAATAAGTAAAAAATGGGAGAGTGTGGGAGTCAAGAAAGGAGGAATGGCTGTTTCAGTTACTGATGCTGTAAGTTTGAAACACTAAGCCGAATTGTCTGTAATCACACTTCCAATACAGATATGCATATGCACGTTAATATACTTACATATACAACTTCTAAGTGAAAATAACTCGTATTATCGCAAAGGTTGACTTTAACAGTGATATACTGGAATGCACTAATGAATCTTAGGTGCATCTCCAAGGATCAGACAGTGTACTGAAACCTACTGCCATCAATCTAGATAATAGAACACTTTATAGCAGCAATGATTATCATAGAATCCCTTCAGTGTAGAAACAGGCCATTTGGCCCAACAAGTCACACCGCCCCTCCGAAGAGCATCCCACCCAGACCCATTCCCCTACCCCTGCATTTCCCATGGCTAACCCACCTAACTTACACACCCCTGGACACTAAAGGCAATTTAAGCATGGCCAATCCACCTAGCCTGCACATCTTTGGACTGTGGAAGGAAAGCAGAGGAAACCCACGTAGACATGGGGAGAATGTGCAAACTCCACACAGACAGTTGCCTGAGGATGGAATCAAACCTGAGTCCCTGGAGCTGTGAGGCAGCAGTGCTAACCATTGAGCCACCGTGCCACACTTATCCAAGACTAACCAAAGAAACCACGGAGCTTCCTGCTAGAAATAACTCTCCTCTTATTCTTTTCTTTGCAGCTTTTCCCACGTTCCATAGGGTCACCACAATGCCGATTGATCACTCCTTCCTATCATCCATCACTTTTGTTCTGGATTTGGTGGGTAGTTTTAGCGCCTGATGACCTCAGAATTCTCAATCCCAATCCCAATGGTGGAATGGTGGATGCTCAGTCATTCAGGAAGTTCTAGTTACGATTGTCACCGAGGGATGTGGGGATGCTGCAGGAAAATGGTGTTAGAGTAGATGGTCTAGAATGACGGAGCAGGCTCTAGGGGCTGAATAGCCTATTTCTGCTCCCATCTTCCATTGTTTCTGCATCCAACCCTCCCATTTTATCCAAGTTGGATTCTGCTTTTTATCTCTCTTTCAAATTAAAGTCTCAATGTTACAGCCAGCAAGTGCAACAAGTATGTTTTTATCTCAACAAGAAAAGACAGATTAACTGCATACTTTAACCATTCTTTGAATCTAAACCATCTGGAGGTTACCCGAGTTGGTGGACGTGGTGATGCTGTACAGCATATCTATTGACACATTTTTATATAAGAAAATCTGACCAAAGAGAGCAACTTTCTAAAGATACAGAGTAGGTCTTTAGAGACTGAGATGAGGAGAAATTTCTTCAGCGTATGGAATTCTCTTCCACAGAAAGTGGCTGAGGCTAAAACACTGAATGTTTCAAAACGAAGTTAGACATAGTTCTCAGGGTTAAAGGGATCAAAGGGTATAGGGAGAAAGAGGGAGAATGGGACTGAGTTGGATGATCAGACATAATAGATTTGAATGGTGGAGCAGGCTCAAAGGGCCTACCCTTGCTCCTATTTTCCATGCTTACTCAAGAAAGAACTTATGTTCAACTCACTGGTCTATCTCTCTGTAAAAGTAACCTCAGAAGGAACACTGTCCCTACATGTTTTTAGTGTGGAGTTGCTTGAAGGAAATTATTTTTATACCTTTCCTCTTCCCTCACTAGAACTGCCATCCTTCCCACGTGTCTGTGCTGCTACTTGTGTTGGTGCACAGCTGACAATCCAGGGAGATACACAGGATCATCTGCAAGGTGATTTCTTCTAACTTTACCACTCCGTTGAGATCGGGTGCAGTTCACTGCAGAGAAACATAGGATGGTGTTAAAAAAAAGTCTCTAATCAGCCTGTTCTGAGGAAGGGCCATCGGATCCGAAACGTTAACTCTGACTTTTTTCTTCACAGATGCTGCCAGACCTGCTGAGCTTTTCGAGCAACTTCTGTTTTTGTTCCTGAACTACAGCATCCACAGTTCTTTTGGCTTTTTTTTCTCTAATTACCCTGTTTGGACATGTTACGACATATCTTCACGGCAACTGGGACTTGAACACAGACCCTCTAGCTTAGAGGTAGGGACATTACCATTGCACCATAAAATCCATTTTTGCAAGGGGAGAAAATATAGCTTTAACATTGAAAACACTGGAGTAGGGATTTAGGCACAGAAATCTTTAGCAATGTCAGGATAAGTTGCTAAAACTGAGAATAAGGCATATGGCTTTTTTTAAGCTTTTATAATGAGCAAAAGCGGAAATTGTAAACTGATACAAATAATTATTTAGATCACAGTGGAAGCCTTGGTCAGTGCTCTCCACTCCTGCATTTGCCAGTATTGATTGACCTCCTTCCTTTTAATAGACAACAAAAGTCATGGCACAGAAGTGAAAACCTTGACCATTTTCAGCATCCTGCTTCAGGGACTGTGCAGAACAGAGCATCAAAGAGGAGAAATTTTAGTTACGAGAAGAGGTGAGACAAACTCATTTCAAATGAAGGCAGAGAAGGATAAAAGATTTGATGTACACATTAAAGTTTCAAATTAAAAAGGGAAGAGGTGTCATCTCTGATAATAACACAGTGTAGAGCTGGATGAACACAGCAGGCCAGGCAGCATCAGAGGAGCAGGAAAGCCTACGGTCTGGACCCTTCTTCAGAAATGAGGGAGGGGAAGGGTGTTCTGAAAAAAAAAAGATAGAGGGGAGGCAGTGATAGAAGGTGAATAGTCGAGCGGATAGGTGGGAGAGAAGACGGACAGGTCAAGGAGGCGCGGATGAGAGGGAGGGCTGGTCTTGGTTGAGGTTGGGGGTGGGGAAATTTTGAAACTCGTAAAGTCATCTCTGGTTGGAGAGTACCTATAGCAGGGCTTCCCAAAGTTAGGGTCGACCGAGCTCACAAGCTGAAATTTGGTCATGAGCTCCACACAGTAATGGCTGTCAAGGAACTCTGCCCGAGGCAGCTTTAAATCTTTGCACATTTTAACAAACTGGTGTTGTGGCCTCATAAAAACCAAAAGAACTACAGATGCTGCAAATCAGAGACAAAAACTGGAAAGGCTCAGCAGCTCTGGCAGCATCTGTGGAGAGAAAACAGTGTTAATGTTTCAGGGGCACCATTGGTTGTGGCTTCAATAACTCAGCCTCAAGGTGTGGTACCTGCTAAAATGCTAGCCCTTACCCGCTCTAAAAAAGAACACAAGATCTCTTTATAATCCTCTCCATTGTACACTCCTTACTCCCACAGTGCCCTCTCCCTCACCGCCCCCATGGCCCCATTACCCCCTCACTCTTACAATTCTCATTGAGGGGTCTGTGACAACTTCCCAGCTTTGAAATGGGGTGACCTGGCAGGAATCAATTTGGGAGCTCGTGAACTCGGGAACATAAGTTTCAGATCATGACAAAATGAAATAATAAGCCAGGAAAAATGTTTTGTGAGGATATGGAATGAATAAGTGACGCTAGTAACCAGAATTCATGGTCACTTCCAAAAAGGAAGGAACATATTAGAAAAAGGACAAAAAAGGTAAAGCTTATGGGACATAACAATAGAATGGAACTTTGTACGGAAAACCATCTTGTATACAATCAACAGTCAGGCAGCATGGGTTTAGCCGTAATATTTTAAATTTTAAAAACTGTGCACACATAGAAGCTGCTAAACCAAGCTACGTAAAAGTGGCAATTCCAGGAAATTGTCCCGTCTATGCTTCCTTTATTATTATTCTGGCCTGCAATATGCTCCCTATTTATGAACGGCCCAAAGAAACTCTGATGCAAACTTCGATATAACACACATGCGAGACTTTATAAATGCTTGGTGCACTCACATCTTCAAAGAGCTTAAAAACAGAAGTGTAAAACAGCAGGACTAGACCATTTGTCCCTTTGAGTTTGTTCTGCCAGCCAATAAGATACATTCCTTAGCACACCATGCACATTAGTAAGTGAGAATTCATTATAAAGCAGGAACACATTGAAATGTGTGAATGGCTGGGGGAAGACATTGCAGGCAAAAGTGAGAGCAGCAGAGCATGAACTTTGGTGGGAGGTCGGTGCAAGAGCAGAAACAAAGGATGTGTGATGTAGCAGAGAGAAGATTTTGGTATTTACCCTGGTGGAGTGGAGAAGGTCAATGGCATTCTTACAACATTCATGTCTGCTACACCCCTCTTTGGAGACAGTACTGAACCAGGTGGTGACCTCAGACGAGGCTACCAGGGTCTGGTGGCATGGTTGCCTCTGATGGTCCTCCAGAAAGAGAATTGCTCTCTTTTGGAGCACCCCCTCGACCAGGACCTCCAGGTTCCTTCTGGAGAATTGAGGCAATATCTTCCCCTTCCCTGACACCCGGAAACATCTTTGACTGAGAAGGGCAGCTTTGGAATTTCAGAGTTATTAGACTGCACAGTGGCCTTTTAAGGATGGCGCGGGTATAAGTCCATGAAACTATAAGACGTGGGAAAAGTAGAGGACCATTCAGCCCATTAAGTCTGTTCTGCCATTCAACAAGATCATGACGAATCAGATGCTCTGCCCCGACGCTAGTCTTTCAGTGGATATTCATTGAACGAGGAGTTGTGCTTGGAATAGCTAGCACATAGTGAGATGGGGCAGGAATTGGACATGACAGACACATTAGGGGCATGGTAAGTAGATAATGAGGTGCGTTTGTTCAGATACATTGAGAAAATCTGTCAGGACCCGTAGTAAAAACCGCTCCAAAAATCTCAGCACAATTCGCACTTAGACAAAAGAAAAGTAAGATTCAGGCCTATGAGTTCAGTAAAGAGTAAGGCAGTAATGCTGTAAAACTGAACTGAACATGAAGGTGAAAGAACTCACCTTTATTATCCCCTGCTTTGATCACAAATGCAGGAGAATGCCCGATGCACTGACCAATTTAGGAGAGGTGCCTAAACAGGTGACAAACACTCATTACTATAGTACGGGATCTAATGTCTGTTTTCGGAAGCTGCCAGGGCTGTCCAAGTGTCCACCAATAAAGTAAGGAGTTGGACGTATTTCAAGTTTCCCTAGGGCATAGGTTACAGCTCCAACAAATTGATAGCTTTCTGCCAATTTTGATCACAAAAGGCAGAATGTGACCTAATTTACCATCCAACGTAGCACATACGTTGCAAACGGGTTCCGTTCCTGAGTCCATTTGCAAGTCAATTTGTGAGCAAGTCAGAACACAATGCAGAAACAAAGTAAAGCAGTGGCTTGGTGTTTAGCACTGCTGCCTCACAGAGCTGGGGACGCAAGTTCAATTCCAGCCATGGGCCTTGTGGGGTTTGTACATTATCTCTGTGTCTGTGTGGGTTTCCTCCTGTAATCCAAAGATGTGCAGGTCAGGTGGATTGGCCATGGGAAATGCAGGGATAGGGTAGGAATTAAGTCTGGGTGGGATGTTCTTTGGAGGGGTGGTATGGATTTGATGGGCTGAATGGCCTGCTCCCACACTGTAGGGATTCTATGACACAGGAAATGTTGAGTCTTTAAATTACACACTTGTTATGCATAAATTGGGGGCCTCCTATAGCATGTATTATTGTTGCTCTGAACCATGGTATCCTATTATGTTACAATACAGCTGTTTTACATTGCTGATGCAGACAAATAGCTAACTGTTAGTCAGATAAGGCACACTGAGTGACACTTTAATTTAAAACAAAGAAAATGCCGGTGAAACTCAGCAGGTCTGGCAGCATCTGTGGAGACAGAATCAGAGTTAACATTGAGTCCAATTTTACTGCTCGCAATGAAGAGGACTTATACCAGATTCAACTTGCTCACTCTGTTTTTCTTTCTATAGATACTGCCAGACCTGTTTCATTTCAGAATTCCAGCATCTGCGGTGTTTCTCATTTTTATTTACCTGTTTGCACAAAGGCAAATACGTACTCTTTTTTAAAACTAGTTACTTGTGGTAAGTGCTATACAATATAAATAAAAGGAACATTCATAGACAGAGCAAAATGGGCATTATATGTTATTAATTTTATTATTCACAGGATGTGGGCATTTCTGGCTGGATCAATATTCATTGCTCATCCCTAATTGCCTGGAGAAAGTGGTGGCAAACTGTCTTCTTGAGTTGCTATGGTTAGCTTCACTACTGTTGGGAGTTCCAGGATTTTGACCCAGCGACAGTGAAGGAACAGTGACATTGTGTGTGGACTGGAGGGAACCCTTGGGGGGTTATGCATCTGCTCTCCTTGCCATGGTAAATGATAGAGGTTGTCGGTTTTGTTGTTCTGTATTATGTTATGAAGTAAAAAAAAATTGCTATCTTGAAGTGATTACTAGGCTATAATCTGAGCAAGGCCTTTAGATAATTTATAAGGGTCTGGGAACAATAATTGAATTAAGGGTTCAGACAGTTCTCTTCAAGTGATTACAAGGTGATAATTAAATCATGGGGGATCAGATTATTTATATAGAGTGAGTAAAACTCTGTAATTAAGTTCAAGGTTGATTATTAAATCAGAAACAATAAGATAAAATGGTTCATTGTAAAGAGCGAATCTTAATATATAGGAATTGTTCAGTAAAGAGTAAAGCAGTCTTAAATAATAAACTTAGATGGACACGAAGATATGTACCTTAGGGTGGATATGGAACAGGAGCAGGAAGGATAACATAATAATAAAACAGCCTGGAGTTTTATGAATGAATCAGGGGTGCAAAGTCACAGGGCGCCTAAAATGTGGGTGTCACCTGTCTCAGTTTTGAGATCACAATGTTTATCCCAATCAAAGTGTAAAATATTAGAAGTAAATCCAGGAAACCAGAAACAGCAATGATAGGAACATAGAAACAAAGGAACAGGAGTAGGCCATTCAGCCCAACAAACTTAGCCCACCATTCAAAATGATGAAGGTTAATGGAACACCTCAGTGTATTTTACCTATCCCATCCCTAAAACCATGTACACTAAGAATGAGAAATCTAAATATCTCCAACTTAAACATACTAGAAGACTAAGCCTTCACATCCCTCTGAATAAAATCATTCCTCCTCTCAGATAAATGGCATCCCCCTTATTTTTAAACTGCGCCCTCTAGTTCTAGATTCCCCAGCCAGGGGAAACATTTTACCTGATCTACTCTGTCCACCCCTTTGAGTATTTTGTAAACTTCAACAAGATTCCCCTCTCATTCTTCAAAACTTCAGAGAATTCAGGCCCAGTTTACCCAATCTCTCTTCATTGGACAGTCCCACCAGCCTGGGAACAAGATTGGTGAACCTTTGTTGCACTCCCTTTATGGCAATAACATCCTTCCTGCGGTAAACCACGGAAAGCTATTGAGTTGTCAGCTCGACAGAAACATGAGGTTTCAAGCTTCCCCAAGGGCAGTAATAGAAGCAGTGGTGGTAGGACTGGAGCTGAACATATTAGCATGAACTAATGTTTCAGTTTCAGGGTGCCATTCCAGACACTGGTGATGTTAGCCAGGGTGGGCAAAGGGCAGGGATTGAGCTCTGCTCCTTATTGAGATCAAATTAAGTCTTTTAAAAGTTCATGAAAAGCTTGGTTTGAAGCGGAAGGTGGAATATTGAAAAGAAATGCGTGGGTTTGAGGAAGTATCTGTTGTAGATCTGCTGAAGAGAGAAGGGTATGGGGAAACCAGTCATTGCAGCCTCATAAGGGACAAAGGCAGGAGTTGGGAATTTTGTAAGGAGATACCTTTGACACTGTACAGATAACAGGGACAGTGGGCACTCAGTTATCAGGCGATGAAAAGGCTTGTCAACTCCCTGCCATCTTGAGGGCAGAAGAACTAGGAACATGGTTGTCAAGGACAATTGTGTGATAGCACTTGTCCAAAAAGAAAATTGTCCCTGGCAATGAGAATCTGATTCAGGTTTTGGGTTATTTATCAGGACTCCTTCATTTTCCAGTAGTCCACTTCCAATCTTCCTTTCAGATCCTCAAGTGGCTCCTAGGGAACAAGGGTTATTTTCTGAAGACTATTGAACCCTTTGTGGATGTGCCAGTTAGAGACAGACAACCAAACCTGCACCAGCTCACTAGACCATCACCTAAAAAGGAATAAAGAGATTTTCATTTTCAAATATTTATCAGAGTTCCATTTTGAAAATCTGCTTCTGCCACCTTTTCAACAACTGTACTCTGGATCACAACGTGCTGCAAATAATGGACTAGACGGCAATATTCAGTGCAATATTCAATATTCATTGCAAAGGGTAACATCCTTGACATATTTTGAATATGTGAATTTTCAGAAGATGTTTGATCAGGTCCCACGTGGGTAACTTGTTTTGAGAATTAAAGTGTAATGTGTTAAAGGGAATATAGAAGTAAAAGGGTCCATAATGTTCTCTCTCATTAGAGAAAAATTGATTTAATCTGAGGGTCATCATACCTCAGGGGAGGGGAGAGGTCATGTAATATCAGCTGGTGTAGGAATTGAACCCATACTGTTAGTATCACTCTACATCATAAACAGGCTGTCCAGCCAACTGAGCTAACCAACCCAGCACAACTATGGGGCTGACTAATCAACACAAAACAACAAATAAGGATTGTGTTTGGAATTGACAGCATGTTGAAGCTATTTTCTTTTTATTTATGAAAATGATTTGATAGAGGTGTACAAAATGATCAGAGGTCTAGATAGAGTGGACAGCCAGAGACTTTTTCCTAGGGTGGAGGTAGCTATTACGAGGGGGCATAGTTTTAAAGTGAGTGGAGGTAGATATAGGGGAGACGTCAGAGGTAGGTTCTTTACTCAGAGAGTGGTAGGGGTGTGGAATGCATTGCCAGAGAGGGTAGTGGAGTCGACCTCATTAGGGGCATTTAAGCGGCTATTAGATAGGCATATGGATGATAGTATAGGTAGGGGTGGAGGTTAGGTTTAGGGCAAAAGTTCGGCACAACATCTGTTCTATGTTCTATGAATTGGATTTAGACTAGGAAAAATGCAATTGAAACTTCTTATGCTAGTAAATTACTAGGAATTACATTGAATGTACAGAGCAGTCTCATGTCAGATGGTCTTTGTCCGTGTTTTGTTTCAATCTGCTTCATCACACTGTACCAGCTTAATCATCTCTTAATTTCTCTCATGTTGTTTTTTCTGATCTATTTGCCTCAACTGTACTTGTGAGATCCAAAGTCTAATCTCTTGGGAGCAAGAAGGGCAAGGTAAACTATGAGAAAGAATGGAACAGGTTAGAGGAGGATATAGGCAGGTTACTGGACTGGCTGGCAAATGCAGTTCAGTGATAAAGAAAAGTGAAGTAGTATATCTTCGGTGAGCAAACAGCAGAAGCCTGTATACTTAATAAGATTGCAAAAGTAGAAACATCCTGAGTTGTGGATGATTTAGGAAAAGATCTTGCCTCCAGCAGCTTGGCAATCTACAAAGTTGTTTCTCCATCCATTGTAGAACTTTCATTTCCGTTATATACTCCAAAGGGTGACCAGCTAACGATTTGAAAAAAAATATAGCATAGTGTAATGGGGAGAGAGTAGAACACTGAAATCAGCTTGGAATTGCTGCAGCAAAGAGCTTTCACAGAAGTAATAGGCTCAACAGCCTCCTCTACTCTGTACAGGCCTCTGGCTCTGAACGAATGAGAATTTCACAAAAGTACAATGTCAGGAACATGCGATTAGCAAGTGCATCTCCAAACCATACCCCAATCAATATATTCCAATGAGGAGCATTCTGAGGGATTAAGTGTGTTTCTCGGGCTGACTTTAATCTGTTGCATGGTGAAATAACAATCTTGCTTTACATTGGGAATGCTGATTAGGTGCTATTTCTGAAACAATTGATTTTCTGGTCCTTCTTCTGACTGCATTCATGTGTTCTCTGAAAATTGAGGATTGTTGGTATTCAGACCATTCTGGTGTTCAGTGAAGCTGTTAGCCTGGTGGAGGCAGCAGCAGGTATCCCTGGAGGAAACATGTTCATTCTCTGTGAGACTGATGTTGTGCCTTAATGTAGTGGAATACATGAGCTGAATTTTACACAGAACTCCGGAGCTGGGCTGTGAGATAGGACGAGTGGTATAATGTGTCATGTTGGTCCTTCCTTCTGGAAGCAGGAATTATATACCAGGTAAACAAGTAGTAAATTTGAACAGGAACACTTTATTGATGATGCTCCATATACCAGACTCTAAACTGGACCCAAGCTGCGCCCCTCTGGAACACCTGACTAGGTCTCTTAAAGGGCCAGCACTCCCAACTACATAACATAATGGTAGTGGACAGGGTGGGGAGGAAAGCCATATCAAAGGTGGCGAAGGCAGCAGCTTAGCATCCACTGGAAACAGGCAATGATGGTAGCTAAATGGCCTACAGGCACTCTTTAAAAACCACACTGAGATTTTTCACATCTAGTATCCAACCCCTTACCTTGCCACCCCTTAATGCCGGAATTTGCCTGCCTGGCCTTGCCAGGTAACAAAACTTTCCCTTGCATCTACTAGGGTACCTCAATAATGAGGTGACTCTCCTTCCTCTTGCAACCCTAGCATTGCCTACTCCACTAGTGATACTGGCAAGGCTGCCGGCCCTCTGGCTGGACCAAAGGTCAGAGAGCCAAATCGCCATCCTCAATAAATAAAAGTACTGTGGTTGTCTTGGTGTCTAAACCTACAGGTCCAGGAGCTGTCTTCATTCCTGATGTCAATTGCCACAGCATGCTGGTAAAATTATAAGAATGCATAAGCTACTTGCTTAAGGAATTGGTTAGTTCAGTTGGCTGGATAACTGGTTGTTATACCAACAGCACGGGTTTAATTCCTAAAGTGGCTGACGTTACAATAAAGGACTGTCCTTCTCAACCTTCCCCCTCACCTGAGGCATGGTGATCCTCAGGTTAAACCACCACAAGTCATCTCTCTAAAGAGAGACCAGTCTACTAGGACTGTGGTACCTTTACTATTGCTTATCAGATATAAGAAACTGGTCATGCAAAGCACATTTTGAAAAGTTGCCATTGCAGTGAGCAGTATAAATAAAGATAAAAGAACAAAAGGTACTGATCTCACTTTGTTTGGCTAAGTGCAAGTTGTGTTGAGATTTTCAGAGACCTTTTCGCCATGAGGCCAAGCAAGTTTTCTCACCATTTCTCCACCATAGGAAGAGGTGATGGTTTAGTGGTATTATCGATGGACTGTTAATCCAGAAACCCAGATAATGTTCTGGGGACCCGGGTTCAAATCCCAACATGGCAGATGGTGGAATTTGAATTCAATAAAATATCTGGAATTAAGAATCTAATGATGACCATGAATCCATTGTCGATTATTGGAAAAACCCATCTGGGTCACTAATGTCCTTTAGGGAAGGAAATCTGTCATCTTTACCTAGTCTAGCCTACATGTGACTCCAGACCCACAGCAATGTGGTTGACTCTTAACTGCCCTCTAGGCAATTAGGGATAGGCAATAAATGCTGCCTAGTCAGCAATGCCCTCAGCCCGTGAATGAAAAAGGAATAAACCATGTCAGACCAAACTTACCTCATTAATTGCATACCCTTCCCCTTTGGTATCCCCCACATCCAACTCCAGCAATCAGTGGAAGGGTTCAAAATAGTTTGAGTGAAAATCACAAGACATGGGAAGACACAATTCATGAACGCATCAGTCTACATGGCCAATGGAAACATTTAGAACCTATGGTAATTTCTCAATGTTAGCTGGTTCTGAAAATCAAATTCCCTTTGCACATCCATGGCAATGGTTGGATGGATAAGGATGGAGTGAAGTTATGGATCAGTAATGTGTAGAACAGGTGTCCCTGTGGTTTACACAATGAATGTAGCTAATTAGCACGGGGCATGTTTGGATCTCACATAACTGATGAGATCAAGAGGTGCTTACAAAGAAATAACTCATGTTACGCCAAGGCGTCTCACGTCTGTAGTTCAAACTTTGGATGAGTGCCTCAACAAGCCATTCAAGGGTTATGTTCATGTCGAACAGAATCGATAGATGGTGGATGGAAAAAATAACCTTCACAAAGGGTGGAAACATGTATGCTGTCCCCTTGATGCTTGAATGGCTTTTTATGTTGTAAGGCAGTTAGCCTGAAAGGGTTAACACAAAAACATTGAAATATCGTTACATACTGATAAATAAATTACTATCTCTGGGAGGAGCTATTCAGTTCCAAGTTAGTTAAGTTAGTCATTCAGTTAGTCAGCATGTGAAATCTGTAACAATGTAACACATATCTAGTTACTATCTCTTAGGAGATAACAATGTCTCTTACCTAATGCTAATGTAGTTGCCAGCCTTAAACTAATATAATCTGTTATCATACTATTATGCCTCTTCTGCTGAAGACGGGTAAATGGTTAATCCTTTGCCAATTAATGCTAATAAGCCTTGTAGATGAGTATTACCAGAAGAGTTGTTGGCAGAATATTTCCCCAAGGATCTTATCACAACTTTTTGAGTACTACATATCGTACTGATCGCCCTTCTATAGGAAGGATATTATTAAATTGGAGAGGGTACAGAAAAGATTTAGCAGGATGTTACTGGGACTAGAGAGTTTGAGTTATAAAAACAGGCTGGATAAACTGGGACATTTTTCAGCGCAGCGTAGAATATTGAGGGTGTGACCTTATAAAGGTTTATAAAATCATGAGGGGCTTTGACAAGGTGAAAAGCAGGTGTTTTTTCCCTGGGAGATAGTAAGAACTGCCGACGCTGGAGTCAGAGATAACACGGTGTGGAGCTGGAGGAACACAGCAGGCCAGGCAGCATCAGAGGAGCAGGAAAATTGACTTTTCAGGTTAGGACCCTTCTTCATTTTCTGAAGAAGGGTCCTGACCCGAAAAGTCAACTTTCAGTGCTCCTCTGATGCTGCCTGGCCTACTGTGTTCCTCCAACTCCACACTGTGTTATCTCTGCTTTTTTCCCTGGGGTTGGGGAGTTCAAAACTAGAGGGCATACTTTAACGCGAGGGAAGAAAAATTTAAAAGGGACCTGAGGGCAACTTTTTCACACAGAGAGTGGTCCATATGTGAAATGAACTTCCAGAGGAAGTGGTTGATGCAGGTACAGTTACAACATTTAAAAGACATTTGGACAGGTATGTGAATAGGAAGGGTTGAGAGGGAAATGGGCTAAATGTAGGCAAATGAGACTATTTTAGTTTGGGATGAGTTGGACTGAAGGGTCTGTTTTGATACTGTATGACTCTATAACTAGAGGCCAGCTACGGGCTAGTCAATTTCATTATCAAATCACAAACTGTCATCAGAGTGTTCAGAAGTGCCAATTCAGTGGAAGCGAAGAATGATGATATGTTGTGGTGGGATAGTTCTGAAACCAAAAGGATCCAAATGTAATCTACGGTGAGATCCTGATGATGATGATATGGTGGAATGGTGCAATGGTGGAAACTAACAAACGGAACCAAAACACAAACAAATTCTAAACAAGGCCTCACATCTAACATCCATTGTCTGACTGAAAATGTCACCTCTTCTTTACTCTGATGAAACCTTTAGTTTTCTCAGGGCAGTGACTTGAAAGAAATTCAGGGATTTACATATACATATTAATTAAATAAAACCTTCTAACTGATTAAAGATTCACCAGCATTTTAGGCTTGTTTAATACATCCTCACCAGTTTTGTGACCCTTTGATCTTTTACTTATAAATTCTGTGTTCTGTGTGCTTCTTTCTCACATCACCTGATGAAGGGGCTACGCTATGAAAACTTGTGTTTTCAAATAAACCTGCTGGACTATAACCTGGTTTTGCGGGATTTCTGACCTAACAAATTAAATGAACACAACTTGAATAGCGATCTGTAAAAATAAATTGCCTCTTTTGAATTAATTTGTTGGACATATCTGACACCATTGCTGTAATGGGTGAAGTGTTCTTCCCCTTTATTTTGCCACTGAGGCACAAATGTTTTAATATTTTGTTCATGTGATCACTGACACAACTCTAGGCTATATGCAGTTAAAGAAACATTAAATAACAGGCTTAAGCATGCATCTTAAAGCAAATTAAAGTAATATTTCATGGTATTCTGATTATAATAGTCAGCATTGAGTCTGAAAAGATTAAGACCCTACCACATCAAAGGATGCATCTTGTCATTGGACAAGTTAAAATGATTCTGTCATTTCATGTAAAGGGTTGAACATGTTGCTGCTTTAATGATTTCCCTTTAGGGCAGAAAGCCCAGTGATGAAACAGCAGACACACAGTGCACTGTTCCACAGTGAAAGAGTTCAGTGAGCAGTGCAACATTGATGCTACCAGTCGGCAAAATGCACAGTTCACCAACTCACTCACTGTCCTTTGTCATCAGACACCCTCGCTGAGTGTATCCAAAAACTCAACAACTGTTACTATTCTGGCCCAGTTACAGAAATGCAAAAGATTGTTATAAAAAGCATAAATCTTGATATTCTGGAGTAGCCATTGGAAGAATCATATAAAGATTTATGTTATGATACACATTGCATCATGTCATAAGTTGGGAAAAAATAAAGTTGTGTAAAAAAATTATTTGTGAATGGGCATTACTGGCTAGGCTAGCAATTATTATCTATCTACGATTGCCAGAGGGCAGTTAAAAATCAACCACATTGCTATGGCTCTGGCGTCATAGGTAGACCAAATCAGTTAAGGATGGGAGATTTCCTCTCCTATAGGACATTAGTTAACCAGACGAGATTTTATAACAATCGACAGTGGTCACTTGGTTGCCATTAGGCTAGCTTTTTTTTAAAACCAAATTCAAATTTCACAATTTCCCAGGAATTTCACCATTTCCTCAGAACATTAGCCTGGGGTTCTGGATGATATTACCACTATAAAACCACCTCCCTAATGCAAATGTTTGACAGGCAGGAATGCTTCTATTATACAACATCTACAATTAAGAATTTAGATTACTTTTACAATTTTGTGGATTAGTTTCAATGAAATACATGCGTAACTAGAGTCAGTAGCAGCTAGACAACTCTTGGCACCATAAATGAATAATATCCGACACAAGATACGTGATAAACCATTGAAGAATGACAATGTAACGTACGTTGAAACAATAATTATTTTAATCAAAAGTATCAAAGTGGCTCAGAAGCTACAATGCCAATGGCTTTGTAAGTAAGTTGACGTTTCGGTCAAAACTTTCCATTTTCCACTTACCCATGCATTTTGCTGAATTATGAGAAGACTTTTGAGAATTTTCAAAAAGTTTCTTGGGCAAGGGGAGACCTATGATTATTTGAGCAAGTGATCCAAATTGACCCAGCTATTGTGGAAGAGATTACTACGTAGTCAAAGATGCTAGGCATTCAACTGAGGTACCATCTGTTTATCATTTAGTCAATGGCCACATTGCTGAGATCAACTACATTGCCATCACTTGCATTGTCACAAGTTTGTGGGGCAGCGAATAAATAAAACAAACCAAAACATTTCAGAAGCTATCTAATTTAGCCTTCAGAAAGTTTCAGGAGGGTGATTCCGTTCTTGAGTTCCAGGCATCTGAAGGCCCAAATGCTAGTGATAGGTCAATAGTAACTGGGAATGCACAAGAGACCAGATTTGGAGGCACACAGAGATCATGATGGGCTGTAGGACCCAAGAGGGAGGGATGAGGCCATGAAAGGATTTGAAAACAATGGATAGTTTGTAGCGTTGGTTAACTGGGAGGCAGAGAAGATCAGTGTACTGGATCAATGCGACTTGGCACAACTTTTATATTACAGATTGCACTTCAAAATAAATCAATTATTTGCTTTGACATCCTTAAGATATGGTCACTAGATATATAAATGTAACATCTCTATTTCTTTTATTTTAGGGATGAAGCCACACAGACAAAGACCCTCTGGAAATTCAACGGGTGAGAATTTTGAATTTGAAATTTTGCAGCAGCTGTTTTTAAGGCAAACATAGATACATTTTTGAACAGTAAAGGAATTAAAGGTTATGGTGAGCAGTTGGGGAAATGGAGCTGAGTCCACAAAAGGATCAGCCATGATCTTATTGAATGGCGGAGCAGGTTCGATGAGCCAGAAGGCCTACTCCTGTTCCTATTTCTTATATTCTTATGTTAACACATTGGTCAGGCCATATCTGGAACACAGTAAAATTGCATCATCAACTCATTCCTGGAATGAAGGGCTTTTCTTATGAAGAGAAATTGCACAAGTTGGGCCTTTATTCATTGGTGTATTGAAGAATGGGAAGTGTTTTTATTGAAATATAAGATCCTGAGGGGATTTTACATGGTGGATGCAGATGATATGTTTCCACTTCTGGGGGAGACTAAAACTGGGGACACATTTTAAGAATACGCTGTCTCCCTTTTAAAACAGAGATGAAGATGTTTTTATGTTCTGAAGAATGGTCACTGGACCTGACTCTGCCTTCTCCCCACAGATGCTGCCAGACCTGCTGAATTTCTCCAGCAATTTCTAGTTTTGTTTCGGATTTCCAGCATCTGCAGTTCTTTGTTTTATGAAAATATTTCCTCACTGTTCCCCAGAAAGCAGTGAAGAATGGGCTACTGAAATTCAAAGCAGGGTTGGATAGATATTTGATGGTCAATGGAGGAGACAGGAAAGTGGACATGAGAACACAACTAGATCAGCCACGATTTTATCAAGCCGTGCCAAATGGCCTACTGCTGCTCTTATGTTCTATGTGACTGATATCTCACTGTAATGTGGTTGACTCTTAACAGGCCTCTGAAATAGCCTAAGATGGATGGATATGCAAGAAGCGATGCCCCCATCTCATAAAGAATAAAGGAAAAATACTTGAGGGACATAAACAGAAAGTATATGAAGAACTCAATAGGTCAGATAACATCTGTGGTGTCACAGTTGTTGAATAGAAGGTGTTACAATGACATCATGGGGGTTGAATTGGCTCCTCTCTTTTCAATCCCCTCAGTTAGACACAGCAAAATTTTTTAATTCATTTTTGCATGCAATTGTATTACACCACAATTAAAATATAGCTCCTGGAAAAATTAAGCCATCATTTGTAAGTTATTCTTGAGCAAAAGAAAGAGGAATTTTATTGCTTACTACTCCAAAAAATTAATAAAACACATCAGCATACCCACACACACAAGGTCAGAAATAAAGGTTAAAAATGGGAGTGTCCAATACAATAGGCAAACAAAGAATATGCAGTTTTAAAAGTTTTTGTATTATTATAGTTGAACCTGAGACAATGGTTATTTACATAATGTCTTGCACCCTCAGCAGCAGCAAAATTTGTGGAATCTTTGAGTTCTTAGTGAACAGAGTTTCTCATTTATTTTATGACTGATACTGGCTTTCAAGGTGAATAGAGGGAAGCAGCAATGAGAGTTCCACTTCTTGCTGTTACCAATTTATTTTCTATCTCTCTCTGTCTTCTGTTCTGACAAGCAGTGACTAAAATACAGTGCATTTTGCATTCCTGAGTCTGGCTTTAGTGTCTTTCCAAGCCGGATAGTTGCAGGCAACCTTTCATGTCTAATATGTGCAACCTATCATATAAGTGTAAATAAAAACAGGGGATGTGGGTTTCCTGATGTCTGACCAGTTAACATGTTGTAATGCCTCTGGATAAAATGGTAATTTCAATTCAGACAATTTCATTATTTCACATTGAAACAAGTCCAGGAAACCAATCTGTGGCCAGTTGTTCACAGCAGCCATTTAGGTCTATGTTTTGTTTTCTTTATTAAACCATTTTACTCCATGAAGATCACAAGTTTTACAATCAGATGATGGAAGATGAAAATTGATGGTCCATAAATTACACTGTCATGACATCTCCCCACCATAAGAAACAGACACAAATAAAATTTATCCCTTTCCATTACGGTCAGTGTTCCATCAGAAGGGCAATGTGAAAAAACAAGACAAAACTGGCCCATATCCCTTTAACTCCTTCCTATTGATGTACCCAACCAGATGCCTTTCAAATGTTGTGATTGTACCAGCCTCCATCACTTCCAGTGGCAGCTCATTCTATACATGCACCATCCTCTGCATGAAAAAGTTGCTCCTTATGTTACTTTTGTATCTTTCCCCTCTCAACTTAAACCTATGCCCTCTAGTTTTGGAACTCCCCTACCCTGGGAAAAATACCTTGGCTATTCATCCTATCCATGCTCCTCATGATTTTATAAACCTCTATAAGGTCAATCCTCAAACTGTGACACTCCAAAGAAAATAGCCCAAGCCTATTCAGCTTCTCCCTACAGGTCAAACCCTCTAACCCCAGCAATATCCTTGCAAGTCTTTTCTGCACACTTTCAAGTTTAACAACATCTTTTCTATAGCAGGGAAACCAGAAATGAACACAGTACAACTCACTCTTATTTAACTTAACATCATCCAATTTGAACTGATTGAGAATTGAAACTTGGTTTTGATCCTTTCGACACACAATTGGCAACATTGTTTTCACCTCACTTGTTACACTTCTGGTGGTCTCCGTCAGTGATGTTTGCCGAGGAGCATGTTCCTTTCCTTTCGTTTTGGGAATGGGTTTTCCCTGATCTGTTCCACTTTCCCTGGAGCAGCACTGTCATGGATCACAATCTTGACAAAGCATATGTAGATAGCGTTGGCTGAAGTAGGTGGAAGGAGGTTAGTGTGGAGTATAAATACCGGCTTATATTCATTGGGTCACATGTTTCTGTGGCATACAATTTTATGAAACCAAGAATGGCATGCACACCATCTGTAGGCAAAGCAAACAAAGCTACCTAGCAAAACAGCATAAGGAGTTAGGTCAAAAAGGTAAGCAAAATATAGTTGATATATCTTCAAGCCAAGATCACAGAATTGTTACAGGCAGGGGATGCTATTCAGCCCATCACATGTTCACAAGCTCAATGAATGAGCATCTCACTTAGTGTAATGTTCTTACCTTCTTCCCGTAACTCTGTACATTGTTCATTTTCAAATAACCATTGAATTCCTTTTTGAATGCCTTGAACCTTCCTAACTACAATAAGAGTATCAGTATTCAGTAAGGTAAAGGGCAAAGCCTTATCAGGCATAGGGCTGCTCTCTCATTAGGCAGAGACGACTGGTGGTCGTTTAACCTGAGGGTCACCATGCCTTAGGCAAAGCAGTATTTGCTTAAAAAAAAGACATTTTGTCAAAGCTTGGCATCTTGCAATAATGACAGCATTTCACAAGTATGCCAATTCAGGGTGAAGACCAGCATTCATACTGCATGACTGGAGAGTGCTGACTGTTTAGCAAGCGGGCTCTGATTGATAGAGGCACTGCATGGTGAGTATACCATGAGAGAATGATGATTGACAATTAACAGCCTACTTTTGTTTAAAGTTTAAACCAGGAAAGTTGACTCTGATAGTCAGAGAAACAAATGTCTGTCAACTATTTTGAGTGTGAACAGGTGCAATGTGTGCATGTCTTCTGTCTACAAAGATCAGGGGCCATGTGTATGCATGTAGATAGCTTCCCGCATACTCGTGTGCCCCACTACAAGCCCTACTGAAATGGGTTGTCAGAGCACTTCTTCACAGACTCCGTATTATCCAGCAAATTATGGCCAATTGCAGAAATGCATCGAACATTGGACACTGTATTGCAAGCTTTGTAAACACATGATGGTTGGGTATTTTGCTTATTCTTATAAGATATAATGTTTGATAATAAATTATGAAAATATGTAATTTGGTTAGATGCATCAACAAAAGGAAAAGAAATAGACTTATCTACGGCAGAGTATTTCCCTCTAACCGATTTGATGCCAATCAACACTTCTCACTGCCTGAAATGATGGAAGTTATCCTTTGCATGTAAAAATCATAGTGACCAGTCAGCGCTGAGATTTTTTGCCTTGTGTATAGACCTCATTGTTTCCACTGAACGAGGACGAAATGGTTGTGTTCTAGTATTATATTGTCAGAGTTTTTGATTCACAAATTATCCCAGAAAACCAGGTTTCTTTGTCCTGCAGTATTCCATCTATTACAACACAAATTCAGATTATTGGTGACAAACCATCATTCAGTTTTTTTTATATGGAATATAGATTAAACAACAAATGTTGTTTTCTAAACCCTTATGTTTTCTAAAATAAACTACCACATGCTTACACAAGACTGCACACGTACATAGAGTTGCTGCACTCTGGAGTAAACGCATTGTGTAAAATAATTTTGGCCCCCTTCCATATAAACCCAAATGATCAATACACTATTGAACTGAGCTAAAACTCGTGTTATGGGGTTTAATTTTTGATTATTGCCTTGAGCTGATCTTCCCTATTAGTTCACACTCAGAATCAGACTTAGCACTAAAACGATAGTGCAATGAACTTTCCTAAATTATTCGATGGTTATACAAATAATGATTTGCTATTGTTGCTGCACACTTTCCATTTCGTTTAAGAAAAACCTTCCTTCCCCTCCATTCCCCCTGCTCGCTCTTCCTTTTCGAAAGCTTTCGCTGTAACGTTGCAATCAGTTTATGGGCTGGGAGAACGAGGTTGTAAAGGGAGATCAAACCAGACTGGTCTCATTCAATACATTATTTATCTTCCTCCTTGAATCAATTTTTTAAAGAAAAACTAAGGTTAGGAGATTGAAGAGGATGTTGCATTACTGTGCAATGCCGCACTGAAGTGCTGGCTTGTCTTTTTTTTTGCAATCAGCTGGTTAAATTCCAGCCGGATAATCCAATGCATTGTTTCGAACACGTGGACCGTCTGATGATTCATGCCCGGTTGCACGAAGTGTTTGAGAGGAGGCAATAAAAAGTCTATTGCAGCCCCCTGCACAATAACTGTTCCTGCCCAAATGCAATGTGAGACAGCAATCTGCCTTTAACATGCATTCAGAAACGAAAATGCAGTGCATTTTTAAAATGAAGATAATGCAGTCTGATTTCACTGCAAAGACATGTTCTTTTTCCTTAACATTTATTCAGAGCATCCCTTACATTTGTTGCAAAGATCTGGAATGCATCCACTTATCAAGAGGACGTGTGCCCCTTGCATATATTATTAATTGCAGTATTCAAAAGAAATCTCCATTAAACCTTCCTTTGCCCCCCATCCCCCTCCTCATTTTGCATGTAACCATTTCCTGGGCTACGGGAGCGCGCCCGCGTGACTCAGCACACTGACGTCATCCGCCGCCAGGTGGGAAACAAAAGAGAAATCCTTCCGCCTCTGCAAACGAGTTCCGAACCTTTGCAAATCACGTTCCACTGAATCTCTGCAGAAGGCTGGCTCCAGGCTGTAGAATAGAGAATTTTGTTAACTCAGTGATGTACTTCTTTGGGTGGGGATCCTGCTTGTTTCCTATGTGACGAGTAATACCTCGACTGCTCCATTCAAAATTTTAAGCTACAGTTCTACAAAATGTATCTTTTGGAAGGTTCTGAGAGAAAAAAAAGACTTATTTCCATTCTGCTGGGGTACATTTACAAGGCACTGTTCAAACACCTCAGTTAGAATCTAAACTGGTCACAGAATGTTGCAGTCAACGACACTTGCATTAGTATTCAAAGATATTAACACGCTCTGTATAAACAGTTTAATATGAAAGTATAAATTTATACCGCGCACATTATATGTGCTCAGATTTCTGTGAATATTTTTTGAATAAGTGCATATTGTTGAGGGGTATTTAAATAATGATATTTGAATCAAAATGTTAGCTGTCTTTTCACTGATGCTGTTGGACCTCTTGATTTGCCCCAACACTTTTTGTTATTGAGATCTGTTGTGAGCTAAATTGCATACAAATGGGCAACGAATAAAATATTTGCATTTATGTAGCATTTTTCAAAACTACTGGCTGTCTCAAAGCGTTTTACAGCCCATGAAATACTTTTGAAGTGTTACGCAAACATGGCAGCCAATGTTATACTTTGCTCCCAGAACTGTCACTATAGTAATGTTCAGATGTTCTGTTCTTTGATTGAGGGATAAACATTTGCCAGAATACTGTGAATTTCTTACTTCTTTGATATAGTGCCCTTGGATTATTTTACACACAACCATGTAGATTTATGAGACCTTAGTTTAATATCTTATCCAAAAGACAGCACATCTGACACTACAGCTCTCCCTCAATACTGTATTGGAGTGTTAGCTTTGATTTTTGTACCCATGGAGTGGGCTTTGACTCTAGTTATTTTTAACACAGAGACGAAAGTGCTACCAACTGAGCAATAGCTAAAAATTCATGATTTAGAATGTTTACTAAATATAAGAAATATATAATGTGACAATATTCAAAGTATGTTAATAATATAACAGTAGAGTTACACAGCGCGGAAACAGACCCATTGATCTGACTTGTCCGTACTGACCTGATATCCTGAACTCACCTCGTCCCATTTCTGAATCAGAAAAGAGAATGTTATTTAGAAATGACAGACGAGAGCAAGTCAGTGAACAAAGTAACTCTGAAGAATGAAACTGCATTTATTTCAATGCAAGGGGTCTTAGGACATGTTTGGGAACATGGGACAGGGATGTCTTAACTATTACAGAAACTTGGCTGAGGGAAGGGTAGGACTGGCAGCTCAGTGTTCTGTGTTTTATATGCTGTAGAAAGGATAGAAAGAGAGGCAAGAGGGGAGGGATGTGGCATTTTTGGTTAAGGAAAACATTACTGCTTTAACTAGAGGGATCATGAAAATATGTGTTGAAATTAGGAATAAAAAAGTGATGATTACTTAATGGGAATATACTATAGGCCCCCCCAATAGTCAGATGAAAATTGAGACAAAAATATGTAGAGAAATCTCAAATATATTCAGGAATAGTAAGGTTGCAACAGTAGGGGATCTTAATTTTCCAAACATTGACTGGAACTGTCATAGTATTAAAGGTTTGAATGGTGAAGAATTTGTTAAATATGTTCAAAAAAATTTTCTTTTATGTAAATATTCCCACCGGAGAAGGAGCAAAACTTGAACTGCTCTTCGGGGCAAGTGACTAAAGTGTTAGCAGGGGAACACTTTGGGACTAGTGGTCATAATACGATTAGTTTTAACATAGTTATGGTAAAGAATATCTTCCATAAAATTTAAAGTTCTTAATTGGAGAACGGCAAATTTTAAGGGTTTGAAACAACAACTTTCAAAAGTTGATTAGACTAGTCTGTTCACAGGTAAAGGGATGACTGACAATTAGGAGGCCTTCAAGTGTGATAATGAGAGTTCAGAGGCAGTATGTTCCTGTTAGAGTGAAAAGTAAAGATGGTAGAATTAGGGAACAATGGATGAATAAGCATATTGTGGTTCTAGTCAACAATAAAAAAGAATCTTATATTAAAGATAACCGGGATCAACCAAACCTCTGGAAGAGAATAAAGAGTGTCAGGCACCCTTAGGGCATAGGTTTAAGATGAGAGTGGAAAGACTTAAAAGGGAACTAAGGGGCAACATTTTCACACAGAGGTTGGTCCGTATATGGAATGAACTGCCAGACGAAGTAATGGAGGCTGGTACAATTCCAATATTTAAAAGGCATCTGGATAGGTATATGACTAGGAAGGGTTTAGAGGGATATGGGCCAAAAGCTGCCAAATAGGCGTAGATTAATTGAGGATATCTGGTTGGCATGGACGAGTTGGACTGAAGGGTCTATTTCCATGCTGTATATCTCTATGACTTTATGACTAAGGAAATCAGGAAGGCAAAGAGGGGATATGAGATAACCTTGGCAGATAAGTTAAAGATAATACAGAAAGATTCTACAAACACACTGACAGCAAGAGAGCAACTAGAGAGAGAGAGTAGGACCCCTTAAAGATCAATGAGATTGTCTTTGTGTTGAATCTTGCGAGATGGGAGAGATTTTAAATGAATAGTTTGCGTCATTTTTTTACTGTGGAGAAAGAAATGGAAGCTAAAGAACTTAGGGAAATAAATATTGATATTTTGAAAACAGTTCACATTACAGAAGAGGAAGTGCTGGAGGTCTTAGAAATCATGAAGGTAGATAAATCCCGAGGACCTGATCAAGCGCATCCCAGGATATTGTGGGAAGTTAGGGAGGAAATTGCAGGGCCTGGAACACAAAAATTTGTATCATCTATAAACATGGGTGAAGTGCCAGAGGATTGGAAACTAACTAATGTTGTTTCATTGTTTAAGAAAGGCTGTAAAGACAATCCTGGAAATTACAGACCTGTGAGTCTGAAATTCGTGGTGGATAATTTGTTGGGAGGTAATTCTGAAAGATAGGATTTACATGATTTGAAGAGGCAAGGATTGATTAGGGATAGTCAGCATGGTTTTGTATGAGAAAAATTGTGTCTCACAAACTTGATTGAGTTTTTCAATGAAGTAACCAAAACGATTGATGAGGGTAGAGCAGTAGATGTTGTTTACTTGGACTTTAGTAAAGCTTTTGACATGGTTCCACATTTTGAAAGTTGCGTCACATGTAGACAGGGTGGTTAAAAAGGTGCTTATCACGTTTGCCTTCATTGCCCAGACCATTAACCATAGGAGTTGGGATGCCATGTTGAGATTGTACAGGATATAGGTGAGATCTGTTCTGGTGTTGTGTGCAGTTCTGTTTGCCCTGTTATAGGAAGGACATTATTAAATTGGAGAGGGTTCAGAAAAGATTTACCAGGATGTTGCTGGGAATGGAGGGTTTGAGATATAAAATTAGACTGGAAAGATTGGAACTTTTTTCACTGGAGCGTAAAAGGTTGAAGGTGACCTTATTGAGGTTAACAAAATCATGAGGCGCATAAATAAGGTGAATGACAAGGGTCTTTTCCCCAGAGGGTGGTTCATGTGTAGAGTGAAATGTCAGTGTTTAAAAGATGTTTGGATAAGTTCATGAATAGGAAAGGTTTGGAGGGATATGAGCCAAGCGCAGGCAGGTGGGATTAGTTTAGTTTGGGAACATGATCAGTGTGGACTGAAGGGTATGGCTGGACTGTAGGGTCTGTTTCCGTGCTGTATGACTGTATGACTAATTTCCCAGCATTTGGCCCATATCCCTCTGAACCTTTCCTATTCATGTACCCATTCAGCTGCCTTTTAAATGTTGTAATTGTATTCATCTCGACCATCTCCTCTGGTAGTTCATTCCATTCACACACCACCCTCTGCGAGAAAATGTTGCCCCCTCAGGTCCCTTTAAATCTTTCCTCTCTCATCTTAAACCTATGCCCTCTAGTTTTGGACTCCCCTACCCTGGGAAAAAGACACTGGCTATTCACCCTGTCCACGCCCATCATGATTTTATAAACCTCTATAAGCTCACCCTTCAGCCTCTGATGATCCAGAGAAAAAACCCAGCCTATTTGGCCTCTCCCTATAGCTCAAACCCATCAATCCCAGCAACTTCCTTGTAAATCTTTTCTGAATGCTTTTAAGTTTAACAACATTTTTCCTATAGGAGGGAGACCAGAATTGAATGCAGTATTCTAAAAGTGGCCTCATCAATATCCTGTACAACCGAAACGTGATGTCCCAACTCCTAAACTCAATGCTCTGACCAACGAAAGCAAAGGTGCCAAATGTCTTATTTGCCACCCCACCTGTGATGCCACTTTCAAGGGACTACGTACCTGAACCTAGGTCTTTCTGTTTGAGAAAAATTCCCAGGGCCCTGCCTTTAACTGTATGTGTCATGCCCTGGTTGGCCTTACCAAAATGCAACACCTCAGATTTATCTAAATTAAACTCCAACTGTCACTCCAAGGCCTATTGGCCCATCTGAGCAAGGTCCTGTTGTACTCTGAGATGCTTCACTGTCCACAACATCATCAATGTTGGTGTCAT
Organism: Rhincodon typus; assembly: GCF_021869965.1. Classification (NCBI taxonomy): domain Eukaryota; kingdom Metazoa; phylum Chordata; class Chondrichthyes; order Orectolobiformes; family Rhincodontidae; genus Rhincodon; species Rhincodon typus. Next base: position 10,386,932 of record NC_063344.1, on the reverse strand, counting down.
CTAAACCATGTACTCCAAACTGTGAAATTCTTGTTCAATCAAAAATATTTTACTTATTACTTAGTGAACGCAAATTCCCGGAGCTAAGTGATAGTCTCCTCATTTGCTGACATTAAGGTGATTAGTCCACCACTTTGTCTATCTGTAGAGACAACATTCTTTGTTCATGTGCAGCATTGTTTGTGTCCCTCCACAAGTGCATAATGGGTTTGTATTGAAACCCTTGCAGTGGCAATTGGTTTGAACATGTTTTTCTGAATTGCACTTTTTTTTAATGTTAGTGCAGCACACAACATTGTCAGATTATAACGATTCATATACTACACGTGCTTGAATGAATTATCTTAATGGGCAATTTGCAAAATATTTAAGTACAGAAAATATAACTACATATTCTGTAATTGCCAGAAATGTGTAATTACAGCATATAGGCACTACAAAAACTTATCGCAGCATGTAATTGTCACAGAACAGTTTCAAATTATTTTTATGTTATTGTTATATACTTATTGAAATTTTGTTGATTTCCAATGTGTTGTGAACAGCACAGATTTGTATTGGCGCAGATGTGCCCTCAAATAAAATATGTTCATATTCCACCGAGATAACATCATAAGGATGTCACTGAAAATGTTGCATCAGTTTAATTTCTATAGAAATAACAACTTTTTCAGTAAGGATTTCAATTTGAGTAGCTTTATTAAAATATAGCACAACCTGAATTAAGTGATGAACAGGCACATGGTACTGGCATTGAACATAACTCACAGGTAGTGTCATTCTGTTGTTCATGAATTGTGAAGTCAGCCTACTCATTGTATTAAATCATAGCCCAACAAGCCTTGTCACGTCATATTCCACAGCTAGCTACATTCTCCTTATGATAATAGGTTAAAAAGTTACAAAATTATATTAATAATAGATAATCATAATAAATGCTAAAGTTATTATATGTGTCAAGATTGACAACTAACTGAAGTAATGAAGATAAGTGAAGGACTAACAGGTGTATGCAGGAATGTAGAGTTGAGGTTAAAATCAGATCGGCCATGATTTTATTGAGTTGTGGAAGAGGCTCGAAGGGCCAAGTGGCCTACTCTTGTTCCTTGTTTGTAAGTGTATAAATACGTATATATCATATATATACATATATAGATCTAATTATATAATCAACAATATGAACATATTTTTAGTTGGGTATTTTTGATGTGTCAATATCTAGAATAGTTTCCTATAATAAATGGACACGAAAGAGCTTGCCTCTACAAATGTTTCTAATCAATTCATTTATGTTTGCAATTGCTATCATTGTGTTTCAGATGTAATATATACAAGTGAATTCTCCTCCACTTTGCCTGAAGGCAAAGTCACTTAGCCACAACAAAGTTTTGTGGTTTTTAATTGTAGGTTACGTGATGATGGAGACTTTAAGTTTTCCTTAGCCAGAAAATTGATCGAATCCTGTGCTCTTGTGATCAATCTGGTCTGTATACGAGTGACCTAGCTAACGGAGCTAGCTAGTTCCCACTCCCAATCCCCCTCTGTAGATATAATAAAAAGCCTGCAGAAGATAAAAGATTAGGTACCATTTCTATGTTCTTTAATGTGGTCTTTTTATGACAATAAGCCATTTGCTCAAGATTACTGCAAAATAAGAACATAAGAAAGAAAAGAGCAAGAGTAGGCCATTCAGCCCTTTGAGCCTGTTCTGTCATTCAATAAGATCATGGCTGACTTTTACCTCAACTCCGCAGCTGAGAGATTTCCAAAGAGTCAAAGGAAATTGTTTCTCGTCTTAGTCCTTTGCTGACTGACACCTTATTTGGTGAATGGGAGCCACAGTTCTAGATTCCATAGTTCAGGGTACTTGTGCATGTAACACAGAAATCAAGCACACAAGTGCAGGAGGTAATCAGGAAGGCTAATGGAATATTAGCCTATATTTCAACGGGTTTGGAGTATAAGAGTAAGGAAGGCTTACTGTAACTGTATAAGATGCCAGTGAGACCACATCTGAAGTACTGTCAGCAGTTTTGGTCCCATAATTTCTGAAAATACATCATTTCCTTGGAAGCAGTTCAGAGAAGGTTCACTAGGATGATACTGAAACAGAAATTGCTGGAAAAACTCAGCGGGTCTCAGCATTAATGGAGAGAAATCAGAGATAACATTTCGGATCCTGTGACACATCTTCAGAATGATATGGAGGGATTGTCTGTTCAGCAAAGGCTAACCAGGTTGGGACAGTACTCAATGGAGTTTAGAAGAATGAGGTATCTCATTGAGATGCATAGGATTCATTAGTGGTTGGCAGGGTAAGTGCTGAGAGGAGGTTCCCCTCATGACAGAGTCCAGGATGAAAAGGGACAGTTTTGGGACAAATGGGCACCAATTTAAGACTGAGATGAGGACCATTGCATGTCTTTGGAAATCCTTACCACAGAGACCTGTGGGGGCAGAATCCTTGTATATTTAAGGCTGAGATAGATTCTTGATCAGTAGGGGAATCAAAGGTTATGGGGGGGGGAGGGGAAGGCAGGAAAGTAGAGCTGAGGAATGTCAAATCAGCCATGATTCTATTGAATGGTGGAGCAAGTTCGAGGGACTGAACGGCCTACTCCTGTTGCTATTTCTTATAGTCTTATGATGATGGGGTGGGGGCTCTGGGAGCAGAAATAATTTCTTGTTAGCCAGCTATTATTGAGAATTTAGTATCAATGAGATGTATTGGTAAGATTGATATCAATTGGTCTTTCATTCCTCTTGAAACACATTAGATCTTGGGGAAGTCTTGATAGGGTGCATGTGGAAAGGATTTTCCTCTTGTGGGAGACTCTTGAACAAAGTGGGGCGGGGGTTCACTGTTTAAAAATAAGTGGTTGCCCATTTAAGTCAGCGATAGGGAGAAATTTTCGCTCAGACAATCCCAAATCTTTGGAACTCTCTTCCTTGGAAGGCAGTTTTTGCACATTTTTAAGGTAAGGCATATAGATTCTTGATAAGCAAGGTGATAAAAGGGGTGATGGGGTAGCAGGAAGGCAAGAATATGCAGTATTCAGGTCAATCAAAATCCTACTGAATGGCAGAGCAGGCTTGAGGGTCTGAGTCCTGTTTCTAATTCAATCTGAAATGAAGTTCCGATTGACAGGGGGCTCTTGTGGTTCAGTGGTAATGTCCCTATCTCTGAACCAGGAGACCGAATTCAAGTCCTACCATGCCAAATGTGTGTCATTACATAGAATCATGCAGTACAGAAAAGGCCATTCAGCTCATTTGAGTCTATACCACCAAAAGTACACTGCTTTCCCTCCATTGTAAAGTCAGAAGTGGGGATGTTCACGGATCACATTCACGACTCTTCAGATACTGAAGCAGTCTATGTTCAATTGCAATAAGGTTTGGACAACATCCAGGCTTGGAGTGTCAAGTGGCAACTAACATTTATGTCTCACAAATGCCAGGCCCAGGCAATGACCATCTCCAATAAGAGCCAATCTCACCACTGGCACTTGACATTCAATGGTGCTACCATCACTGAATCCCCCACCATCAACATCCTGGGGTTACCATTGGCCAGAAACTCAACTGGACTTGTCATATAAATACAGTGGCTACAGGAGCAAGTCAGAGGCTAGGAATACTGTGGTAACTCACCTCCTGATTGCCCAGAGCCTGTGTACCATCTACAAAATGCAAGTAAGGAGTGTGATGGAACACTCCCCACTTACCTGGATGGGTGCAGGTCCAACAACACTCAAGAAGCTTGATAAAAACTGAAAGAACTGCGGATGCTGGAAAAGCTCAGCAGGTCTGGCGACAGAAGTTGCTGGAAAAGCTCAGCAGGTCTGGCAACAGAAGTTGCTGGAAAAGCTCAGCAGGTCTGGCAGCTTCCGTGAAGAAAAAACTTAGAGAACTAAGGAAGGGTCACCGGACCCGAAACGTTAACTCTGATTTTTTCTTCACAGATGCTGCCAGACCTGCTGACCTTTTCCAGCAATTTCTGATTTTGTTCCTCAAGAAGTTTGACACCATCCAGGACAATGCAGCCCACTCGATTGGCACCACATCCTCAAGCAAGCATACCTTCCACCACTGACGCTCAGGAGCAGCAGTGTGTACAATTACAAGATGCACTGTTGAAATTGCCAGATATCCTCAGACTGCACCTTCCAAAACCACGACCAATTCTATCCAGAAGGAAAAGTACAGCTGATACATTGGAACAGCACCACTTGCAAGTTCCTCTCCAAACCACTCATTATCCTGACTTGGATATATATCGCTGTTCCTTCAGTGTTGCTGGGTCAAAATCCTGGAATTTCTTCCCTCAGGGCTTTGTGGGCATGCAGACTGCAGCAGTTCAAGAAGGCAGCTCACCACCACCTTCTCAAGGGCAACCAGATATGGGCAACAAATGCTGGCCAGCCAGGAATGCCCACATCCCATGAGTGAATAAACAAACACTTTCCCAGTCTAAACCCATAGCTTTGAATGTGATGACAATTCAAGTGTTCTTCCAAGCACTTATTAAAAGTTGTGAGATTGCTGCCTCAACTACCTTTCCAGGCAATTCATTCCAGACCCCCACCAACCTCTTGGTGAAAACGATTTTCCTCAAATTCCCTCAGAACTTGCTGCCTTTCGCTTTAAAGTGATTGTCCATTGTTAGTGACCCTTTGACTAAGGGAAACAGCAACTTTTGGTTCACCCTAATAACCACACAGTCTTACCTAGCTCTGTCAGATCCCCTCTGAACAAATGGGGAAGGCTGAAAATCTGAAACAAAAACAGAAATTGCTGGAGAAACCCAGTAGGTCTGGCAGCCTGGATACAGAGAGAAAGCAGAGTTAGCATTTCGATTCCGGTGACCCTTCTTCAGAACCCCGAACTAGACGATTAGAAAATATCTGTTGGCAATTGACATGAGTCCTTTATTCCTTTATTCATTCATGCGATGAGGGTGTTACTGGCTAGGCAGCATTTATTGCCCATCCTTAAGAGTCAACCACACAGTCGTGGGTCTGAAGGCACAGGTAAGCCAGACCAGGTAAAGATGGCAACTTCCTTCCCTAAAGGACATTAGTGAATCAGAGATAGTAGGAACTGCCGATACTGGAGAATCTGACAACAAGGTGTAGAGCTGGATGAACACAGCAGGCCAAGCAGCAGAGGAGCAGGAAGGCTGACGTTTCGGGTCTGGACCATTCTTCAGAAAAAAAAATGAACCAGTGAACCAGTTGGATTTTTCCTGACAATCGGCAATATCTTCAGTCATCATCACATTCTTAATGATGTCCTCATGTTCTCAAAGTCTAGCGTAGCTAATCTCTCCTGTCTTTTTGAATGGAGTTAACCTGGAGGATTACTTGTTCTCTGTGTGCGTCTCCCTTTGTAACCATTCGGCCCACACCCATGGCTCCTATCCTCCCTGGGATGGGGCGGGGAGAACAGTGCGGCTGAGCCGGCTGCCGCGCGCGCACGGCCCCGGCCCGGGCGCCGCGGACGGACGAGGGTCGGCGGGAGCGAGGAAATCGGGACGCGTACGCGCGGCAGGCGACGGCGGTGAATGGGGGAGTGGAGCGCGCTCCGCGTCCTGATTTCCTCGCTCCCGCCCCGCCTCATTATAACGGAAAGCTCAGCCGGCGCCTCAGCCCAGAGAGAGAGTGAGCGAAGGGAGAAGAAAGAAAAGAGAGAGGGAGGGGAAAAAAAAGGGAGAGGATAAAAAAAAGTTGCATAGATTTTTGACAGGACAAAAGAAGGGAAAACGAAAAAAGGAATTGACTTTTCTCCCTTTATTTTTCTTTCGAAGTTCCCCCTCTTTCTTGAAGAGAGCCATTTTTTTATTTCCCCCTCCCCTTTCTCGACGCACACCATCCGTGAGCTGGGAGTTTTCTCTCTCTCTTATTTTTTTTGGGCTGGTTACCTCTTTTCCCCCCCCCGCCCTCTTGTTTTTCCCCCCCCCATTTTATTTTTTTTTTTGTTTCTTATTTTATTTTCTCCTCATTTTTGTTTCTGTTGAGCGAGGGAGATACTGTATTTAGACCATGTCCGGCTGGCACTGTTATGTGGAAAACCTGATGGCCGATGGAAACTGCCAGGACTCGGCCGTCGTCGGCTACACGGACGCCAAGTACGTCTGGGCAGCGACTCCCGGAGGCACCTTCTCGGTTGTAACGGTAAGGAAAAGGAGGGGGGGGGGGGGGGGTA
>NC_063344.1:10369344-10380625 GCF_021869965.1 Rhincodon typus | reverse complement strand
CCCCCCCCCCCCCCGTCTATGTTTTTCTTTTTGTTTTTAGATATGCAATATTTTTGAAAATGTTTGTGTGCCGGGGACAAGGGGGTATCAAGTTTCTTCAACCCCCCCCTCTTTTTTTCTCTCCTATTCTTTACTCTTTTTTCCCCCCCCCAACATTCGAAAAGGGGGGTAGTTTTTATTATTAATTCTGTTTTAAAGGAAGCCACTCCTTGCCCAGGCCCTGACCGCTAATCGCGCCGGTGTGTGCGGTTGTAAAATGGCGCCGTCTCCCTCTTCTCCTTTCCCCCACCCCCTTCTTTTTCCCACTCCCTTCTCTTTTCCCCCCCCCTCTTTTTTTCTACCCGATTTTCTGCCTGTCCCCCCATCCTCCTCGTGTTCCCCCCCCCTCTGTTTTTTTTTCCCCCATCCGCCTTGTGTTGCCCCCCTCCTTTTTATTTTTTTCCCCAACCCACGCCCCCATCTCCCTTGTGTGTGTCCCTTGTTCCCTCCTTTCCCCCCACCCTAACAGTTTAATGCTGTGATCACTGGTAGAGAGGGGTGGGGTGTGGGGACGAGAGAACACTGAACTGTCTCCTCAAAGACTGAGGGAAGGCTTGGGGAAGGTTTGCATGGGGTGGGGGAAGGGGAAGATTTTGTTTAAAATTGCCCTTCTACCTCTAATTATAAACCTCTCAATGTACTTCTGAGACAGTTGGCTGTCTTACCAGAGGGTTAACTAATCTCGTTTGGGAAATGGTTTTTTAATTATATGCTTCCTTTTTTGTTTTTGCATCTAATATATTTTTTTTAAAAATCCTTCTGATTTAAATCAAAAGTGCATGTTTGAAATCGTTTTTATTTTTAATTTTCTATTTGGTTTTGATGATTTTTTTTTCCAGTGTAAAGGCAGATTGCTGATTCTGGTAGAAAATTCTAGAAAACTTGCTGTGTGACCAGCCTCGTCGTCCTCTGTGCATAACGATGGAGATTGCCAGTTTCAAATTTATCTTTCCTAATTGTTCAAATTCAGGGTTTTCATTATGAAACGAGGAGCAGTGCTTCTCTCTGTCTACAGCTTATGAATCACTGCACTTTTTAAAGGGAAATATTTTAATTCTCTCTTTTTCATGCAGACTTAATACTGCAGAAAGATCAGGCAAAGGTAAAGGTTTCTCTTTAAGTAGGAGAAAATAAAGGTGAACCATGGCTTTCTTCATTCCCATTCTAATGTGCTTCATGGTGAATTTATGAACTTGTACTCTTATGGTGGGGGTTTTGGCAGAGGCTGCGTGTTGTGAAATCATTTGTAGAAAGTAATCTTGTCTGTAACTCCTTAACACCCTAGGACTCATTTGCATTGCTTTTAAAATCAAACTGAAGTGCGTAAAAGATAAGGCCCATTTGAGCCTGATCTTTTCTTTTTGCTGAGTTCCCATCTTTACTTGTGGGCAAGAAATTACTGTTAGTGAAACTGTCTAGGAATTGTGCTTTCTGGTGTTTGCGGTTCACTGGTTTCTGCATCTCATAAAGCCAAATTAGTTTTTTCTTCCTGTTGTGGTTTTTTGTGTATGAGCGTTTTGTTCTGATTTTCTCCCATCCCCCGTCAGGCCTGTATGGCATGACTCTGCAGTTCAGCTCAGCTGTGGTGGGAGGGCGCAGTTTTCCATGTCAGAGCGGACATAAACTACTTTTTCCCCCTAAAAAAAGTTATATGCTGAAATTGGCAGATGTTTTTAAACTTTTAATTTATTTTTGTCAAAATACATAGGAATTTCAATTGGCCCAACTCATTATTTTAATATTTGGAAGGATTTGCTTCAAAGGACCTTTTCGAACCTGTAATAATCAGGCTCATTGAGACCTGCCCAGCTATGAGCAGTGTAAGGATCCCTTAGTCTTCACCGTATTTGGAATGATTTAAGCGTAAATTGATTTAAACATTTTGTACTTGCAGGAGAAGCATTTGGAATATTTTTGGGCTGTTGAGTTTCCCTTAGTTCAGCCAAGTATGCTACTGCCCTTGACTTTGCCGGTATACGTCTGGTAAACTGATGAGGTTATATAGAAGCAAATTACTCAATGCAATATGAAAAACTTCTGGATTTGGACTGTATTCAAGTATCGCTCCAGATAAGCTCCTAAGGGTGTGTGTCACTTTACGCTGTTTGTTTGCTCTAAGTTTTCGGCCACAGAAGAATTACTTGTCTTCTCAATTAGACTTATGATGAGTATTCTAATTTGCACTCCGATCCAGGGTTTTGTTGTTTAAAGGTGGCTAGATACCTCACTATATGTGCAGAATTACTTATTTGTGAATAAGTTTGATTTTAATTGCAGCAACTGGTTGTATCAGAATTGGAATTAATTTTGTAGGTTAGCTTGTGACTTTGAACATAATAAACCCCAATGTTGAGGCAAATTTCTTTGAATTTGCTTAAGCAGTAACTTCTCTTTATGCTCAGAATCTTGGAGTGTCATGAGATGGTGTCTTGATGGCTGCTGGCTTGAACAGCTGTAAGCTTGTATCAGTGATTATTCTATTAACATGTTAGTACTTTTTGGGATTGCACACGTAGCTTTTTTGCATCCAAGTTACTGATTACTTGGCTTGTATTTACCATAAACACGTCATTAATGGTGTACATGCCATGCATTCTTCCTTTAATAATTGTTCTATTAGTTTATCTCTACTTCTGCAGCTGGCAACACTGCTCAAAGTTCAGTATTGGATAAGGTGATTTAATGAAACCTTCATGGTTCTGCCCCTATTGAGTTGAAAGGGCATCTTATCGTTTATTTAGTGACTTGGGTTTTATTTGTTCTTGAGAGGGTGGCTATAGGTTGCAGGAGTATATACATTTGGCACCGAAAATGTTCACTTATTCGGTGTAAGACCATATGGTTAACCATTATCAGGCTGTCTTGTTGGAAATTATTTAATATTCGCTCAGCCAAAGTTGAAGCCATCTGATGACTTGGTTGTGGGGGGGGGGGGTGTGTATAGAAGAGTTCTGTTTGGACTAGATGGCTAAGAAACTAGTTTTGTGCTATAATATGGCTAGTTTAGTTCCATAATTTTGATTTTGAAAGAAAATGGAAGTATGATTTTGAGATCATGAAGTTACTTTCTAGTATGTTTAAGTAGCTTAAGAATTTGTACACTTAGCTGCATTGGTAGTTAGCAATTGAGCAGTTGTTTAGCCTAATGCTAGTGAACTGTAAAATTGTATACTGGAATTTTGTTAATATTAACACACTCTCCTTCCTTATCCTTTCCCCTGTTAAATGCCCTTATACATACACGATTGATTCCCTTAATCATGATGCTTCGTATGTATTATCTCTTCAGTATGTTGCTTTCTTTGCATCATTGATTTCCCTTTTAACACCACTTCCTCTTGTTCTTTTTTTTAAAACAAATGTTTGAATCTACATCTTTTCATTTATGATAGTCCCTCAGCTGCCAATCAGTTCAACACTGCAGTTTGCTGCCTTTTAATGCCCAAAATAAAATTGCTTATCTCTTTCAGGTTATTCCCCTTGTCTGTACTTACCTTTAGTCTAGTTGAGTCTGAAGTGCACAGACTGGCTTCACCATTCATTACCAAATCTGGCTGAGCTCTACCAAAATGAAGTATTCTAATTTGCCAAGAAATTCATTGCACCCTTTCTCCATGATGATCTGTCTCATTTTTAAAGCTACCTCCTGTGTCCTCTACCTTTCACCTTTACCATCAGGGACTGTATTGCCAACAAGATTGAGAGCAGCAGTTCAGTTGCTCTGGCCGTGAACCTACATGATTGATTTTGATCCTCTTCCCCTGCATTCTTTTTGACCATCCTAAATTTGTCCCCATTTGTCCACCTGTTTTTCTCTTCCTTCACTTCTATCACTCTTTTGCAGACATGGTATTTGCAATGTATTTCTGGCTGGCCCCTGTCCCCCTGTGTCTGTTCTCTTACCATAATGCACTTTGCATGCAGTACAGACAGATACCATACAAAAGCAAACTTTTCACTGTATCTAGCTATGTGTGACAATAATGAATCAAATTGTCTTGCATTAATTTCCTCAATTTGTACTACCTCATCTCACTTGCCAGTCATCCCTGGGCTTGTTTGACCTATTGTGCACACCTGCTTTTCATTCGCTTCATCACTGATGCCTTCAACTTCTTAGGATCCAACTGCTTTGGCTTTCTAGTTCAGTCACCCTTTTTAATACCTTGCTTAGAACATGCCCCTTAGATCCAGCTTTCAGTCACTACTTCTGTCCTTACAAGTCAAAGGAGGAATGGTTTGGGTAAAAATTTAAAGCATGTGGTTCAAGAAGGGTGAGAAAACTCAAAAGTATAAGGCATTAAATAATACTGTAACATCAAAAAAAGGATAAAGTTAAAGGTATCATATCTATACACCTTTCTGGTAATGTAGATGCTTTAATAGCAGTAAAGGAAATGGTTTGATTTTAGTAAGCATTGAGTGGTTACAGTGACCAAATTAGGAACAGAATATCCCTGAATATTTGACTTTCAGAAGAGGTGGAGAACCCTGGAAAGTAAAATGCAAGTTGAGGACAAAAGAAATAATATTGGCTTGGGAAATCCACTGTACAGAATCTGGGTGCATTTAAGAAACAATGAGCAGAAACCCGTTTATTATCATGTGTATCTTGTTACAAAATACACAAGTGTTGATTAGTGTCATCACTTGCGCCATCTTAAAACACAAAAATAAACCAAAACATAGAATATAAAGGCATAAAAATGCAGGAATAAAATGTCCAACTTTACAGTCCTTGTTATGTGCTCCGCCATGGGCCTTGTGGCCAGGCAGAAGTCCCCTTCGTCATTCTGCCACCTCTGGAAGGAAAGTTGCCACTCTTTGGTGCCATCTTGTCTCCTCCAACACTCTTGCCACTGAGTCTTTGCTGCACCTCACCAATGCAGATGCTACTGATGCTGGGTATTGAACCAGCCCAAACACGACCAGCTATGATCCTGCTTTGGGCCCACCTCACTGATGTCACTGTCACTGCAGCAGCCATGAGTCACCAGTCAAACTGCCTTGACAGTGCAGAAACCACTAGGAACCCAAACTCCTCTGCTGCCATGAGTCTGCTTTGCTGGGCCCACTGGCCACCTCTGATGCTGTTGCTCTGACCAAGATCTTCACCAGGAGGTAAGTAAAATGGCGGGGGGGTGGTGAGGAAAGGAAGGAGAAATAAAAAGAGCAGATGAGCCCTGGGCTCAGAAGCCCTACTCCGCTGCCTCATCAGCAGTTGTGTGGTGGAGGAATATATTAAGTAACCATAAGCAAGAGTAATACAGTAATCAAACTTTGGATTGCCTAGTGTATAAAATTAAAGTTGCAGTTAGTGTTTTGGGAAGTTCATTGGATGCATGCACAGACACCATATTAGTGTCGCAGCGATCAAATTAGGGAATTGGCTGTTTTGGATCTAGTAATGCTCAATGAGAAGGAGCTAATTAATAAAATTGGACAAAATCTTCATTACCTGTTTGAGGCAGCTGCAGAAATGATGATGCATTGGTTTTGATCTTCTGGGTCTCCATGGATCAGAATGAGGTAAACGTAGCCTTTTGGCTGTGGAAAGGATAAAGAAAGAAACTATAGTCACTTTGTCTGACATAAGGAAGCCTGCTGATTTCTTCTATCCTCCTTCAACTGATGAATTGGTATTCTGCAATGTTGAAAAGCACTTGGAAGAAGGCTGAGGGTAGCACAGACACAATGAAATCTGGTTAGGGAGACTTAATAGCCATGGGCAGATGTGCACCGATTTATTTTTGAAAATTAACCCAACAGAAAGTTCGTCCTTTGGGTCCAGACCCGAAACGTCAGCTTTCCTGTTCCTCTGATGCTGCTTGGCCTGCTGTGTTTATCCAGCTCTACACCTTGTTATCTCAGATTCTTCTACTATCCCTCTGTCCTCTTCTAGGTGGTTGAGGCAAAATCTATTTGACCTCCTCTCTGGTCTACCTGTTGCAATTCCATCTATCATAACACTATTTGTATGGGTGACTATGCCTGCAAAGGATTGTGAAGGCCTCTTTTCATTCAGAACAGATCTGGCAGCTTCAATGGAGCAATAGTTGACAACACCCAACAACAAACTTGGTGGATTATAGAGAGGATACCGAGAGTAGCATCAGAAATACCTTGGTGAGAAACTGATCTGGCAACGTACATACTGTTGCCATTGTCAACGATGTGATAAACAGCCTGGGCTTCCTCAACCTTTGAATCGGGTAGAAACTCTGCAGTGCTGCCGTGTTCTAACTGTGGGGGTGATTGTGTATGAATAGTTTAGTTAAATGTCCTGGTCCTCAGATGGGGTGAGTGCATAAGGCAAGACTTGCAACCATCAGCCAAAACTGTCAAGTCTGAGTCATCTCTGCCCCTTTCTGTGGCCCCACTATCGCAGATGCCAATCTTCAGCCAGATTTGACTGTTGTGTTGCAAAGAAACTGCTGAATGCATTGGGTATAGTAAATATTGGCTCTAATACTGAAGATCTATGCTCAGGAACTACCTGTACTCTTTGTTCAAGCAGTTCAAATACAGTTACAATTAGTTTCTACCTGTTAAATTGGAAAGTTGCCCAGATATGTTGTGAACTCGGAGCTAGACATGTATATTTTTGATCATCAGCATCGATACCAATTGGCACGTGTACAGCAGCAATCTGCTTACCAAAGCCCACCTACAGTCTTTAGGATGTTTCTGCTTCAGGCATTATTACAACCTTGAGGGAAAAGAGTTGAATTCCGGAGGCAACGCTGGCCCTACCAGAGTGCAGAATGCAGTCAAGGAATCTGAAAATCTTCCCTTGTAGCACTGGAATGTTCTTATCCTTGGGATGAGGGCAGAGAAACTGCTGAGGGTGTTGTGGGCTATGTCAGCATTTGTTACCCATCCCTAATTGCCCAGAGGGCAGTTAAAAGTTGACCACATTGCTGTAGGTCTGGAGTTGCATGCAGGCTTTGTGGAGATGCTGGTGTTGGACTAGGGTGGACAAAGTCAGAAGAATTGATGAAGGAGCGGTGCTTTAGAAGCTGGTGACTTTTTTTAAATAAACCAGTTGGACTCTAACCTGGTGTCATGTGACTTCTGACATATAGGCCAGACCAGGTAAGGGTAGCACTTTCCCTCAAGGGCATTAGTGAACCAGATGGGTTATTGCAACTGTCAGATTTTCATTCAATTCAAATTCCACCATTTGCTGTGGTGGGATTCAAACCTGGGTCCCCAGACATCAGCCGTAGTTCTGGATTAACAGTCCAGTATAATACTGCTACGCCACCACCCTCCTTGTGTATATGTATGAACCAAGTGGATTGCGGTGGTTAAGCAGTTTATCCTTCAAGTGAGGATGAGCAGTGATAGTGATACTTGCGTCCATAACAGAATGAAATCTAGGAAAATGCTTAATCTGTTATTGGGTTGACAGGGCATTGTGCAGCTGAATATGCCAGATGGTTATCTATCTGACTTGTGTAGATTTGAGCTGGGGTTTTCGTATGCAACCAGAAGACAGGCTCTCTTAGAAAAACATGGTAAGTTTTTGTTTTAGGCTATCCTTGTGTTCCATCAGTTGGATAAACAGTAAAACCAGGTGTACTTGATAAGTTTGGATGCTAGGTCTACATAGCTCAAGATCATGCGTGTAAGTAACTAAATTTTTAAAAGCATAAGTGAACTTGCATTTTAAAATATTATTTGGTGACCGTGGCCCATTCCAATGAGCTATTTTAGAGACATAATTACTTCTAGTGGAAGGAAAAATATGCCAGGTAATTGGTAAATAGCAAGCTTCTATAAAAAGCAGTCTGATCAGAACATGGTCAGCTGTTCTAAATTGTTTGGTATGATCCAATAGTTTCTCAACAGTGAGATTTATTGTATCCTTTTGGGTGGTGTCACGACACTCCCCTTTTAGAATTGACGATATGTGTCTGACACGTACCTAGACCATAGGAAAGTTATAGCAGAGACCATTCGGTGTCTGCTATTGAATAAAGTAGTTTCTCATTCTAATTGTACTAGCAGTTAGTCCATAGTCTCGTCGATTGCAATACTTCGGGTGCAGATCAGCGTACCTTTTCTAAATGACTTAGTTTCCTCAATCGTCACAATGGGCAACAAATTCCAGAAACTGGCACCCTGGGTGACTTTTTTCCTCTTTTCCCGGAGTTGCCTTAAATCTGCACTTCCTGGTTATTGACATCTGTGGGAAACTGGTCTTTCCTGTCCACTCTATTCAAGCCCCTGACTTAAAGATATTATTCTCTAACCAACCTGTTCCAGAGGTGTTATTACCAGTCCTCCTGGCTCAGATAGGGACATTGCCCTAAGGCAGTCATTGTACATCCCAATTAAGTCATTCCTCAGCTGCCTCTGAGGAAAATGACCCCAGACTATTCAGTTTTACCTCCGAGCTGTGATTTAAGTCCTTGCAACATTCTCAAATCTCCTACAGGAAGGACAAAGTTGCTGTAGAGTAATGGGATCAGAACTGTACACAACGTCCAGCTGTGGCCCAACCACTATCTTGTATAGTTACAGCGTTGCATTCAGTACCTTGCCCAATGACGAAATCATCCCACTTGCCACCTTCGTTATGATTTTCCACCAAAAGTACCTGTGGCATGCATTCTTAAGATGTCTGAATAAAGAAATGGGTGTAGGTGTGTAGTTCCTTGAAAGTGGAGTTGCAGGTAGACAGGGTGGTGAAGAAGGCACAAAAGTAGTTGCTGGAAAAGCTCAGTAGGTATGGCACTATCTGAAGAAAAATCAGTTAATGTTTCAGGTTTGGTGACCCTTCCTCAGAACCTTCTACACTTCTTTTGGCTTTTACTTGGTGAGGAAGGTGAAGTTTGGTACACCTGCCTTCATTGGTCAGTGTATCGAATACAGGAGTTGAGATGTCATGTTGTGGCTGTACAGGACATGGGTGAGGCTGCTTTTAGAATAGTGTGCATTTGTGGTCTCCCTGCCAAAGAAAAGATGTTGTTAAACTTGAAAGGGTGCAGAAAAGATTTACAAGATGTTGCTGGGTTTGAGCTATAGGGAGATGCTGATTAGGCTGGGTCTCTTTCTTTTTCTCCCCTGGAGCAGTGGGGGCTGAGGGCAGACCTTGTAGAAGTTTGCAAAATCATGAGGGCCAAGGATAGGATCAATAGCCAAGTCTCTTTCCCAGTGTAGGGAGAGCATATGTTTTAAGATGAGGGGGGAAAGATTTAAAAGGGACCGGAAGGGCAACTTTTTCAAAGGATGGTGTGTGGATGGAACAAGGAGGTGGTAGTGGAGGTGCGTACAATTACAACACTTAAAAGGCATCTGGATGGGTACATGAATAAGACAGGTTTAGAGGCATATGGACCAAATACTAGCAAATGGGACTAGATCAGTTTATGCTATCTAGTTGGTGTAAACGAGTTGGACTGAAGAGTCTGATGCCATGTTGTATAACTCTGACTCTCCATTTCTCTATCCCTGTCAACAACCTCCCATTTTTATTGTGCATTTCTTTGTCTTGCTGCTCTTCAGATTAAATTCAATTTACCACTTTTGGCCATTCAAACCACTGGTATCTTTCTGCACTGAACAGCTATCCTTTTTGCTGTCAATTACCCAAACTGTTTTTGTGTGCAGCATGCTTGGGAAATTTGCAGATGACATTTAAATCTGAATTAATAATATACCTCAAACTGCAAAGCACCCAGCTTTGAGCCTTGCAGAACACCACTAGAAACTGCTTTCCATTTCAGAAACACTAGTCAGCCATTATCTTGTTACTGAACTATTTTTGGATCCAGCTGTCCACATTTCCCTGTAGTGCATGGAATTTGAATTTTCTTAATATCCTATATGTTGCCTAAACCTTTTTAAAATACCCACATAGACAACTGCCTATAAACCTCATTGTTACATCTCAATTAAGTTAGCAAGACACAACCTTCCCCTAACACAACCATGCTGACGATCCCTGAATTTAATCCATGCTTCTCCAAGTAACAATTAATTCTGCCTCACTTTTGATTTGTGGTTTGCCCACTGCTGAGGCCAGACTGACTAGTGTAGTTATTTGGTCTTTCACTTTTTTGGACATGTTGCAAACCTTCAGTCATTTGAAACCTCTCCCATTTCTAGTGAGGATTGAAACATGATCCGTGGTGCAGCCATTGTCACAAACTAGCCTGCAGTTCAGTGGGCAATAGGAAAGCCAAATGGACTATTGGCCTTTATTTCAGAGGGCATGGAATATAAAAGTATTCAAGGCTGAAATATACTTCTAATCAGTAAGGGAATTTTGTATTATGGATTTGAGGGGAGCAAGAAAGTGGAATTGAGGATTCAGATCAGCCATTATCCATTGCATGGCACGGCAAGCTTGATGAGCTGAATGGCCTACTTCTGCTTCTAGTCTTTTTGCTCCCTAGGGTACAGTTCATATGGCTGTAGTGAATTGTCCACCCCTGAGGAATTCAGTTCTTCTGGTATCTCCCTCTTTAAATTTTTTTTATACATTTCTCCCATTCCTTTGTTTACGTTACCTCCTACAGTAATAAGGGACTGTTTTCTTCATGTGTTCAAATGGAGCATGGTTAGAACCCTTTCTTTTCTAAGTTCAGTAGTAGCATATCAGCTGTAATGTTTTTGTTTTAATGCTGCTGTTACCTCCCTTTACCTTCAGTTCTTTTTACAGGAGTCCATGTTGCTTCCTACTGTGTTTTCTGGCAGTATTTTCAATTAAGCTTTAACTTTGTACTTTGCAGTTATAAGTTCTTAAACAAAATACCTGTTTCACATGGGTACAAGTAGTGCTGAGTTCTTTGACTTTTTAATGCTTACGTGGCTACAGGTGATCTGGGGACATCAGCACTTGTGTTTTGCTGTCATTTGTCATTTGTCCCTCTGAATGCCAATTAGATAGTAAGTCAGTTATAGCTTACTTTGAAGATCTGACTGGTTGACCTCCAGACATTTTTTTCTTTTTAAGTGAAGAAAATGCTGTAACAACAAAGTGGTCCCTACAAAGATTCAACTTCCAAGGTGTAAAATAGCAATTAAGTTGCAAGCCTGTAAGTGTTGAGTTGCAGTACAGCATGTAACTCATTCATGAGTGCTTGAGAAAACTTCTGCTTCTGGTTTTACATGTTGAAAGTGAAATATTGGAGTTTCTTTTAACAAGGAAACTCTACACTTAATGCCAAAACATTAATTCTAACTGTATTCGTTAAACAGCGTTTTTAACCACCTGTTGAAATGTAACTTT
>NC_063344.1:10358201-10368844 GCF_021869965.1 Rhincodon typus | reverse complement strand
GCCAGGGAACAGGGTGGTGTGTTAAAGTGGCAGGCAACTGGAAGCTCCAGGTGTTTTTTGCGGACAGGATTAATTTACAGTCATGGCTTATTCCTACAGTATTTCTTCTTCCATAATAGAAATGCACTCAGGCTTGTGAGCAGCTCGGATGCTATTGAGAATATGACAGCGAGAATATCAATTTCGCACTGTAGCACAGCAACTTGCTAGTCTATCAACACAAACCGAACATGAATCTCAAAATGTTAGCATTCAGGTGTAGCAAGTAGTTAGAAAAGTAAATGGAATGTTGATCTTTATTGGAAAGGCTGAAGAAGTATAAGAGTAGTGAAGGCTTATTAATAAGTTTTCAGGTCATTGGTGAGAGCACAGCTATTGTTCTGTGCACTTTTCTGGTCTCCTTCCTTGAGGAAAGATAATTCCACATTAAAAGATTCACTGGGCTTGTTGCTGGAGTGAGGGAGTTGCCTTACGAAGAAACGCTGAACAGTTTTGGCCTATACACTTTAGAGTTTAGAAAAATGAGTGACAATTTTGAAACTCATAAGATTCAGAGAAGGCTTGACAGATTAGATGCTGAGGGGATGCTACCCCTCATGAGGGAATCCAGAACTAAGTGCACAGATTAAAAATAAGGAGTCTCCCATTTTAACATTGAGATGAGGAAGAATTTCTTCTGAGGGTAATAAGGCTTTGGAAATTCTCTTCCACAAAGAGGTTGAGTTATTGATTATATTCAAGGCTGAGTTCAATTTCTGATCTGTATGCAAGTCTGAATCATGTGGATTGGAAGGAAAGGGGAGTTTTAAATTGATTTAGCTAAGATCTAATTGAAAATAAACTGAGCAGGCTCAAAAGGCCTACTTGTGCTCCTATTTCGTTTGATCCCCTCTTATGTTTGCATTCCAGCCTCTCTGTAGAAACATATTTATCAGTAAAATCACAGGTCTTTGTAAACATCCTCCTGCTAGTTCCTGGTTATAATACTTGTTATCTAACGATTGTCCCGTGACAGGAGTAACTTGCTGTGTTACACAGTCAGGTGCAGTTCAGTCGCTGCTCGAGATAAGGATCCAGAGATGGACACAAACAACAAGGTACTGCTTTGGTTTGCTCTAGAACAGGGCAACCATCAGTTAGACAGAAATCACAGCAACTTTCAGTTCTTTTTAATCAGCTCAAATTTAACAACCATTCTTTGTTACTCTTGAAACCGAGTTAAACAATTATGTTCTTAACGAGTAACACAAGTACAGTTAGCAAGAAACGAGAAAATTATAAATGCTCTTTGAATACTTCCAAAGGGTCTTTAACATCTAATAGACCAGACAAACAGTCGAGGGGAGGTGGTCACATAGTTAATGTCACTAGACTAGTGAGTGATCCCAAAATCCAGGCTGTAACATTCGGAGAACAAGGGTTCCAATCCCATCATGGCAGATAGTGAGTGAAATGTGAATTTGACAGAAATCTGCAGTTAAGAAAACTACTCTAAGGAAACATGTATTCACTGTGAGTTGTGGTAAAGACCCATCTGGTTTGTTAATGTCCCCTCAGTGTTACAATTGTGACAGAAGGAAGGCACTGATAATCAATTTAAAATCAAAATAAAATCTGAAACAAAAACAGAAATTGCTGGCAGGTCTGACGGCAAATGTAGAGAGAAGAATAGACTTTGTTTTTTTGAGTCCTCCTTTGGAACTCCAACCTGGTTTTTCCAGCTTTATTTTTGCCATCACTCTTAATCGAGGCCCACTACTAATGCAGTTGCATCATTAATATCGATGTGTTTAATTCAATTACAAAAATGTCTAATTGCTTCCCTTTAGTGCCGTTACCAAAAAGAACCGAAACATAGAAGGTAAGAGCAGGAGGAGGCCATTCGGCCCCTCGAGCCTGCTCCTCCATTCTTCACAATCATGGCTGAACCAGGACTCCTAATTAAATCAAATTAATCCATTTATTATGAATAAAAACTACTCCTAAAACAAGTTACAAGCACTGCTTAACACCACAGATACGATTCAGAATTAGACTGTCCCCTTAATTTCTCTCTCTCTTTCTATAATTTCAGCAGAGGTGATAGGGGAAAAAAATTAACCCCCATGGACCAAGAGTCTGGAAACATGAGATGAAATGTAATGACTCTCGTGTCCATTGAATTTCCTGCCAATGAAGTTGAATTGCCGACAGCTGTATATTTAACAGTAGATATCCAGCTGTGATTCCAAACAGCTTAGATTTGAATCCGAGAGAATTGGTCACAGTCCATTACTTCAGGACAGAAATACTGTTATTTAGTTACACTTCAGTTCCCAGAAACTTGCAGGGAGATGCATACAGCTTCATGCTACCATTTTTGCTCTGACTGCTCGGATTGTAGAACACACTTCTATGTCCAAAGAGGCTTGTTAGGCAACTTAGCATAGGAGCCCCAGTCCTCTCAAAGTCAGGCTTATTTAAATAGTGAAGATAATAACCCTATCTCTTATCTCCTTTGCTTTTCTGTTTCTCCAAAGTCACTTGATTTCCAGTTAAAAAGTAGGTGGTTTGCACGCTCATTAGACTGTTAATTTAAATGAAATTACACGGTAAAACGCTTCCTAATCTGGAGGATGTCTAAATAGTCCAAAACTTCCAGCATTTCCCAGATTGTCATTGAATAAAAACACGTATATTCAGTAAGGGAAGGAAGTACATTGTCTTTACCTGTCAGTACAGTGTGCAGCTGGAGGAACACAGCAGGTTGGGGAGCAGGAAAATCAATGTTTCAGATCAGGACCAGGGAGGGGTTAGGGATCTGGGAAATAAATAGAAGGAGGAGGGGTGGGGCTGGGGGAAGGTAGGTGAGATGGTGGTAGTAAAGATGGTGATAGGTGAATGCAGATAGTGGGTAGTGGGGATTTGCCAGTGGGAAGGGTGGGGCTTATAGGTGGGAAAGAAAATTGACAGATTGTGTCAGGTCAGGGAAGCGGGATGAGAGGAAGGGTTGGACGTGGGATGAGGTGAGGGATGGGGAGATTTGAAAATTAGTGATTTCTACGTTTCGGCCATTGGGCTGTAGGCTCCCGAAGCGGAATATGAGGTGTTGTTCCTCCAGTTTGTGTGTGGTGTCATTGTGACACTGGAGGAGGCCCAGGATGGACATGCCACTAAGGGAGTGGGAGGTGGAGTTAAAATAGTTGACCCCCAGAAGGAGATGATGATTATAGCTTACAGGGTGCAGATGCTGCACGAATCGGTCAGAGTCTGTGCTTCGCCTCACCGATGTAGAGGAGACCACATCGGGAGCAACGGATACGGTAGACCAGGTTGGAGGTTGGACAGGTGAATCCCTTTGGAAAGTTTGTCTTGGGCCCCTGATGGAGGAGAGAAGGGAAGCATAGGAGCAGGTGTACTTGGTTTGTTATACATATGTCTCCAGACTGACAGCAATGTTCTTGACTCTTAATTGCCCTCTGAAATGCCCTAGCAAGCCATTCAGTTCCATGTTCCCCTGAGGGCAATTTGCGCCAAGCATGCCACTCAGTTCTAGAACAATTTGGATTGAGCACCAAACACTGATGTAAACAGCCACACCCACATTCCGTGAACAGTTAAACAAGGACAGAGTCTCAGAGTCTCAGAATCACAGAATTGTGACAGAATAAAATGAAGCCATTCGGTCCATCACAAATGTGGTAGCTCTCCATAGGAGATATTTACCCACACCAGCACCCTCGGGGTGGGGGCTGGGGCAGGAGTGATTGGGAGGGGTTGCTGTGGTGGTGGTGAGGAGACTTAAACTGGTTGGCCATGGCTTATAAGCGAAAGTATTACCAACTGAGCTTAACCTTGAATTTTTCCATGAAGTATCTGTCGAGATGGGAGGTGGGGAGGGGGAATAGAGTTTGGCCTCAATACACTTCAGCATTGGACTTCATATTTACCCATTGATTCCCTGCTTGTGTAATTGTTTCTCTCGTTGGATTTCCCCTTGGATAGGCCTGTCCACCATTTTTCATGCCAGTGAGTGCTTTGCGTATGCAGCTGTTTATCGGACTAAGAGCTGTGTGCCATTCCCGAAACCACTTGATTCTGTTGGCTAAGGCAGAGGCCCAAGTCCCAGATAGACCAACCGAGTCAAAGAAGCAATCGTGAGTACAAAGTTCCTCCGTCCTATCATTCCACATCACTTTGACGTAAGAACATCTTCTGGGACATTCATTCTGAGGAGCAGCATGTGAATTGAAGACACAAAAACAATCTGAATTTTTATTGATGAGCAGAGTCTTAATGTTGCTTTACTAGTCCATCTCTATTACCATCACCATAATATTTAGGGTCAACCTGTTTGAGGATCCCACTACAGTTGAATCCTTTTTGATTATTTGAATATATGTTTTTAATCTCTAGGCATTAACATCAATTTGTGTAAAATGTTGAAATTCTCTATGGGTTGGTCCATTTGTGCTGGATTTCCTGAATACATTGCAGGGTTGCTTAATTCTGCTGGATTTCTACTTGTATCTTCACATTAATAATTTTAGATCAATTTACATAGAACTGTACAGGCCCTTCAGTCCACGATGATGTGCTGACCTATTATCCTATCGAAGGTCAAACTACCCTGCATACCCTACATTTTACTATCATCCATGTGCCTATCCAAGAGTTGCTTAAATGTCCCTAATGTATCTGACTCTACTACCACTGCTGACAGTACATTCCACACACCCACCTCTCTGTGTAAAGAACCTACTTCTGACATCTCCCTATACCTTCCTCCAATCACCTTCAAATTATGCCCCCTCATGATCGCATTTTACTTTTCAAATCTTATCATTTGGTGCCAGACTGCCATTCTGAATAGAACCCTACTCCACACAGACAGACAAACACAGGAAAGATTTACCAGGATGTTGCCAGGATTTGAGGGTTTGAGTTATAGGGAGAGGCTGGGACATCTTTCACTGGAGGGTAGGAGGTTGAGGGGTGATCTTATTGAGGTCTATAAAATCATGAGGGGCATAGATAAGGTGAAGAGTAAAGGTCTTTTCCTGTGGTTGGGGGAGTTCAAAACTAGTGGGCATGTTTGTAAGGTGAGAGGAGAAAGATTTAAAAAGGACATGAGGGACATTTTGTTTTTGCAGAGTGGTTCATGTGCGGAATGGACTTCCAGAGAAAGTGGTGGATGTGGGTACAGTTACAACATTTAAAAGACACTTGGATAAGTACATGAATAAGGGATGTTTGGAGGGATATAGTTTGGGAACATGGTCAGCATGGACTGGTTGGACCAAAGTGTCTCTTTCCATGCTGTACGACTCTGACTCTATAATTGAACTCGACTAGAGGACAACTCTGCAGGACTGCAATGCAAGTGTGAATTTAATATAGTCCACTCAGTTATGGTGAATGTTTTGTTTACTGGGTGGATAGTTCCTTGATTCTACTGCACAAAGTTGGTCTTCAGTTGATTTAGTGCTTTTCTCTGATTGCTACTTCCTCTTACCATTTAACTCCAGGCTGATTTAATACCATGATTCCATTGTAGGCCTCAGAAATCCAAGGCTGCTAATAAAATGCCATCAGCTACGAGCGAAGCTGGCTGGAACTTGTATTGCCTTCAAATGATTTCAACAATTCAATTGTGCAAGGAGATGGTGAGTAGTTGGTATTTGCCATTGACGTGATAACTGGATGCCGTGCCGAGTGTGACTGTTGTGTGAACTCTGTTGCAGGTTGACTACAGCAAGAGATACAAGGCCTGCAGTCCACAGAGTTATGTCCATTTGCTGAGTGAAGCCCACCTGATGTTAAAGGCAGCTCTCCTGGACCTTGATCTATGCAGCCAGACTGACAGGGAAGAATTAGTGTCAGCTTTCAAGGAGAACTGCATCCAGCTGGGGGACTGTTACAGCCAGTATGTGTTTTCTTGTTTCGTTGAGCAGCTTTATTTCCATTGTGATGGTATTGATTTAACATTGCTGGCACAGAGGGTGCCTAGGTCACATGGTGTCTGAACACATGACATCTGCAAACAACATTATGTTTGCTTTCTACAGATTGGGTCTGTATCTGGAGTAATCTGCACATTTCTGGATGCCAGACTTCAGCACACATTCACACTAAGAAGTGCAATGCAAATATGCAGGAATGGAGGGTTTGAGTTACAAGGAGAGGCTGTATAGGCTGGGACTTTTTGCAATGGAACGTAGGAGGTTGAGAGATGACCTTGCAGAGGTTTATAAAATAATGAGGGGTATGGATAGGGTGAATGACAGGTGTCTTTTTTTCAACAGTGGGGGATTTCAAGACTAGGCGGCATCTTTTCAAGGTGAGAGGAGAAAGATTTAAACAAGAATACTGCATACAGTTCTGGTCGCCACATTACCGAAAGGATGTGGATGCTTTGGAGAGGGTGCAGAGGAGGTTCACCAGGATGTTGCCTGGTATGGAGGGCGCTAGCTATGAAGAGATGTTGAGTAGATTAGGATTATTTACGTTAGAAAGACGGAGGTTGAGGGGGGACCTGATTGAGGTCTACAAAATCATGAGAGGTACAGACAGGGTGGATAGCAAGAAGCTTTTTCCCCAGAGTGGGGGACTCAATGACTAGGGGTCACGATTTGAAGGTGAGAGGGGAAAAGTTTAAGGGAGATATGCTTGGAAAGTTATTTACGCAGAGGGTGGTGGGTGCCTGGAACACGTTGCCAGCGGAGGTGGTAGAGGCGGGCATGATAGCATCATTTAAGATGTATCTAGACAGATACATGAATGGGCAGGGAGCAGAGGGATCCTTGGAAAATAAGTGACAGGTTTAGATAGAGGATCTGGATCGGCGCAGGCTCAGAAGGCCGAAGGACCTGTTCCTGTGCTGTAATTTTGTTCTTTGTTCGAGAAATGAGGGGAAATTTTTTTTTACACAGGGAATGGTTTGTGTGTGGGGAATGAACTTCCAGAGGAAGTGGTGGATGCAGGTATAGTTACAACGTTTAAAAGATATTTAGATAAGTACATGAATCAGAAATGTTTGGAAGAATATGGACAAAGTGCAGGCAGGTGGGACTAGTTTAGTTTGGGATTATGGTCAGCATGGACTGGTTGGACCAAAGGATCTGTTTCCATGCTGTATGACTGAATGACTCTATCAATATTACAGGGCTCCCGGCATTAGGTTGTAAAGAGAGATTACATTCCCTACGTTTGCATTCCCTAGAAATAGCAAGACCCTTTGGTCCATACAGTCCATGCTGCCCATAATCCCCAACTAAACTAGTCCCACCTACCTGCACTTTGTCCATATTCCTCCAAATATTTCTGATTCATGTACTTATCTGAATGTCTTTTAAACATTGTAACTGTACCTGCATCCACCACTTCCTCTGCAAGTTCATTCCCCACACACAAACCACTCTGTGTTTAAAAAAAAAAAAAATTTCCTCATGTCTTTTTTAAATCTTTCTCCTCTCACCTTGAAAAGTGTTTTTTGTCAAGTTCTTTAGGAAGGGATTGATAGAAATGTTTTCACCAAGGGATTCCTAGACAAATGCTCATGCTCTTAAACTCGTGACAGGCTATTCAGGAGAGAAGCTAGTAAGCCATTTCATGCAAAAAAAAAAAAAAAATGAAAGCTGCTGCGTCCTTTAAATATGTGATCAGTAGGTGTTACCATTGAGAGTATGTTAATGGACATAGGTTTCAAATGAGCCACAATCTCATTTGAAAGGGCCAACATGCTCAAGGGGCTGAATGGCCTTCTGCTCCTGGATTAGCATGTAATTGAATACTTGTTCCTGGCTTTTTGGTTTTTGGGTGAGATATTAAACCGAAGCCTGTAGGTAAGCCTGGGGAATGGGCACTTTCAAAGTGGGGGCTGGTGAGAGGTGACAGACCTGAAATATCAGCTCGCTCTCGCTCTTGCTCGCTCGTGCTCTCTCTCTCTCTCTCTCTGCAGACCTGCTGAGCATTTCCAGCATTTATCAGTTGTCATACAATAACTCACAGCACTCAGGAGCAGTCCAGTATCCTAATGGGGGGAGCTGTGCATATTCCAAGAGACTCCCAGGAGGGTAGGAATTGGGGGTGAGGTGGTGTTGGAAGATTAGGTGCAGTCCATTGGGCCTACCCGACTATTCAACATAATCATAGCTGAAGGTTCCAAAGATTCACAGTCTTTCTTCTTCTCTGCGTTAACTGGTCAACCCCTACGCAGAGACCATGAGCTCTGGCTCTAGACACCACAGCCTGTCAAACCTATTGATCAGCTATTAATTACTGAGTAATTATTATATTCCCCGGGTATAATCCCGTCCATTAATTCTTCAATCTAATATGTCTTCTAGTTAATAATTGTTTACTCAATTCTGCAGCCAGGTAACTGGGTCAGTTCCTCCACACTGAGGTACTGACTTAATTTGCAGTGCTACAGAGGAAGAAAAAGACTCCTTGAATGGTTTATTGAGAGACCGCACAGTAAAGTTGGGCCCAAATAGTCTTTCTGTGCTAGATGATTCTGCAACTGCTGCTTAAATGTTCCCCAAGGATTATCACAAAATTTCTCTCCAGCTGCAGCATTGCTTACAGTTTACACAATATTACCCGGTCCCTCTGCCTTTAGAATGAATATTGAACTCTTCAGCTCAGTCTTCTATTAACGAGTTGTATACCTGAGCAAGAACAAACTTGAGCAATTGCAGCTTTGTAATTCTCTGTTAAAAGCTATATTACAGTATCCGCTGGTGAAAGAGCTTGAGATAGTAAGAACTGCTGATCCCAGAGTCAGAGATAACACAGTGTGGAGCTGGAGGAACACAGCAGGCTAGGCAGCATCAGAGGAACAGGGAAGCTGATGTTTCCGGTTGGGATTCTTCAGAAAATTTTTTGAAAATGTTTTCAGAAAATTTTCTGAAGAAGGGTCCTGACCTGAAACATCAGCTTTCCTGTTCCTTTGAAAGATTGTGAGTTTATTTTTGTGGTTGGTTATTGGTGATTAGTTACTGAACATATTAGCGTGAGGCTACCAATAATAACAGCACATATGTTTATTACACAACAGGAATAAAACAAAGCTGTAAATTCTTTATAAGATGGTTTAGAAAGATCTAAACACAAACAGTATAACAACATTTCAATAATTTTCGCGGCAATATCCTTTACAGATACTCAATCCCAGTGAAGTGTTGCTCCTATCTTAACTGTTTAGTTTCTTGCTTAAGTGACCCTTTGCAATTTTGATGGTCTGGAGACTTCTTTCCAGTTCCAATGGCCTAAACCTCTTTAGTTCTGACAGGCTGAAAACTGCTATGTAAACTCTCGCAGCTTGCTTCCTTTACAAACCTAGCCTACTGTTGTGGAACTTTTCTGAACCGAAACATGATTCTTCTGGACTCAAAATATATTACTGTCACTTGATGTGTTTTCTGTGTGTGTCTTAAGGGACAGAATTGTAAATATTCCATTGATTAGCATCACTGGTATCCTGCTAAGCACTTAACTGAAGTTGCATGATTTCTTGTAAATGATACCATTAGTTCACTGTTCCAAATTTACTTTCTGATCTCTTAATGAACAACGTTTATCTTTGTAGAACTGAAAACTATGCATCTGTTTGCTTCTGTTTTCTTTGGCTATTAATATATTATGCATCTTCACTGCTGTTTTGACTGGCGGATTTATTTTGATAATAGGTTTGAAATGGATGACTTCCACCTTGCTCTTCCATATTATAAGATGTCGGGTCTGTCGCTGAATGACCTAATCAGCAGGAAGCTTTTATGGGAAGGTGAACCTCAGAAATTTGGAAAAGGGTTTATGTACTACTTGAAGCACTCTATCTATGAGGAGGTTAAAGAGCCACTGAGTGCAGTAAGCAACTTTTATATATAACCTTGAATGCAAACTAACCGCGATTGTGAGTATTCTATCATGAAACCAGAAAACGCTGGGAACACTCAGCCGGCCTTTAGAACTCAGAAAGAAGGTCCTTGATGTGAAAAGTTAACTCTGTCTCTTTCTGTCATGCCTGCAGAGTAATTCCCAAAATTTGCTGTTTTTATTTCCTATATCCAGCATCCACACAGATGTACATTTTGTACCAAAGCATTCCAGGCTATACAGACTAACGTCCCCTGTCTGTGACCGTCTGTAGTAGTCTAATGTTTGACTGATAATCAATTAGCTCCATATATCAAGTAATTGGGAGGATGTAGCTAATGAGTAAAAGTGTTGAATGCTGAACATAAGAGCAGAGAAAGTAGATGGACATGAGGACTCCAGCTGACCCAGAGAAAGGCACCATGGGGCCTACTTCTCCAACAATGCCAACTCCTCCCCACGCCCAGCACCCTGCACCCCCAACCTCTCCACCTTCAACTTTTAACCAATGGTTTCAGCATCTTGCTCGGTTCAGAATCCATTGCATATTTGTCAGTTGCTCTTTGTACAACAAACTTTCCAAAATCATTGCCTGTGCTGAGTTTGAACTTTGTATTTTGCTATCACAGTTTAGGTTGAAGTAGTGTTTTAGATTTGCCTGTTCTTTGGCCATTTAAGATCTGCCATCTTAATTCCACTACCCACTCACAACACCCCCCTCCCCCACCACCCCATGATAAACCCACCTTCAAATGAAAATCCATTACTTATATGGCTTCAGAGCT